>NW_027181771.1:5703930-6303930 GCF_029961685.1 Aristolochia californica
AAGAGGGAAAGAGAAGATGAGAAGGAATGAAGGGAGATGAATGATGAGAGAGAGAGAGAGAGACGCAGAGGAGGAAAGAAAAGAGGGAGATTAAGGGTTGTGGAAGATATCCAAACCCTCTCCCTTAATCTTTATTTATAGATATCAAGAGTAATTACAAGCATACCTTTCACCCTAGTGAAAGGGAAGAGAAGACAAAGAACATAAGATATTTACAATGATGTTACCTAAGTTTGTCTATGTCTTTCAATAGGATTAATCCATTTGAACTGACCGATCATCCTGGGTATTAAATTATAAATCATAGGTACAATATTGATGAATCATACAAAAATATGCCTATAAGGGATACAATGCATGATCAATTGAACATATGTCATCGATCAATTTTATATAGTTTTGCATAGCTAGATGATGCATGATCGATCAATCGGGGTCCACTGATCGATCAACTTAAACTTTCTAGTATGTCAGAAAAGCATTGATCAATAAATTAACCTAAGGTCTGACAAAAATATAATCATTATGCACGATTGATCGATCATTACTTTCCATTGATGGATTATTGAATTGTCACCATTTTACAAACGACAAAATAATTATTAGTTTGTATTGGGGAAATTATAAATACCCCACCAAACATGCCTTAGCATAATTACTGAGCATTTACTTACAAACGTACCACATTTAAAGCAATCTTTACTTGAAATCTATTTCAATATCATTTTTTAGAGAAAATAGCTAGAGATCTTGCAAATCCCACTTCTTTCAGAGTTTCCCTTGCACCATTTTACAATCAAGCTTAAAATACATCTTCATTCGTACTTTAAAACTTTAAAGAAAAAGGTGTCTTGCACAAAGATGTAAGTTTTTCTTTCAGTGCATAGATTATTCTAGAACTTTATTTATGGATAGAAGAACTTACTACGAAGGCAGATTTAATTAGTGCAGCTAGAGCTCACAACTTTGATACTGTGATAGTCTTCTTCCGGTTCACGGCGATCCAATCAGACGTCTTCGTCAAAAAGCTCCTCCACACACTGGTAAGGACCATTCTCAGCGATAAGACCGACACTCGCTCCAGAAACTGATCTATACTGTGGAAGCTGATTAATCTTTTGCTTGTCTTCCTCGCTCAATGCCCAATCGAAGATCCCCAGGTTCTCCTTCAACCTCTCCTTGCTGAAGCTCTTCACCAATACGCTCACCTTTTGCTCGTAAACCCACCTCAAGCACACCTACACCATTACATCGATCGTTTGTAGTGAACAAATCTCAATCGTAAGAAGAGACGTTAGTTCAATGCAGTACCTGGGCAAGAGTCTTTCCTCTAATCCTTGCAATTTCTTTCAGGACTTGGCATTCCATCACTTGATTGTCTCCCCAGAGCGTTCCTTTCGCCCCCAAGGGAGAGTACGCGCATATGTTTATGTCCCTTCGCTCACAGAACTCCCTGAGTTTATTTTGTCGCAAAAGAGGATTCATCTCCACCTCCAAAAAATTTCAAGAGTCAAGTATCAGTTGCTCTAATTTTTCGTGATCATTGGGGGGGACTTATATTTGAGGAATCGTGCTTAAAAAAGAAATAAGGATATGTATAAACATCCACCACGGATGGAGAAAGGAAAAAAGTACAATTTGTCAGCTTACCTGGTTGACAGCAGGTTTAACTTTGGCCGTGGTGAGTAACAATTCAAGTTTCTTGCAAGAAAAGTTGCTAACGCCGACAGCTTTGGTAAGGCCGAGTGACTGACACTCCTCCATCGCTTCCCAAACAGACCTGAGATCCATGGGAAGAAGATTGTCCTTCTCCACGGGTACCGTAATCTCTCCGGGCTTGACGCTCATGGGCCAGTGAATGAGGTAGAGATCAAGATACTCCAGCTGAAGATTCCTGCGAAGAATGGAAATAAGATCCAAGCTCTCATAGTTTGTTCGAAAACCAGAACGAGAAACTCTTAGGTAGTGTTACCGGAGACTCTTTTGGAGGGCTGGGAGGACAAGATGAGGGTGGGCATCCGTGCACCAAAGCTTGGATGTGATAAAGAGTTCGTCTCTGGACTTGATGAGACCATTGCGTAAGGCGTCGGCAATGGCCTGTCCCAGGGCTTTCTCAGACAAATAGAGTGATGCAGTGTCGAAGTGCCTGTATCCCAGCCTGATAGCTTCAAGAACTGCCGACTTCGTGATTTCAGCATTTTCGACAAAGGGATACACAGCAGTACCCATGCCAATGCACGGCATAGTACCGACGCCGGAGCCTAATTTCACCGCTGGAATAGCTACGGTTTCCATATCGCACAGAACCTAAGCAACGGCGAACGGAGACGAAAGGGAGTCGAGCAGCAGAGAAAGGGTAGAAGGAAGTGGAAAAGAGATATTTCCCTTTTTTTTTCGGTGGGATACTTCAAACCCACATAAATCGCACACCAATTTTTAAATACACAGTCAAATTTTATTTAAATATATGTTATCCAACACTGTGTCCCTCCAAAGGACAAATGACTCTCAAGTGGTAGAGTAATATATGATATTAATGGGGGTAAGAAACATAAATATAATAATAAGTTCCTCCGTCATGGACTTCCAACCAAAAAAATGTGATATTTTTTACAGGGATGAAGTTTCTCCGTCATGGACTTCCAACCACAAAAATTTGATATTTTTTATGGGGATGAAGTTCCTCCGTCAAGGACTCCCAACAACAAAAAATTGATATTTTTTACGGGGATAAAATTCCTCTGTCATGGACTCCCAACCACAAATAAATTTGATATTTTTTACAGGGATGAAGTTCCTCCGTCATGGACTCCCAACCAAAAAAAAAAAATTGATATTTTTTACGAGATTGACAATAAATAATGGTATGAGGCTACCTCTTCTTCAATAATAATGTCTCATCAAAAGATACACAATAGCAACAACTGAAATGGGCTTGACTTGGGCCCATTTAACATGACCCAAAATAATCCTTGTAAAATAACCCATGAAATAATCCAATGCACATATCTAGACCAAATAATATGTTGACAAAGGAATAATATATCAATTCTTCAAAAATAATAATCCAACTAGAGATAAAAAATTTACCGAGTTGCGCCGAAATCTTGGGCACGTTTACTGAGGCAAAAAATAAGTGGCCCAAGTTAGGTTGACCCGGATCGAGTTGGTCCGAGTTAACTCGGTCTGGAACAGAAAATCAGTTTGCTGGGTTGCTCTCAGCCCGGTCCGGGTTGGGCTGGAATAGGCACTGAACCGGCTGATCAATTAAAATTTCTTGACTTAGGACAACCTTTAATCGGGAAATAGTACTTTCTTCCCCGCGCGGAAGAGACGGAAAACCAAATCTTCGCGAGGAAAATTTCTAGACTGAAACTCCTTAAAACGCAACGGAATCATCGTCCAAAAAAGGTATCTCATTCCTTCTTCCCTACGGCGACGATCTCGGCTTCCGAGGAGAGCGGAGCAGCAACAGGAAACTTTCCGGAATAAACCAGCCAACAGAGACGAGAGCTGCTCCCTGAAACGGAAAAAATATCTCTTCCTCCCTAATTCCTCTCGGCCGAACAGTGCGGAAATAGAGCTTCCATTTTTTTCCCCGCGGCTGGCCGATATCTGGTGAGCTGATCAAATAATGAAGCTACTTTCGGAATGATGCATCGGTTGCCTACCAGAGAAGCTCCAGAGTTAACCGAAACTTTCGTCATTAATGTTCGAAGGCTCAATGGTGATGACAGCCAATTCCAGTGAAGAGACTGCAACTTTTCAGCAGATATTCACGACAGTAACGGCAGATATTTAGGGGAAGACGTGCAATGCATTTTTTTCTCCATTGCTCGATAGGTGACGGAGAAGGAGAGAAACAATACAGAGCAGAGCAACATTCTGTTCCATGGAAAATGACATCATACAAGGCACAGTGTTAGAAAAACAGTAATCTTAAATCTATAATCTAGAATTTATATCATGTCAAAATATTAAGATTCTTGATAAATACCTGGATCCATTCCAAACGACCACCTATTGCAGAATTCTGTAGTAATCAATGAAAGAATTTTTGGTTTTGTGATCATCCTCAACTAAATCTCCTTAGTTCCTCAATAGGATATTCGTTTCTCTTCTGGATGGGAAGAAGGGAAACTGTATGTGATTTAATATATTGGGGACCATAACCATAATGTATCTCCTTATATAGGGTTCCCATAATTCCCTATGATATCTACTCTATTATTCCATATTTATAGCCCATATCTATGACCCATATTCCTTAATGGGCTTAACAAAATTAGATCACTTAATTTCAGCCTATTCCATTAAAAATAGAAAATATAATTGAATAATAAATATGTTTCCCAAATTAGAATAGGAAATGTGAATTTCCTAACAATCTCCCACTTGGGTTATATGTTATTCCTGAAACAATTATATGACAAATTCTTTAGGCGCCCATTTGTATACTATTAATAATGGAACCATCTTATATATTAATAATGGAACCACCGTGACTTTCATCACATTACAGTCGTGACTAAACCACGATAATCACCATACTAATACACTCAATGACATAGATCAAATATGGATGAGTAACATAAAAATTACATGCAATATGATCTCAGACATGCCTATTTCCAACTAGTCCCTCTTTAGCCTTTAGTGAGATCTTTCCAAAGTCCTTAATGCAATGTGAACATTGCACATAGAAGAACACAAACAAGTTCATAAATAGAATAATAAGCAATCAATTTTATTACATAAAAAATCGAATAACTCAATGTCTAAAGCAAATATATAGTACAAAAAAAGGACTCCCACTAAACCAAGGTATCCTTAGAAATAACGCCTATATGAGCAGTGTGCTCATAAAAGACCTTAGGTGTTAAACCTTTGGTTAATGGGTCTGCTAGCATAGAGTCCGTCCCTATATGTTCTATAGAAATCTGTTTATTTTGAACTATCTCCTTAACAACTAGAAACTTGATGTCGATAAACTTTGACTTCGTTGAGCTCCTGTTGTTGTTAGAATAAAGTACCGCCGAGTTATTGTCACAGTAAATCTTTAATGGCCTGTCAATGCTATCTACCACTCGCAGCCCAGTGTCAAAGTTTCGCAACCATATTCCGTGGTTGGACACTCAAAAAAAGCAATGAACTCCGTAACCATGGTTGAAGAAGCTATGAGAGTCTGCTTAGCAGACTTTCATGAGATAGCTCCTTCAACCAACATAAAGATGTAGACTGATGTGGAGCGTCTACTATCTTGGCATCCGACAAAGTCAAAGTCAGAGAACCCAATGATCTCTACACTGTTTGATCTCTGATAAGTGAGCATGTAGTCTTTTGTTCTCCTCAAATAACGCATCATGCGTTTGGCTACTTTCCAATGCTGCATACCCTGATTACTCAAATACCTGCTCAGAATTCCTACTATAAATGCTATGTCGAGACGGGTAAAAACTTGAGCGTACATTAGACTCCCACTACTGATGCTTAGGGAATTTTCTACATCTCTTTTCTTTCAAGATCATTATTAGGGCACTATTTGAGACTAAACTTGTCTCCTTTAGCGACGGGTGTGTCTCCTGGTTTACTATCTTGCATGCCGAATCTGCTCAAAACCTTATCGATATTGCTCTTTTGTGACAACCTAAGGATACCTTGAGAACAATCTCTAAATATCTGTATACCTAATACAAAAGAGGCATCACCAAGATCTTTCATCTCGAATTTCTTCGTCAGAAATTTCTTGGTTTCGTGTAGTAAGCCTATATCGCTACTAACGAGCAGAATATCATCGACATATAATATTAGGAAGATGTATTTACTCCCACTGAACTTATGATATATATAGTCATCAACAACATTCGCCTAAAAATCGTACGATGTTATGACTTAATGGAATTTGTGATACCATTGACGGGAAGCCTATTTGAGACCATAAATGGATTTCTTCAATTTACAAACTATAGACTTTGGATCACCACATACAAAGTTTTCTGGTTGTACCATATAAATCTTCTCGTCCATGTCTCCATTGAAAAATGTAGTTTCGACATCCATCTGATATAGCTCTAGATCTAAATGAGCCACTAGTGTCATTATTGTTCTAAAAGAGTCTTTCGAAGATACCGGAGAGAGTCTCTTTATAGTCTATGTGTTCCCTTTGAGTAAAGCCTTTAGCGACTAGACGGGCCTTATATCTCTCGACATTGCCATTTGAATCCCTTTGGTTTTAAATATCCATTTACAACCAATGAGCTTCACACCTTTAGGCAACTCGATGAGATCCCAAACGTCATTGTCATTCATAGACTTCATCTCATCCTTTATGGCATCAATCCACTTTTGAGAGTTAGAATTGTGCAAGGCTTGATAGAAGTTAATCGGGTCATCTTCTGTCAATCCAACGCCATCCTCATGTTCTTAGAGAAATATGATATAATCATCTGGAATCACATGTCTCCTCTCCCTAGTGGATCTCTTTAATTGCATTTCTTGAGGTTGTTGAGTTTGTTCTAAAGGTGGTGCAAGAGGAAGAATCTCATTATTGTCTTGATCTGGAACAATCTCAGGAATAGGAGCCTGAACATTGTCCTCTAGTGCCTGCACCGTGTCTTGAGCAACAATAGGTATAGAGACCTGAACAATGTCAATAACAGATTCTTCTTCAAAGACAATATTCTTTATGTTTTCTTCCCTTCCAAACTCAATATCCTCAAGGAATCTCGCATTTCCCGTTTCAAAGAAGGATCTTGATGTGGGATCGTAATATTTATAGCCCCGAGAGCGTTCATCGTAACCAACAAAATAACAGCTAACCGTCCTTGAGTCCAGTTTTTTTTCATGTGGCCTATAAGGCCGCGCCTCAGCTGGACAACCCCAAATGTGCAAGTGCCTAATGTTAGGCTTATTGCCGTTCCAAAGCTTATAGGCGGTTTTGGTAACTGTTTTGCTCTGTACCCTGTTAAGGATGTACAATGCGGTCTTTAAAGCTTCTCCCCAAAGTGACTCTGGAAAAGAGGAATAACTAATCATACTCCTTACAATATCCTTAAGAGTTCGGTTTCATCGCTCTACAACACCGTTCATGCTGGGTTTGCCCGGCATGGTGTATTGCAGAGTAATTCCACACTCTTTGAGGAAAATCGTAAAAGGTCCTAGACGTTATTCTCCTGATCCATCATACCTTCCGAAGTATTCACCATCACGGTCGGATTTGATAGCCTTCATTTTTTTTCCAAAAAGAACCTTCCGCAGCATCCTTACCTCTCTTCTTCTTCTTGTTTTGAGAGGTCGAGGTCAAGTAAGTACTTTTAGTCTGATCCTGCAACTGCCTCTCTTCCTCTTGCATAAAGTGAGATATAAGCTCATTTAGGGACCATTTGTCCTTCTGAGTGTTATATTTCATTTTGAATTGCCAAAAGTGTGCAGGAAGAGATATCAAAACCAAGTGCACGAGCAAATCCTCAGACAGCTCCATCTTAAATGACTTGAGTTTTGATGCGAAATGAAACATCTCTATGATGTACTCCCTTATGTTCCCTTTGCCCTTATACTTCATCAAAACGATTTTAGCTAAAAAGCTACTCACCTCCGATTTTTCGTTCTGGGCAAAATATTGTTCAATTTCCTCTAGGAGCTTCTTGGCTCTCTTGCTCTTAGTCATAGAGCCCCAAAACTCATCCGAAATGGAGTATTTCATGATCATCAAGCACATTCAGTTAGAGCGCTCCCACTTATCAATTTTAACCTCATTGAGGTTGTCCGGAGTAGAAGTGGGTTGCTCTGCCCAAAGTGCAAGATCCAAATCCATACAACCGAGGACAATTTCCATCATATCTTTCCATGCCTTAAAGTTTGTCCCGCTCAACATTGGAATGCTGCTTATTTGAGTAGTAACATTTGTAGCAGTAGCAACAAAAACTATATATAGAACAAAATAAACAAGCATGCTCACATTAACTAGCATGTCATATAAAGAAAAAAAAAGTCATGTACTAAAAAAAAATCCAAATCGGGGACCCATCTCAAGATACCTAGTACAACATTATAGTCTTTGGACAGAGAAATTAATTGTAAGTGGTACCCTCAGTGCAATGATAAAATACTAACAATCAGCTCTGTCAAACAATAACCTTTCTTTGGACCGACTATTGTTCACATGAAAAGTCTTTATAATTGTCACACATTTATCATCACGGGCACGTTGTTGATTTGGCCAAACTGTGTCTTCCTTTGGGTCGAGCACAATTTGCATAAATAACTCCATACAAACATCTATGTATTTCTAGTAAATTATTCTACACTACAGAGGTTACTTTGGTAACATGTAGCTTCAAACAATTTGATTGCAAATACTAGACCAACTGAACAAAATGATTTTTTTTTCTGTACCACATGTAGGAATACTTTAAAAATAGAATTTCGGAAACATATATGAAATTCATAAACCAAAATCGTACCTCCTGACATGGCGTCAACTTTCGACGAACAGAGCTTCTCGGCTATCGTCTCCGGCGAACAGAGCTTCTCGGCTATCGTCTCCGACAAACAGAACGTCTCGTCTATCACAGAGGTTTGTCAATGGCAATGGTCAGACATGCCTCTGCTAGACCAAACCCCATTTTATAGGCTCCTTTCCATCAAAGGAGACCACCAAACGGCAGAAAACCGAAGGTCATAACCAGCGATCACCATTAGTGGAAAACCGTTTGACGGATGGGTCACCTAAGTGACGGATCGTGAACCATCTAGGCGATGGTTCGTGAACCATCGATTGCCACCTCCTCCGGCTCTTAAGCTATTCTCTTTTGCTTTTCTCACCGACCTTGAAATTCCGCATGGTGGCACGACTTTCGTGGCTTCAAGAAGGAGACCCATTTTTTTTTTATAATCCTCTAGAGATTAAGCTTGCAAATAGGATCAGAAAAAGTATTGACAAACGAGTTTCTGTTGATGCTGTCGTAGAAGCTTGAATTCGCTTCAAGACGTGACTCCTTTTGAGATAGAAAAGTGATGAAGCAGTAAAATATTTCAGGAAGCTTTTGTTTTTTTTGTTTTATGAGTGAGGTGACAGTGTTAAGAAATTAGAGCAAGGAAGACCGCACAACGTAGCAACGTAGAAAGGGGAAAGAGAATTCATGTTGATGATATGAAGAGGGAAAAAATAAGAAGACACGTGCACATCCCCAATGTAAAAAATAAAAAATTGAGGAGAAGAGAGAACATAAAATACTAGTAATTGGAAGAAGTAAAAAAACTAATATGGGAGAAAAGGAGCAACAAATCTAAAAACTAATATTCAACAACTATGGGAAAACCGAAGGAGAGAAAAACCTGAAAAACCATAGTCGGAGTCCTGAAAATCAAAGCTCTGATACCATATTGATTTTCAGGACTCCATAAATTTAGCTCATCGATAAAAAGGGAAAGAAACCCATTGGGAGAAAACTGGAGGAAGAAGGGTTATGGAATTGATTATTCCTAACCCTCCCCTTAGAAGCTCTATTTATAGATTTATGAAATTACAATATTATAATAATACCCCTGAACTTAGGGTTTAGTGTTTAGGGTTTTAACCCTAGAACTTTAACATAATTACATCAATACCATCTCTATGAGACGACCCTTTATTTATCATCTTGCCATCAATGTATGTGGGCCTATAGGCCTTGAACCCATCTTCTATATCTCTTGGATCCATGGGTCTTCCTTGGTCTTATGGGCTTAGGCCCATCTTCTAATACATTTTGATATGTGGGTCTTCCTTGGTTGTGTGAGCTTGGGCCCTGTCTTCCAACAATATCCATTCTACACTTATCTTAAAAAAAATTTATTCAGATATTCTAGTGATATTCCCAAAAAGAAAAAAAAGAATTTCAATATTTTCTTATTTTTATTAAATATTTTTGAGAATAATAATGGTTAAATTTTTATTTTCTATTTTCTTTTATTTTCTAGGGGTTCCGAACATACCCTAAGTGATTCTCAAATATGGGTTCTATACCATATTCCCAAATATAATCATCTAGGTATTCTATTTCTGTATACCAATAACTTCTAAATATAGTCGATAAAAGGTTGTTTTTGGTCCAAGTATTTGGATTCCTCATGTTTTGATAATAACTTAATATTAACATGTTGTTACGAATTTTGCATATGAGTTTATCAAATGTTTCAGATAAGAAAAATGTGCCTAGCCTTCGAGTGACACACAATCATGATGATCTATGATGAAAGAATCGTCAATTAGAGAAGAAGAAGAACCATACTTACTAAGATGATCAAGATACTTCAAAGGACTTTAGAAGACTAATCAACTAAAGACTTCAAAACCAAAGTGTATCATTTCGGTTTCTAGATATGAAGCATTCTAGCCATGTAAGAGAATGGCCAATCCATCCCAAAGCTTTAGTTAGTTTGATTAGAGCTTAGGGCATCAATTGTTTTAAAAAAATTATATATACTTAATTTCATCTTTAAAATGTTTTTCAAAGATTTTGAAATCATGAATTTTTTACCAAATTTATTATTTGAACTACAATACCAAGTAAAATCAATTATCCATAAGGCAATCCATTCAAGACATATACTTGGCTTGTTTCCTACATAACTGTTGGGAAGGAAGGCCTATTGGTAGTGTTTGCTATTCATTCAATGGACGAGGAAATGAATAACCTTTCATAGTCATAATTGCATAATGACATATGAATGTTTTGAATGGCTACAAATTTGTTTGAACCCTTACATCACTCTATGTATTCAAACTTTGGCACCTATAACATCTTATTCTTAGCCTTATGTGCATTTTATTCTTTTGTAGAGTTACAATTGTGTGAATAATATACTGATTTATCTTATTATACTTTGTTAAAATAAAAAATCAATATTTGATTTAGTCTCTATTTGTTTTAGAGAGATTTCATATGCAAAACTTGTTCATCTGGTGTTGCACCTATTATCAAAGGAAACAAGTTAAATTTGGAATAAAGTTCTAGACATGATTTGGAGAGGGAATAAATGAAAAACATTCTTTATACTTCTGTCGTTAGGAGTTTGATGTATGCTCAGGTTTGCATAAAATTTGACATATCATATGCAATTGGAATGTTGGGTTGATATCAAAGTAACTTAGGTTTGGACAATTGGAGAGTTGCAAAGAAAGTTATGTACCTTCAGGGGAAAAAAGACTACAAGATTACATATAGGCAATTTGATCATCTGGAGGTGATTGGATATTCAGACTCTGATTTTGTTGGCTGCCTTGACTTGAGAAAGTCAACATCAGGATATGTCTTCTTGTTAGTTAAAGGGGTCATTTCTTGGAGAAGTGCAAAATAATATTTCATTGTTACTTCTACCATATAGGCAGAGTTTGTAGCGTATTTTGCAACGACATCACAAACTATATGGTTGAGGAATTTTATTTTTGGGCTTAAACTTATTGACACAATTTATAAACCATTGAGGATTTACTGCGATAATTCTGTAACAGTGTTTTTGGCTAAAAACAATACGAGCAAAAGTCGTAGTAAGCATATTGACATTAAGTTCTTAACTAGTCGAGAACATGTCAAAACAAACAAAGTACTTGTGGAACACGTTATCACTGGATTAATGATTGTGAATTCGTTGACAAAAGGTCTACCACATATTCCTTATAAGGGTCATGTTCAACATATGTGACTTAGTTCTACGGTGTAATTATTTTGTAAGATCGAGATATCCATATGTTTATATCACATTTTGTCAATTGTAAAAAAAAAAAAAAAGAAAAAACTCCTTTTAGTTCATATTTTTCTTCTCTTATTGTAATTGTATATATGGCGTTTAGAGAATGCCAATGTATGTTTAAATTTTGGTGATCCTATATGAGCATTTGGAAGTTCATTCATAAAGATATGTGTCACATATTGTTCTCATTCAAAGGAGACAGTTGCATTGTAATACATGAAAGGTAATACTTACTCTAAAGGACTTACCATCACGATTCATACAATTTAATATTCTTTTGTTTGGATATAAAGATATTATATCTATAGGAAACATTTTTAAAGATGCATCAATATGGAATGATACATATTAAGTATTCGCATGGGTGAAGTGAGAGAATGTTGGACAAATACAATTTTTTACCTTTTCTTTGAAAATAATTTCCCTTAGAAGTAAGAAATAGTGAACAATTGTAACTGCCCATCCGTTAATGGGAAAGATATTTGATAAGTTATATGTGAATTTTTCACCACATATTTTTGTCAAAATAATATTTGGTCTAGCAAATCTGTGTGTGATCTCTATCGATCAAACCTTAGATAGACTAGAAGGGTGATTTAGAATTATCTAGGAATATGAGTACCATGACGGGAGGTTTAGGGTTTCTCCTTAATTTATGAATTTATGCATGATTAAAATGAATTTTGCTCTTACCCAATATGCTTCACATTTCCTCTCCACTTTGTTCATCCCGTGCTGAAGTTCGCACCGGATCTCTCTGTTAATGCAATGGCACTCTGATTTCTTGTAAAATAAAATTTAACAATTTTACGCTAGAAATTATAAATGTTGAACACAAGACTGTGGCCGGAATACCTTGACCCCTCGATGGCGGATTTCTGCTCATTCTTCCTAACAAACGCAGCTGGAGGTGACAACGTTATTAGCCCTCCGATCATCACTCCTCATCCTCCCAAAGCTCATTCAGAGACTTATAAGGACCATTCTCAGAGACAAGGTTGAGAGTTTCTCCAGAAACAGATCTATGCTGTGGAAGATGGTCAATCTTTTGCAAGTCATCCTCGCTCAATTCCCAATCGAAGATCCCCAGGTTCTCCTTCAACCTCTCCTTGCTGAAGCTCTTCACCAATACGCTCACATTTTGTTCGTAAACCCACCTCAAACACACCTGGGCAAGAGTTTTTCCTCTATCCTTTGCAATTTCTTTCAGGGCTTGGCATTCCATTACTTTATTGTCTCCCCAGATAGTTCCTTTCCCTCCCAAGGGAGAGTAAGCGCATACGTCTATCCCCTTTCTCTCACAGAACTCCCTAAGTTTCTTTTGTCGCAGAAGAGGATTCATCTCCACCTCCAAAATTGTGAAAAAACAAATATGAGTTGCTCCAATTTTTTCGATCTTTTGGGTGAACTAATATTTGTGAATTGTGCTTAACAAAGAATATTTCTGATGTGTGATGTTCGTGGCGCTAAATCAGCTTACCTGGGTGACTGCAGGTTTAACCTTGGCTGTTGAGAGTAACAGATCCAGTTTCTTGCAAGAAAAGTTGCTAACGCCAATAGCTTTGGTAAGTCCGAGTGCGTGACACTCCTCCATGGCTTCCCAAACAGAACCGAAATCCATGGGAAGTAAATTTTCCTTCTCCACAGGTACAATAAATTCTCCAGGCTTTGAGCTCACAGGCCAGTGAATAAGGTACAGATCAAGATATTCCAGCTGAAGATTCCTGCGAGATAGTAATAGGGATGCAAATAAGATATAAGCCATCATCTTGTTCAAGAACAAAAACGAGAAACTAGTAGGTTGTGTTACCGGAGAGTCTTTTGGAGCGCCGGGAGGACAAGATGGCGGTGGGCATCCGAGCACCAGAGCTTGGAGGTGATAAAGACTTCACTTCTGGACTTGAGAAGACCATTGCGTAAAGCTTCAGCGATGGCGTCTCCCAGGGCTTTCTCAGTCAGATAGATAGATGCAGTGTCGAAATGTCTGTACCCTAGCCCGATGGCTTGAAGAACGGCTGATTTCGTGATTTCAGATTCGATTATGGGATACACTGCAGTCCCCATGCCGATACACGGCATGGCACCGTCGCCGGAGCTTAATCTTGCAACCGGGATAGCTACGCTTTCCATACCCAAGCAACTCAAGTTTCGATTCTATCTTTTTGTATTTCGAAACGGGCTGGCCTCCACTCGTTGAAATATAATAAATAAATAATTAATGCGAGTCAAAAGTTTGGGATAAGGAAGATCAGCTGCCTGTTTTAGACGGCACTTGTGATGTGAAAGCCATGCGTGCCTACCAATAAAAACTTCAGGCCTTTACCTGAGGCAACAGATTCAGTCTTTACAGTCAGATCTAGATTCTTTATTGGATCATGATTTAAATCTTTGGGTTATTTTCTAGCTGCAAAGTAAGGAGGCACTAGCGGAAGACACGGATACGGCCATTTCATTATTGAATAACCTTGGTTGGGCTTATAAGCAATTCGTCATTGTTGTCTCGTATATTATGATATTTTTGTTGAGGAAGTTCGTAGAAAGAACTCCGAACAAAGAATCGTGAACATCTAATTCTACCCTAATGTTGATATTAGGGACAAGAATTTCGAGAGGAATTCTAACAAGGGCAATTGTCGATGGAAGTCAAGAAAAGGAAGAAGCAAGTCCAAATTCGGAAGGAATGTGGAATACTAGAATTGTAGCAAGTTTGGTCATATAAAGAAGAATTGTAGAGCATCGAAGAAGGATGAAAAGAAAAATTATGCTGCAAATACAGTGACTGTAGAAGTACAAGATGTTTTCCTCTTATCGATTGATAGCTCTATTAACTATTGGGTGTTAGATTTAGGAGCTTCTTTTCACACTATTGCGCACCGTGAGATCATGGAGAATTATGTTGTTAGAAATCACGGGAAGTTGTACCTTGCTAATGGAGAACCTTTGGATATTACCAATATTGGTGATGTCAATTTGAGGATGTCAAAAGGGTCGGTGTGGAAAATTGATAAGGTGAGACATGTGCCAAAACTAATGCGTAATCTGATTTTAGTAGGGCACCTTGATGATGAATGACATAATATAACTTTTAATGGTGTTGCCAAGAAAGTCACTAAGGGAGCCATAGTTGTTGAATGAGGAGTTAAAACTAGAACTCTTTACATCATTTCGAGTTGCTGAGACAAAGTTGCAGCTGCTAATGCTGTTACTAATTCGGATTTGTGGCATTATAAGCTCGATCACATGAGTGAGAAGGGAATGAAAGTGCTTCAGTCTAAAGGGAAGCTATCGGGGTTGAAATTTGTAAACAACAGTTTGTGTGAAGGCTATATTTTTTGCAAGCAGAAAAGGTTAACTTTTCTAAGGCAGGAAAGGAGCAAAAGACAACAAAATTGGAGTTGGTTCATGCAGATGTGTGGGGACCTTCGATTGTTACTTCCCTTGGTGGTTCTAATTACTATGTGACATTTATTAATGATGCAAGCAGAAAAGTATAAATTTATTTCCTAAAAAACAAATATGATGTTTTTTATACATTCAAGAGATCGAGAGCAATGGTTGAGAATGAGACAAATTTGAAAGTGAAGTGTCTGCAATCAGATAATGAGGGAGAATACATAGGGGATGATTTCAAGCAGTATTGTGTTGATAATGGAATCAAAATGAAGAAGACCATTCCTGGAAGACCTCAACAGATTGGTGTGGGTGAGAGGATGAACAAGACTTTGAACGAGCGTGCTAGGAGCATGAGATTACATGTGGGGATTAACAATGATGTTTTGGTTTGAGGCTATTAGCACCGCTGCCTATTTGATCAACAAAGGTCCTTCAACAACATTGGATTGCAAAATACCAAAAGAGTTTTGAAGCGGCAAAGAGGTAAACCTTTCTTTCTTGAAAGTGTTTGGTTGTGTTTATTATATTCACATTGACTCTGCTGTTAGAAGTAAACTTGATGCTAAATCCAAGATATGTTTCTTTATTGGCTATGATGGTGCCGAGTTTGGTCATTGTTTCAAGGATGAACAAAATCGTAAGGTTATCAAGAGCAAGGATGTGATCTTCAATGCAAGTGTCCTTTATAAAGGCAAGTTGAGAACAAATTTTGAGAGCATAAATAATGAAGCTAAGAAGCTTGAAGTGATTCAGTTGAAAGATCTTCTAATTATTGAGTTGGAGAATATTGCTCGGGAAGACCAAGAAAACATACCCCTAAAAGTCAGAATATTCCTCTGAATGAACTCAGGAGATCTACCAAAACTAACAGACTACCGCAATGATACTCCCCTGAATTGAATTATATTTTATAGACTAATAAAGGTGAACCAGACAGTTATGAGGAAGTTGTACAAGTTGAGAATTAGCCAAGTGAGAGTTGACCATGAGGGATGAGATAAATTCACATTTATCCAATCAAACATGATAGTTGACCGAGTTACCAAAAGGGAAGAAGGCTTTGCATAATAAATGGTTTTACCTAATAAAAGGCGAATATGAAGGCAACAAGAGGTATAAAGCAAGATCGGTTGTAAAGGGCTTTAAAAAAAAGGGCATTGACTACACTGAGATTTTCTCTCCAGTAGTGAAGTTGACTACTATTAGAACATTGCTTGGACTACTGACAAATGAAGATTTTCACTTAGAACAGTTGGATGTAAAGACAACTTTTCTTCATGGTGATTTGGAGGAAGAAATTTACATGATGCAGCCAAAGGGTTTCAAAGCACAAGGAAAGGAGAAAATGGTGTGCAAACTTCAAAAGAGCTTGTATGGTCTTAAATAGGCTCCAAGACCACTTATAAGAAGTTTGACATCTTCATGACTAGTATTGGTTTCTTGAGGTGACAGGTAGATCATTGTTGTTATGTGAAAAAACTTGATGACTTCTACATCATTCTACTGCTATATGTTGATGACATGTTGATAGCAGGTGTTTGCAAATAGGAAATAGATAAGTTGAAAAAGGAAGTTGTCCAAGAAGTTTACAATCAAAGATTTGAATACTATAAAACACATCTATGGGATGAGGATTACTAGGGATACTGATGTCATGAAACTGTCACAAGAAGAATATGTGAAGAAGGTGTTGAGCAGATTCAACATGAATGATGCAAAACCAGTGAGTACTCCTTTGACTAGTCATTTTAGGCTATCTAAGGAGCAGTCACCTTCTAAAGAGAAGGAGCGATCCTACATGGCCAATGTGCCTTATGCTTTGCTATTGGCAGTCTCATGTATGACATGGTGTGCACTAGACCAAACATTGCTCATGTAGTGAGAATTGTGAGTAGATATATGAGTAATCTAGGTCAATAACATTGGGAAGCACTGAAGTGGATTCTTAGGTATTTGAGAGGCACTGCAGACTCAACCTTATGTTTCAAAAAGTCAGACTTGGGATTACAAGGTTATGTAGATGCTGACATGACTGGAGACATTGATGACAAGAGGAGTACCACTGGATATGTATACACATTGGGTGGTACACCAATTAGAGTTAGTTGGGTCTCTATGTTACATAAAGTAGTTTCTCTTTCCACTACTGAGTCATAATATAAAACAGTGACTGAAGCCATCAAAGAGATGGTATGGCTCCAGTCTTTCTTGGAAGAATTAGGTCTCAAGCATGAGAAGAATCTGTTGTGTTGTGACAGTCAGAGTTCTATTCATTTACCAAAGAACCCTATTTATCATGCTAGAACAAAGCACATACAAGTGTGTTATCACTCCATTAGATCGGCTCTAGAGGATGAAGTCTTAGCACTTGAGAAGATTCAAGGGAATCAGAATCTGATTAATATGTTGACAAAGATCATTACAATTGAGAAACTAAAGTTGTGTGCAACTTCCTTTGGACTTCTCTCTGAGGATTGATAAGTTGTTGCCACTGCAAAGGAGATATTGATGATGGATTAGTCTCCAAGTGGGAGATTGTTAAGTTATGGAGCCTAATTAACACCTTACGCATAGTCGATACGCGGATATATTGACTGCAATTTCATTAAGGGTAGTTTAGGGATTTCACACTTGTATTAATATTGAGTTAGTTTTTTCTTTATATTTGGGGGCGCCGTTGTTAGGGTTATGATTGAGGATCTTTAGTTGTTATAGAGATAGGTGTGTGATTTCTCTTGTAAACTACTTCATCATCATAATGAATTATTACAACGACGAAAGACAGAACGTAGTCTCACTTTGAGGTGAACCCGTATAAATCTTGTGTTCTTCGTGCTTGATTATTTCTTCTTCTTTAATTATTATTGCTCTCTTTAGTATTAAACTGGGGCATCAAATTCGTAACATCTTCTGACCCTCATTATCTCCTTGTGCCGAACTCAACCCTATGGTAATCCTTCATGACTTACAATTGCAATCATTTTCCAGTAAAATGATCCTCCAATTCTGTCAAGATCTATCAAGCAAACTCTTCGTTAAAATTCAGCAGGAATCATTGTCTTCAATGGAAGAACTCTTACTGTCAATCATCTTGAGGTTCCACTCTACAACAATAACCAAGGACTCACAAATATGAGTACTGCTCATGCACAATGCTCACTTTAGGAGTGGACAACAAGCAAATTAATGTCCACTGTCTAATATGGGACAAGCTTAATCATATGGCCCAATTATGTTGGCATTGGTTCAACTATCTCTAACCAGACATGAAAGTGCCAACTCCCTTGGTTACTTTAAGTCTTGCAAATCCCATTAATGGACAATATTAGCATCATAAGGCTTCATCACACACTAGTGGATGCATGGAGAGAAAATAAAGGATAGAAAAAAAAGAAAAATAGTTTATTGAAATTGAATGCATTTTATGTAAGGGCTTATAAATAATAAATAGTCTACAATAATAAAACCTTTGTATTTATGGGAATGGGATAGGAGCAGGTTTGGGTCAGTTTGGGGTTGAGTTTGAGGAAACGTGGTCCTATCAACCTGCCCCACCTTTCTATTGTTACCTTCCCAAAAAAAATTTATATTACTTTTTATTGACCTAGGTTGACCCTCATCCATATTTTGATGATAATTTTTTTATTATTTTTCTAATATTTGCAACTCAAACATTTTAGATGCATTTAAGCATGAGTCAAGTCTATTATTCACCCAAGAGGTATTTTTTTGAGTTCCCCTGTGTTGGAAGATGGGCTCAAGCCCACAAGCTCAAGGCTAGAAGCCCACACGTCAAAGGAGTGGAAAAGTAGTTATTTATGGTATGTTCCTTAAGGATGACATGAAGATGTGAATACATTGTCTTAGTATGTCTTTTAATCTATTGAGTTGTAACCCTAAAGGCTTTGTAACACTATAAATAAGAGCATTGGCTAAGACGTAAGGCATTCAAGCCTTCTCCTCTCTTTGAGAAATCTTCCAGCCACCCTCTCTTCTCCCTTGATGCATTTTCTCCTTCCCTTAATCCAAACTCTTCTCCCTCTTCTCTCTCTTCTCTCCTTCTTCTTCCACGTTAACCTAAAGTCATGTTCATAGGGTCCTAACTTCTAGATGGTATCAGACCATGGAGGTTAGGATCCATATTCCAGTAGTTATGTCATCCATTGTAGAAGTTGTTTATAGAAGAAGGAGTTCTGCCATGAAGAGATAGGTAAAATCTGTTATTTTATTTTTTTTCATATTCTCTCTTTATGGTTTCCATTTTTTCCCCTCGTCTTGAATTCTTGATTCATGTCAAGTCAAGATAATCTTCATAAACATTGTGAAGATCTATCTTGTATGACTAAAAGGAGGTTGTAGTCTTGATCCTCTTGTAGCAAAATTACATGATTGATCAAAGGTTGTTTTTTTTTTTGTTATTTGGATTCAGTTACCTTTATGTAATGGGAATGAAACATTGTTGATATGGGATTCCAGTATATGTTGCTGTCAATTCTATAATCTAACGTTACTCATAGGAGTGTGTTATATTGTTGGATGACCGTTATATGTTTAATGAAATTCTAGCACTCACTTATCCCTATTATTTTTGCGTTTGAACTTCAGTAATTGAATCTTTTTTTTTTTTTGTTGAAGTGTTCCCATGAGTTGGAATTTATTTTGCCAAGAAATTTTTGTCGGTTTGCCAAGAAAGGCCTTGTCTAAAGTTGCTTTCATTTTTGTGGTTGAGTTTAGATTAAGGATAAGAGTTGCATCTATTTTCTTCTCTCTATTTTTTTATAAATATAAGAGAAGTTGAGTAGTGACTGGTTCTTGTTATCACTTGACAAAAGCACCAATTTTTCCATGATTTGGTGCTTATTCTTGTGAAAATATTCTCTACTTATTTTTGGTGGCTAATTTGGTCTAAGGGTGCTTCAAATTACGTTGTGTAATTGTTATTTGAGACCCTTTGATAATTGACCTCACTAGTTGATTTCCGTCAACATGGAGAGTGGACATATGAGTAATAAGAGTGACATACTTTGAATTACTACAATTCCACTAAGAGGTCTTTCCAATTACCTCAGCTGGTCACAATTGGTACGGATGGTTCTCATTACTCGTGACCTTCTCAGTCATGTTATCAAAATCCCTTCTCCAATTGATGAAGAAAAAGAAGTCTAAAATAAATGGGTCAAAAAAGATAACATGGCTATCAGTTGGCTTATTAACAGCATGGAAGAGCATGTTGCTAAAAATATGGTTCACTTGGAAACTTCCAAGGATATTTGGGACACATGTGCTAAGATTTATTCCAGTACCGCTTCCTTGTAAAGAGTATATGATGTTTTCCAAAGTATGTTGGCTACCAAACAAGGAGATAATGTTCATGAGTTTCTAGCCCAGTTTCGTGGCCTTCTCCAAGAATGGAAAATTGCTCAACCATACTCTACCGACATTAGTGTTCAATAAAAACAGAGTGAGGCCCTTGCAACGATTATTTGCCTTTCCAATATTAAGCCGCATCTAGAGGTGGCTAAGACATAGCTTCTTAGTTCCTCTGCTCTTCCCTCTTTTGATGACATCAGTGCTACGTTGTTATGGATTCCTGATCCATCTCCTCCTTCTCAGATTGATGCCCCATCAACTATGTTCTCTGGTAATTGGGGTACATTTTGAGGACGCGGCAGAAAAACAAGAGGAGGCTGCAATAGAGGTGGTCGAACAAGTCCGACACATTCCTGCACTGAGCCTTGATTGTGCATTTTTTGTGGTGGTCAGAACCACCTTGTGGATTCATGTTGGAAATTCCATGGCAAGCCTGATTGGGCGACAGCCAATCCAGCCTCAATTAATGTTGAAAAAAAGGAGGTTGAGACTGATTCTCATTTTGGGAATGTGACTATTTCTGTAGAAGACTATACTGCAATTCAGAAGCTAAAATCCTTATTGGATCAGTACGCTACTCCACCATGCCCTACTGCTGCCACTGCCATTGCCTCAAGTATGCTTTCTTCCACTTCAACCCCTTCCTCTTGGATCATTGATTTTGAGGCTTCCGAACACTTGTCAGGTAATAAACACATGCTTCATTCATTGTCTCCTTGCTTTCCTCATAAATTTGTCATTATTGCTAATGGTTCCCAAACCAATGTGTTTGGCAAGGGTTCCTCCTCTCTTACGACATCTATTCCTCTCCAAGATGTGTTATTTGTTCCTCAAGTTTTGTTAAATTTGCTCTTCGTTAGTCAATTAACCAAACAATTGAATTGTTCTATCATCTTCTCACCATCTTCGTATATATTTTAGGATCTGACAACAAAATAGGTGATTGGTGGCAGCCATGAAAAAGGGTTTATACTATTTTACTTTTCCACCAGTAATTGCTATTTCATCCACTACATCCAAGGCTCAACTGTGGCACAACCGCCTTGGTCATCCATTTACCTCATCATTTAGTTCTTTAGTTCCATCTCTTAAATCTTTGTCTAATTTCAATTGTGAGGCATGTCAATTAAATAAGCATGTTAGGAGTACATATTCTCCTCGTCTTACCACTACTAGTACTGCTCCATTTGCATTAATACATTTTGATGTATGGGGTCCTTTAAAGGTCTCTAACATTTCTCAGTTTGAATATTTTGTTACTTTTGTGGACGATTTTACCTGAGTGACTTGGTTGTTTTTGTTTAAAGAACGATAAAAAGTTCTTTCTTTTTTAAAAAACTTTCATGCAATGGTTCTAAAACAAATTTGGAAAAAAAAATTCAAATCCTTAGATCCGATAATGCTAAGGAATATTTTTCTAATGAGTTTAAATCGTTTTGTGAGGGTAATGGGCTTCTTCATCAAACACTATGCGCCTATACCCTCAACAAAATGGTGTTGTTGAAAAAAAGAATTGTCACCTCCTTGAAGTTTCTTGGGGCCTCTTCTACTCCATGAAGGTACCCTACTTTTATTGGCCTCATGCTATTCTTACATCATGTTTTCTCATCAATAGGTTACCTTCATCAGTACTAAGAAATCAAACTCCATATTCTGTTTTGTTTCAGGGTGAAGATTCATTGTCTCTTCCTCTTAAAGTATTTGGTTACACATGTTTTGTTCATGATACTTCACCACATAAAAGTAAACTTGATCCTCGGTCTCTGACGTGTGTTTTTTTTTTGGGTATTCTCAAACTCAGAAAGGATATATTTGTTATAATACTACATTTTAGAGGTTAATGGTATCTCGGCATGTGACTTTCTTTGAAGACACTTCCTTCTACTCCTCGCATGAGACTCCTCCAGGGTTTACATTTCCTCCTATCTCTTGATGCCCGCTTGTGCCGTTTAATGAAGATATTACTCAACCCCCTGAAGCACCAGCCATCCTCTCTCTTGTGGAATTGTCCGATGCATTTGAGGTAAGTCTTTCTCATCCTACTATAACTGGGCCTGAATTTGATACTCGGCCTATTGCATTACAAAACAAAACCCGTTCTTGTACTACATCTCATCCAATTGCCAATTTTATGTCTTCTCATAGATTATCTTTGAGTGTGTTCAGTTTCTTGCTTTGCTTTCGTCTGTCTCCATACCACAATCCTATCAGGAGGCCCTGAAGCATTCAGGATGGAAGGTGGCTATGGATGAAGAAATGCATGCATTATATGAAAATTAAACATGGACATTAGCATCACTCCCAAAAGGGAAAAGACCGGTTGGTTGTAGATGAGTTTTTTCGGTGAAACACAACCTAGATGGGTCGATTTCTCACCTTAAAGCACACCTTGTTGCAAAAGGTTATACTCAGTGTTATGGGATAGATTATGAAGAGACTTTCTCTTCGGTTGCAAAACTGAACTCGGTACGTATCATCCTCTAACTCATCTTGGCCAGTATATTAGCTCGATGTAAAAAATACATTTTTAAATGGTGATATACGTGAAAAAATTTATATGGTTCAACCACCAGGATATGTGGTTGAGGGGGAGTCTGTATGCCAGTTAAAGAAATGTTTATATGGGCTTAAACAGTCCCCTCGGGCCTGGTTTGATAAATTCAGTCAAGCGCTTCTACAATTTGGCTTCCATAGGTGCTCGGTTGATCACTCAGTATATGTTAAAGATACTATCAAAGGGAAGATATTATCAGTCATGTATGTTGATGATATTATCTTGACTAGGAATGATGCTCATAGTATACAAGAAGTGAAGAATATGATATGTCAAGAGTTCAAGACTAAAGATTTGGGTCAGCTCAAATATTTTATGGGTATAGAAGTCCTTCAGTGAAACCATGGAATAGTATTGTCTCAAAGAAAATACGTCTTGGATCTTCTTGAAGAAATATGAATGAAGGGTTGAAGACCAGTTGATACACCTATGGATGCGAATGAAATTTGTGTGCCACAACTGGAGAAGATGTTGACACTGGCAAATATCAAAGACTTGTGGAAAATTGATCTATCTCATGGTAACCAGGCCAAATATATCATATGTTGTGAGCGTGGTAAGTCAACTCATACACAAATCACAAATTACTCACTGAAAAGCATTGGAGAGAATACTACAATACTTAAAAGGTGCTCCAGGAAGAGGATTGCTATATAAACAACATGGTCACTTCAATATAGAAGGCTTCTCAAATGTAGATTGGGCCGGATCACCCGATGATAGAAAATCTATGTCTGGGTATTGTACCCTTGTTGGGGGAAACTTGGTCACATGGAAAATCAAAAAGCAAAATGTGGTTGCAAGATCTAGTGCTGAAGTAGAATACTGAGTTATGGCCCACACTATAAGTGAAATTTTATGGATAAAGACTCTTCTTACCGAATTTGGATTTTATAAAGGAGGTTCTATGGGCCTACATAGTGATAATCAAGAAACTATTCACATTACGTCAAATCCAGTCTTCCACGAAAGAACTAAACATATTGAAGTGGATTGTCATTTTATATGGGAAAAGTTTCAAGAAGGAATAAGTTATCTTAAGTATGTTTCATCTCAAGAGCAAATAGCTGATATCCCCACCAAACCGGTTACATCCAAAATTCTATCTTATATAGGTGGCAAACTGGGTATTTATGATGTATTTTTCTCCTCCAACTTGAGGGGGAGTGTTTAAAGATGGGTTCAAGCCCACAAGCTCAAGGCTAGAAGCCTACACGTCAAAGGAGTGGCAAAGTGGTTATTTATGGTATGTTTCAGAAGGATGGCATGAAGATCTAAATGCATTGTCTTAGTATGTCTTTTAATCTATTGAATTGTAACCCTAAGGTTTTGTAACACTATAAATAAGAGCATTGGCTAAGAGATAAGGCATTCAAGCCTTCTCCTCTCTTTGAGAAATCATCCAACCACCCTCTCTTCTCCCTTAACGCATTCTCTCCTTCCCTTAATCCAAACTCTCCTCTCTAACGTCCTTCTCCTTTCTCCCTCTTTTCTTTCTTCTCTCCTTCTTGTTCCATGTTAACCTAGAGTGATTCTCATAGGGTTCTAACTTCTACACCCTGAGAAAGTGGTTAGACTCTGTGGCCCATAGTTGAGCTACTTTTCCGCCTTTGAAATATAGCAGAGAGTATTTCTAACTCTTACCATTTGATTGTATTATAGAGCTTTGTCATACTGCTAGGAGAGATTTTTTTCTCTCACCGTTATTATGCCAGCTGGGTCTCTTGACAAGAACAAAGAGATAATCATCTTGAGGAGTGTTGGAAGATATGATGAACTGCTATTTTCTATTGGAAGATCCTATACACCATTTGCACCAAACTGGGCATTTATGATGTTCTCTCACCCCCGACTTGAAAGGGAGTGTTGGAAGATGGGTTCAAGCCCACACGACCAAGGAAGGCCCACACTTCCAAGAGAGGTGTATTAGAAGATGGGCCCAATCCCACATGACCAAGAAAGACCCACCTGTCCAAGAGAAGTGGAAGATGGGCCCGAGTCCACAAACCAAGAAGTCCCACATGTCCAAGAGTGGTGACATGATGGTAAATAAAGAGTCATCTCATAAAGATGACATTGACAGAATTATTTTAAGTTTCGAGGAGCATAATTGTAATATTATATTTTTGCTCATTCATAAATAGAGCTTTAGGGGGAGGGTTAGGACACAAATCCATAACCTCTTTCTTCCTCCTGTTTTCTCCCCACCACGTCATCTCTCCTTTTCACTATGAAAATCAACACCTTCGAGTGACACGCAATCATGGTCAATGAAGAAAGAAATGTCAATTAGACAGAAAGAAGAACCACAATTACAAAGATGATCAAGCTACTTCAAAGGGCTTTACAAGACTAATTAGCTAAAGACTTGAAAACCAAAGTGTAGCATTTCAGTTTCTAGATTTGAAGCATTCTAGCCATGTAAGAGAATGACCAATCCATCCCAAAGCTTGAGTTAGTTTGATTAGAGAGTAGGGCATCGTTTTAAAAAATATATATATATACTTAATTTTGATCTTTAAAATATTTTTCAAAGGTTTTGAAATCATGATTTTTTCACCCGATTTATTATTTAAACTTCAATACCAAGTAAAATCAAGTATCCACAAGGCAGTCCATTCAAGACATCTACTCTGCTTGATTCCTACATAACCGATGGGAACGAAGGCCTATTGGTGGTATTCACTATTCATTCAATGGCCTAGGAAATGGATAACATTTCATTGTCATCATCAAATAATGACATCTGATTGTTTTGAATGGTTACAAATTTGTTTGAACCCCATATCTCACTCTACGTACTCAGACTTTAGCGCCTATAGCATCTTATTCTTAACCTAATGTGCATTTTATTCTTTTATAGAATTATAATTATCTAAATAATATATAGATTTAGTCTTATTATACATTGTTAAAATAAAAAATCAATATCCATGGTCATAGGTAATGGTTAGTCATCGATGATTTGCTATTTAATTTTCTAATTTTTAAGTTTGATAAATGGTGAACTATAAGGCCCCTTTAGTGCCCTTGGTTGAAAATTTATTTCCCATGAAAATTAAGAAATTGTTTTTTTTCTAGGATATATATTTCCAAGAAATCTCCTATGGTAATCCTTCATGACTTACAATTGCAATCATTTTCTAGTAAAAAGATTCTCCATTTCTATCAAGCAAGCTCTCCGTCAAAATCCAGCAGGAATCACTGTCTTCAATGGAAGAACTTTTATTGTCAGTCATCTCAAGGCTCCAACACTACAACCAAAAACCTATGATGAACAATGCTCATGCACAATGCACACATTAGAAGTGGACAACAAGAAAATTAATGTCCACTATCTAATATGGGACAAGTTGAACCATATGGCCAAATTATGTTGGCATTGGTTCAACCATGTCTACCTAGACAAGAAAGTTCCAACCCCCTTGGTTACTTTTAGTCTTTCAAATCCCATTGATGGATGTAGAATTTAGGACTCCTTCATAATGATCTCAAGCTAAAGAGGGAGAGGAGAAGAAGAAGAAGAAGAAGAAGGAGAAGAAGAAAAGAGAAAGGAGAGAGAGTTTAGAGATCAACTTCCAAGAGAAGGGAGATAAGATTTTGGACGAATTTGATAAGAAAGGAGAGAACTTATTGCTCTACCTCTTAGCCGAGGGACACTATTTGTAGTTTTTACAATGCCCTTAGGGCTACAACATTACAAGAGAAGAGACATAAATAGACAAGTAACTATATCTTCACGCCATCTTTATGAGAAGTCTTCTTATTTACTAATATGCCACCTCTTGGATGTGTGCTTTCTTCCTTAGACATGTGAGCTTAAGCCCATCTTCAAACATTGGACAATATCAGCATCATAAGGCTTGATAACTTACTAGTGGATGCATGGAGAGAAAACAAAAAGATAGAAAAAAAAGAGAATTATTTTATTTTATTGAATGCATTTTAAGTAAGTGCTTATCAAAAAGAGCGGGTTTGGGTCAGTTTGGGGTTGAGTTTGAGGAAACTTGATCTTATCAACCTGCCCCACCTTTCTATTGTTACGTTACCATTTTTTTATATTATTTTGTTGACCTAGGTTGACCCTCACCCATATTTTGATATTTTAGATGCATTTCCTTTAAGAGATAAGATCAAAGTCTACACAAAAGAATCAACAAATTCAATACAAGACTTTGAGTTATACGACATGCCAAGTCATCTTGAAGAAGCACCAACGAGTATAGCTTGGAGAATTAAATATTAGAGTCAAAGTCTTTTAAAAATATCTCAAAAACACTAGCCATATATGAAGACATTCACCAAACTTCAATTCTAAATTATATAATAAATTTGGAGCTTTAGGGCATAAAGTTTTCAAAACCATATTTAAACGATGCACAAAACTGATTTAAACTTGTAAAAACCCTTAGTATTTTTTTGTCATACTTAAGACTTAAGTTGTACACTCATATAAAGCATGATTGATCAACCTAAATGGGATTGATCAATCATCCCGAATGAAGTATGGTGGAGCTTATAAAGCATGATCGATGATCCAGTTTGACATGATTGATCATACAAAATGCTGCCAGATAAGTTTAAAAATCATGATTCATCATACACTATTACATGATCGATCATCCAAATCACCACACAACTATTCCTATGAAGCATGACCATCAATCAAATGGGTTGATCGATCATTTGGTTTTCTTAAACATTAAAAACTCATTGATATCAGCCTTGATCATTCAACAAGCTTGGGGAACCTAGACAACATAGCCACTACACATGGTTGATCAATCATAACTTTCCAGTCATCAATCAACACTTTTTGCTGTTTTCGTAAATGGTCAAATAGAGACAAGTTTTTTAGGCCCCCCAAGCTCATTGGGAAACATTATGTGAGAATTTATTAGCAATACAAAATCACTCAGAAAACCTATTCATTTGAAATTTTCATACAAATCATTTTGAGGAAAAAAGAATAATACAGTTGGCAAAAATTGCATACATGTCTCAAATCACTTAGCATTCCTAGCATTCAAGCTCTTGTACTTCATGACTTGTGCACAAAAGGATTGGAGACTTTGAACTCTTTAGGAGAAGGTTGTCTCTCCATTTCAAAAAGAGTGTAATTTTTTCTATCTTTTGTGTATTTTTTATTTATTATTTATTCTTTCAAAGGTACTCTAGAACCTAGAATCTAGAAAGGAAAAACTTACTTGAACTATAGACAAGTTGTATAATCTCTGGGAGAGATTGTGTCGCATAATTGGGAATTACATTAGGTTAAAAGAGCGCTAGAATCTCTTTTAAATGCAAAATTTCAGCCAATAGAGTTTATTAAAAAAAATTTCAACCAAAAGTTGTTGGGCAGTAACTACCTAAAGGGAAAATCAGAAGAAAAAACTCTTTGGCTCCTTTGTGGTGTGTGCTTTTATTATTTATCTTGATTTAATTTTTACATTTAAGCAAGATTTTTTAACTTAGACTCTTAATTCACCCCCTATTGAGAAGCCACCTAGGACAACAATTGGTATCCGAGCAGGCCAAAACTTTGAAATCAAAATCCTAATTGATTTCCTTGAGAAATTTCAGTAACATCTCAAGATAAAATACTCCTTTCCGAAGGACAATTAGCCAACCATCCCCCAATGTTTGCTATTGGGAGGTAAGAATGAAAATTTTCCTTCAATCCATGATTGAGACTTATGGAATGTTACCAAGAATGGACCACTTGAACCATTGAAAATAGTAGTTGCTCACTTGATCTCCAAAGAATATGAAGATTTGACTAGGAATGATGAGTAACATGTAACAAACACCAAGGCAATATATCTTATTTTTTGTGTCTTAGTTCCTAATGAGTTCAATAGAGTCTCAACTTGTTAAATCGCCAAAGAAATTTGGGACAAGCTAGAGGTGACCCATGAAGGAACTACTAGGGTCAAAGACTCAAGAATCAACTCACTCATTGCCCAATATGATGATTCTAAAATGAAAATGGGAGTCTATAGTTGAAATAAACTCTAGGTTCAGTCATATCATACATGAGTTGAACATTCTTAGGGTGGAGTTCTCCTTATATAAAGCAAATGATAAGCTTCTCAAAGCGCTTCCCAAGTCATGGGACATGAGAAAGTCCACCGTTCACGAAATGTGAACTTTAGATCCATGAGCTTGGAAAAGCTATTAGGTATATTCCTCACCTAGGAAAAAAATTACCCTCAAGGCGAAATCTGATGAAGGTTCTAGTGAAGAAAGCTCTAGTGAGATGAGTTTCATTAATAAACATCTTCAAAAGATGTATAGGAAGAATAAATTTTTTGTGAGAAGGTAGTTGAAGGGAATTATTAAAAAATCCTTTAAAAGAACAAGTGTTTCTATTGAGTATGGCAATGTAGGGCATAGAAGAAATAAATGCCCAAATATAGAAAGAAGAACCCCATCCTCAAACAAGGATCCAAATAATAAGAAGATGAAAGTATTGATCTCGGCCTGGGATGCAAACGAGGAAGAATCCAACCACTCTGAAGAATAAGAAAGTGACATAAGACTCATGGCATTCGAGAATGATGTTGGCCCAGGTGTCTTCTCAAGAGAAGGGGGTGAATTGATTTTTTAAAAATTTAAACTTAAAGTGTGTGAGAATTTAGGTATACAAAAATGCAAATATAAAGATAAAATCGCACAGTACAAATCAACACCAAATGTTTTGTTATCAATGCTCCCCTATTGGTATTCATTGCCCAAGAACCTGCGCTTGGGAAATTCTACTACTAATTGCTTTATTAGTTTGGAATTATAAGAAAAATATTTTGGCTCTCCTTCAAGTCACATGTATGCCTAAATACACATGAGATTTTAGCTCTCCTTCAAGCCACGTGTATGTCCAAATACACGATTACAAATCAATTTCTCCAAGAGATTAGCTTGATTCTAGCTATAGGAAGTCTTTCTATCTAAATTGAGCAAGGGTCTAGATGAACCTATAAAGAAATAAAAAATTAAAAAAAAAGGTAAAACTTAGACCCTTTAAACCGTGGGGAGATAACTTTCTCTTTGAGAGATCCAAGCTCCCAGCCTTTGATGTACAATGGTACAGATGGGAGCTTGACTAGATTGTATGCAAGAAATTGGAATTGGAAAAGGAATGGAATGATTTTTGAAAAATAGACTCTTTATTTCTCAAAATATGACTTAAGAAGGAATTTCAAGAAATTGAGAATGAATTACCAATAAAAGCTATACTAATTTCTTAATGGGATGTTTGGTGGGGTATTTATAAGTTCTCCAAGCTAAATTATCTTTTTTTACCACTTTGCAAAAATGTGACTTTGATTGATCGATCAATTGAGTGTAACAACTATATTTTTGGCAAAAAGATGACTTATTGATCAATGGTATAATCAATCAATATCTTCCCATTGGGTCTAACATTTTAGTTGATCGATCAATGTACATGATATGATCAATCAATCAAAATTCCTACAGGTTGTGCATAACAAGTATGATCGATCAATGACTTTGCTATGATTGATCATGGTTTATGTCCCTGATTGGAAAAGTTTTGTATGATCAATTGATCGACAGGATTTTGCTTTACTTAGACAACATTGATCAATCAATCCACGTGGGCTGATCGATCATACTTTATAGCAAAAACTGGCCATGTTCTGGATGATCGATCAATTCGATCATGCTTTATATTTTTGGTATGTGCACTTTTGGTTGATCGATTATTGGCATATTTTGATCGATCAATCTAGTGCCAGTTCACTATGTGGATTTTTAAAGCTTGAATGTTTGTGATCTTAAATGATCCTAACATGTGTGAAATGTATGTATGCTTTGGTAAAAACATGTTTAGATGCAAATATGTCCTAAAGCTCCAAACTTTACATTGTCCCTCAAGTTTTGGAAGGATTGGGATTGCTCTCTTACATAGACCGAGTTTTGATATTTTTCAAGACTTCCTAAACTCTAGTCTGCACTTCTCCGCTTCTGCTTTCAGAGGGTGATTCTTCAAGTACACTTTGACATTTCATGGAGCTCGAGGTCTTTGAGAAGCTTGTGTTGGTTTATTGGTTAGACGTTTGATTTTTGTGTCTCTTGAAGGAAATTCATTTAAAGTTCTTGAATTGCAATTGTTAGATCATTTAAGTTTTTTTTATCATCAAAACGAAAAAGTGAGTCAACACTTGATCAACAGATGAGGACTCCACTACTTCAGTAGAGGTAAGCAATTTCGACTATGAAAGTGAACTTGAAATTTTACTTAAAACTCAATTCTAAATTTGAATAAATAAAAAGAAAAATATAACATCCAAAAATATAAACTAGCCAAGCTCAAAGGTGAGTTGACTGCTTTGAAAGAAGCGAATGAAAGCCGCATGGCTAATGCTTCAAGGCAGTAAGGTGTGATTGATAAACTATCTTACGATAGATTAGATTTTAGAAAGAAATGTTAAGAATTAGAACAAAACTCAAAAGTCACATCATCTCACAAGAACACACCTAGGAGAAACCGTGGGAGAAGCAAATAGAATCAAGGACCAAAATTCACACCCATTCCTCATATCTAATGCCACTATTGTAACAAATTGGGCTAACCCATATTTATTGAAATAAAAAATGTAAATGGCATCAAACAAAAGCCGATACCAAAACAACTAAAAGGGCTGTTTGTCTCTGAACCAAGGCACCCAACGATGTAGGAATTTTGGATTGTGGGTGCTTTGGGTTCATGATCAGTGATAAGAAGAAATTTGTAGAATATTGAAGAGCAGGTATGGAAGAGTCTTACATGACTATCACATCAAGAAGTCTCACTGATCCTAATTAATATGGTGGAGTCTTATAGGAATCTCACTAGATGAGGTCTCACAAAAAGTCATAATTAAACGTGTTTTAGTTATGTCAATCTTCTAATTATGTTTAGTTGTCAATTTCTAGGACTTATCTTTAAACATTAGACTTTGGGTATAACGAGGACATCGATCTTTTAATTTTCATATGATTCTAGTTTTTTCTTCTATTATAAATAAAGGCTCATTGTACTTAGTTAAGAACAAGTTAGTGAAATATTTGTCTTTTCCAAAAATTCAACATAGAACTTATATTGAAATATGACAATATGTTGCTTTTGGAGAGAATAGTAAAGGTACCATCAAAGGAATTGGAAAAATGTGTACCACAAAATCATTCATATCTAACGTTTATTATGTAGAAGAATCTATGTATGATTTACTGTGTTAGTCAACTTTTTAGTAAAAGCGATGTAGTATCATTTGAAAAAGACAAATGCATAGAAAAAACATGAAAATAATAAAATTTTGCTAGAGGATCATAGGAGTAAAAATTTTATGTTGTTAACATCATTGGCTTACCCTCTATTAGTGCTATTAATTTGGGTGAAAATATAGACGAGTCTTGGTTATGTTACAAAAGGTTAGAACATACAAGAATAGACTCGAATAAATTAGAAAGAAATAATTTAGTGAGGAAACTACCAAATGAAACTTTTGTAAAGGAAAAACTTGTGGTGCTTGCCAACTTGAAAAGAAATATAAATCATCATTCCAATCCAAAAAAATGTAGATTCAACTACTAGACCTCTTCATCTAATCTTAGTTGGACCTACCTGTACCTTCAACCTTAATGAAAAGGGTCTCACCCTACTGGTTGTTGACGACTATTCTAGGGAAACAAGGATGATGCATTTCAAGCCTTTGTTGAATGATGTGAAAAAAGTGCAAAAGCAACAAGGTTGTAGCATTATCAAAATTAGGAGTGACCATGGAGGAGAATTAGAAAATTCTCACTCCAAGGACCATTGTACTCAACACAGTATATATCAAACCTTTTCAACTCCTCAAACTCCTCAAACAAATGGTATTGTTGAGAGGAAAAATAGAACCTTAATTGAAATGGTATGGACTACGCTACATGCATACAACTTGCCTCATAAATTTTGGGACAAAGTTGTAAATACCGCTTGTTAAATTATACACCAAGTAAGTATTAGACCCCTTCTCAAAAAATAATTTAATTCAGAGAGAGAGAGAAAGAGAGTCACTTAATTGAATTATTTAATTTATAATTAAAAAATTTCATCAATGTATATTATTGGCAATTAAAATATAATTTTATCTAGGTAATATATTTAAATAAGTCTTTGAGCATTTATATATTTAAATTCATTATTTATATGTCACACCCCAATATTTAACTTGCAGGATATTAGGCATGACGAAACCTCTTTTGAGTGTTGTAAATTTTTTTTTGTTTGATAACACATCATTGCAGCATTCTGACACTTGCCATAATATCATACAATCAAAGGAACAATCCTGAATTATAAAAAAAAAAACACACACACACATATGTTAATGGGCCTATTATCATAAGCCTTTCTTTGTAACCTACATACTTTATATGCATTTCTAGGAGGGTTGGTTATACACATTTCTAGGTAATTTGAGGTATCAACCCTCCAAACTGAAAAAAATTAAAAACATATAATTTTCTCAACAAACATAAAGTCTTAGTCCTACCCAATCTCCTATTTATGACTCCGATTGTGTGTGAAAAAACAATCTGACTCCCTTCTATAAAATTTAACATTTAACCAACTCAAAAATCTTGCGTACATCAACCATCAATCAATTCTATATATACACTATTGCAAGCATCAGTCCATTAATACCATGGATACTATTTAATAATAACATCGATTGAACATGGAGATTTCATGAAGATATTTAGCATAAATGTGTATCCACTTCATCTTCAACTTCTCGATTTGTACAAATATACATGCTACTAGGTCTTGTGAAAGATGTATTTTTTTATAACACTATCTCATGATATGTTCTCGTTGAATACTGAACCAGCTCCACACTCCTCACTAAATTTGAGGTACCGTCCCTTCTACTTGGATCCTTAATATACCCGTTTTTAAAATCTATGTCAATTATCCTTTCCTTATTCCCAATTACCATTTTCCCATGTACTTGTATTCCTTTTTAGACACATAGCCTTGTTGAATTTTCAACAAGATCCTTACCCCTTACTACAAGTGAGGCAACATATACTAGCACTATTTTCCATACATGTTCCCTTATTGATTGTCCAACTAGGTCCTTACTCCTCAACTTAGGTTATGCACAACATATACTAATAGTATTTTGCATACACAAACCCTTCTTGATTCCCAACAGGGAACCTTCTCACTGCAGATGAGGCACAACATTTCTAGAGATTATACAGTGTTATTCTACTCACACACACATACCCTTGTTGATTTCTCAACAAGGTCCTTACTCCTCATGGCATGTTAGGCACAAAATTTTCAGAGTTAGTCTTGATAAGCCCACAATCATAATATTGGTCAATCTACATCCCTCAATCAACATCCCAAAAGAAGTCTTCATTCCCCGCTTGGCATCTCAAGTGAAGTCAACATCATCTTGTTAGCATTCTGATAAGGTCCATATAATCCTCCTATAAACAACCAGTTGATGGTGGAACCCCTCAATGTAGGTTGGGCATAATATTTTTTCACTCTCCTAGTTACAGTTGAGGCCCAGACTCCCCACTGCATTTGGGGCACCAATTTTTTTTAAGCATATGCATAATCCCATATGCCAATGGTCCAAATCTTATGGTTTGTTTTTTCAAAAGGAACCACTTTTACAACTATGTAAGGTCAATTATGACCATCCACTTGAGCCTATTAGAAGATCTTAGTCCAAGTTTTGAATGTTTTATTCACTATTATTAGATACACTAAAAGAAGACACTATATATATATATACACACACACACGAAATTTTCAATATTGCATATAACAATTACTTAAGATATATATTTCAATACATAAGATTTACTACTAATCCCTAAATCTCAGTTCTTATCATAAAACAATAGTCAAAGGTCTCATAAAACACGAGAAAAGCAACCTAATCATTCCAAATTTTCAATTCCCTTTATACACTATCAATAGCTCTTATGGGTATACCTACATATTCTCCTAACATGGAGATTATACAATTTATAAAGAACATGGTATGATAATTTCTCTCGAGGTCACCTCATAAGTTCCAAACTCACCATTCTCATTCCCATTTCTCTCTCTTAAGATTAATCAATAGTTATCAACAATAACTAGTTGGATACCTAGATTTACAGTTTGTGCACAAATAATAATTTTACAATAATAAATCAAGTCACTCTCGAACATGCTTATATATAAATGAAGAAGGTAGCCAATAGAAAGGGAAGAACATTATGTCACAATGAGAAAACAAGAAACTCATAATTGCTCTTTGCAAAGTTGTTCACTCAACCCCACAATCATACACTTAGTATTTATATGAAAAATCTTCACCCTAGGCTTTTTAAGCCTTCTCTTGACCTTTGTTCAGTCCATAGGGTTAAGATGGTTCTCCTTCTAGTTATCAACAAGAAAATCCACAACAGGACTTGGTTTGACTATCATTATGGTTGAGACATCAATTTTAAGTAACAAACCCCCTTGGGAGATTCTGAAACAAAAAAGAAACTCTTACACCCTAATACAGGACTACTCATGTCAACAAATATTTTTGGATCATTCTAAAGGTTGTCTCATAAGAAGGCAACCTTGCTTCACATCATGCTGCCTTAGCCCTCGAAGTGCTTCCAGTAAATTATCTGACTCATCTCTATAAGGCAATCCCAATATCTTGCATGGGATTTTTTTTTTCTTTCTATAAATCTCACTAGGACTCTCATTTTCTGGGGTCTTACAAGGTCCATATAATTATCTATCTAAATGAGTCAACAAAATCCACACTTCTAGATGAGGTCAAAAAGAACAAAGACCATTCACTCATATTCCATATCAAATACTTAATTTTCATATCTAAAATTTCTAGCTTCACAACCTCACACACACAAAGGCAGAGTCTACATTTCTTCTAAAAACAACTTGCATGGAGATGTAGATTTATGTAGAATCAATATAATAGGTAGAATCCATGTTATGCAACTTAGAAGATTCATGATCAATAACCATCACAATATTTATCAAATCATTGCCGACCGAGGAAAAATTGAACTCACACGTGAGATTGTCTACAACATTAATCAAATTCCTGAGTAAAATTCCAATTAGAGGAAAATTTTCTAAGGTCAAGCTAAAACCTCAAATTGTAATTTTTTTTTCTTTTGCTATTGTACTTATAACTGGGTCTTCACAAATTAAATATATATATATATATATATATATATATATAACATAAATCTTAATACATATTCCTTAGATGCAATTAAAATTTAGTTTATCAACAAATTTAATTTAAAATTAGTTTTATTTAATTCTTAATATTTGATACGAAGCGTTCATGATGACACCCATTTGAGGGTTTTTTTTAATTTTTTATATTTATATTTAAAAATTATTATTATTATATTGTGGCAGATATTATAAATAAATAATAATATTTTAAATAATATAAAATTTCTAAAAATACTTGAAAGGTTGAATTAGAGATTAATCCGGACTCTTTCCTTTGGTGAAATTGTTTCCTCAATTTGAAATTTGAAATATAATAGGTCATTCAATTTCTTCGATTATAATTGCTAATATATACTTCGGTACGTCTCTGTCCTTAACTTCCCCCTAGACATAACAATTTGTTTCTCTCATATAAAGGCAATAAATTTAGCACATGAAAGCCACAACTGTCAAAATAACGGTTGCGTATCGTTCCTTCCTCAATGAGAGGCGCTATCGAGTCACGAATCAAGATTTCCCAACGCCCCAAACACCCACGCAAGTGCGTCCAGATCCTCTTGATCTCCGCCACCACCTCCTTGGCGTCGGGCCAGTCGTCCTTGTCGGCTGTGACACACCTGAACACCAGCTCTGCCACCGTGGCTACGATGTCGCCACCAAGATTGGGTCCAACATCTCCTACAGCCCCCCACACTGAATCTTTGCCACCATCAGTTCCACCAATGCCACCTCCTTCTCCCTCATCAAGTCCACCACCATCATTCACAATATCAGCTCAAACAAAACCACACCGAAGCTCTTCTCCGTGAACTAGAAGGACCGTTGGGTAGTCCAAGTACTCCTGTGACCCCTGAGACCCTGTCGACACGCACGTCGACGACGAATCAGTGAACACTAGCAGCCTCGACAGGCCGAAGTCTCTACAAAACAACTCTCCAGGATATGCTCGAAGATCCCCATATCCTAGAGACTAGAGACTGGAGAGGTATTTCGTCCGTTCTCAAACTTTGCATTAGCATATTTCAGAAGAAATTAACTTCTGATGCTGCTGGTCCATGTGAACGAGTCGGCTCGTGAGGTCAAGAACCCAAAAATTTCTACCTTCCACTATAAGAGCAGCAAGGAAACCATATATATAGGATCTTGCTTCAATTAAGGTTCACAAATGTTTCGATTAAACTTAAAAACTCGTAACCGTAAACACTCACAAACTCAAATCTCTTCCCTAATCTAAACAGTATTTGAAATTTGGAATTCCAACCATGCATGTAAGCCAGATAATTAACATCACCCTTCAAATTAGAAAGCACTAGCCTACATAGCTTGCAATAAGACCATAAGATAATCATATGGATTAACACGAAGCAAAACTGAAACAGTTATGAGACTCCTTCCAATTCGAAATTTCAGATAGATTGATAGTAATTCGCCATACAAACCCAAATCAAGCATGCAATTTATTCTAAATGTCGAGAGAGTTTAGATGAAATGTTATGGAGATTTTAGAAATGTTAAGTTCACCCCAGATTTCAATCTGTATCAATCAACAAAATAATCATTAGAAAGAAATAATTGAAAGACTGGTATCCTCAGTGGGCAACAACACTAGACTAAGGAGCATCACCTCCTGTCTCCGGCGGCCGGCCATCCAACCCTTTAGAGATTCCGACGGCCGTAGCCGTTCGACAGAGGGGACAATTAGAATGAGAGTAAAGCCACATATCAATGCATGGAAGGTGAAACGTATGCAAACACTCTGGCAACACGCGCACGTCTTCTCCTTCGTTAAAATCAGAGAGACATACTGCGCATTCTCTCTCTTCTCCGATGACCCTGCCTACTTCTTCATTGTATTTATACGCCGGCAACGACTCAACCGCTGGAGTATTTGCCGGCGGGCGAGTTGTCCGTTGAGCATTGAAGAACGACGGCGCGTAGGAGACTCGAGGTTGCATTTGAGGCGGCTCCAAGCAGTACCGCACTTTGATCCGATGATAGATGTACAGAACAATGAGTAAAATCACAAGCCCCAGAAGAGAGCCTACGTACGAATAGGTTAGTCCCGGATTGTAGGCGTCCATGGCAGGAGTGAAAGCAAGGCGAGATGACTACAAAGAACGTTTTCAATTTGCAAAAGCTTCCATTAATGGTTTTGTATGATCGGTATAGACTATGTGAACATTACCTTCGTTCTTGTTCTTAATATAATTTTATATTCGCCAGTAAGAGAGACACATAAAGAACTTCAAAACCGTCCAGGCTCCCATGGATGAATTCTAGGCCACTCCATCAATTCTATGCTGGCAAATTGTAACTGGAAATTCACGGAGTAAGACATCCAGTGGGTGTCACTTCGTTTCTGTAACGGACATCTACTTTTCTCATTTTTGTGGTTCTTATGTTTCAGAGAGTAGAAGTTCCATCTTCTTTTTGCTGGCAGTGTCAAATTCTCTCCTAGCAAATTGTAAATTCACTAGCAGAGATGACTTTTAACAGCGAATTATAAAATTTCGTTGGGCATGACTAGGGGTGGCATCAAGCCGAGTCGAGCCTGAACCTGCCTATGTTCGAGCCGAACCTCGTCTCGAGCCTAAAATTGTTATCGAGCTCGAGCCCAAAAAATTTAATCGAATTCGAGCCGAGCTTGAGCTTCAACATATATTTAAAAAATTTCAAAAAATTTATATATAATATAAATTGTATATAAAATTATGCATATATTTTACATAAGATTGGGCCTGACCTTTACTTAAAATTAAGCATAATCTATGTATATAATACTTATATAAAATTCGGCATAACCTCTACTTAAAATTGAGCATAATCTATATACATAATACCTGCATAAACACTCCATAAACACTCCATAAAATTGTCTATACATTCCATAAACACTTCATGAAATTGTTTATACACTCCATACACTCCATAAAATAATCTAAACACTCCATACACTACATAACATTATGAATAAACTCCATACAATAATCAAACACAACAAAATTAAATAAAATATCACTATCAATTTACAATCACCCAAATAAAAACTATAAATCCTTTAAATAAAATCTTATTACTATTAGAGACTTACTAGAAAATTAAAAGAAATATTTTAAATTTTTCTTAGGAAAGTTAAATGGACCTCTTATTACCTTTTCTAAGGAAATAAATAAAAATTAATAACTAATCTAATATATTATTATACTTATCGATAAATTTTTAATCAAATAAAATGTCAAATAAAAAATTGCTATGAAAATTGCCTCATGTTAAAAGAATTATATCATCAACTGTCCAATACTTATTCAAAAATTTTCTATACGGTTTTCTAGCCCATCTTGGCAAGAAAATTTTACTTAGAAAATTATATGATTTTTTAACAAGAATTTATAATTAGAAAAATATTTTCAAAAAACATGAGGCACTAATGGTCCCTATATTTCTACTGAAAATGTCTTTTCGATATTTATTTAAAAAACCATTAATAGTCTCTAGAATATATGTCTACTAAAATATCTTTTCAATTTCCTCAAGAGCCATGAGGAAGGGACAAAGAGTTTTTTTTTCCTTGTTTATGATCTCACACACAAGGATGGCTTCGAATAAATTATATATAAAATTAAGCATACATTTAAAAAAAATAATGATAGGGGAGGTTCATGATTGAATTTCATAATGGATTAAAATGCACAAATATTAATCTTTTTTACTCCAATTGTTGTCTAGCTTATAATCTGGCCATAAATTTACTATGGCCTCCTTAGTGCCCCTAGATGAAAATTTATATTCTAGGAAAAACTAGAAATATTTTTCCTATGAAACATATTTCAAAAAAAAAACCTTTAAATAAAATCCTATTACTATTAGTGACTTATTAGAAAATTACAAGAAATATTTTAAATTTTTCTTAGGAAAGCTAAATGGACCTTTTATTGCCTCTTCTAGGGAAATAAATAAAAATTAATAATCAATCTAATATATTATTATACTTATCGATAAATTTTTAATCAAATAAAATGTTAAAAACAAATTGCAATGAAAATTGCTTCATGCTAAAAGTATTACAGCATCAATTGTTAAATACTTATTCAAAAAATTTCTATACAGTTTTCTACTCCATCTTAGTAGGAAAATCTTAATTAGAAAATTATATGATTTTTAATAAGAATTTTTAATTATAAAAATGTTTAAAAAAAACATGAGACACTAATAGTTCATAGAAACTTATTTCTATAAAATGTATTTTTAATTTTTTTCATGAGCTATGAGGAAGGAGAGTTTAAGGAAAAAGTTTTTTTTTTTCTTTACGATCTCGGACGTGCGAGATCATCTTCGCACGGGGGAGGGTGGAGATTATTTCTCCCCTAATTTATCCCCTGAACTTACTGGTTCAGGTTTTCTTCCGAGAGCCGAGACGACGTGGAGGGGGTTAAGATGCCAGGGAGGACCTGTCGTCGGGGATGATGGCTGCGACGATGGCGACGGAAGCGGCGGTGACGAAAGCGGGGACATCAGAAATAGAGGCGACGATGAGGAGAGGAAGAGATCGAATGGACGGTGGTAGAGGCGGTGACAACAGCTGATGGGATGGGCTCGACGGTGATGACGGGAGGAAATCCCCCCCCCCCCCCCCCCCTCGCTCTTGCTCACACTCTCGATCCCGATCCCGCTTCCTCGCTTCCGACTCGATACCGATCCCGACTCACTTCGAGCCGGCTTTCGAGCCGACGAACCGAATCCGGCTTCGGTCAAGCTCGGCTTGTTAAGGTAAATGAGCCAATTTCAGAGCTCGAGCTCGATTGATAACGAATCGAACTGAGCCAAAACCGAGCCGAACTTGAGCCGCTAGCGAGCTGGCTCGGTTCGAAGCCACCCTTAGTGGTGGTTCCGTCCACTGCCTTAAGATCTGAGAGCTCTCGCTGTGTCGTTAGCCTCTGTCCAATGAACGTCGTATTCGCTCCCGAGAAACCAGAGCGTAAACTCTGGTCGTAGCTACTCAGTGGTCTTGCTTCACTGTCGGGAATCATTGTTGACATGGTATCAGAGCTAGCTTCATCCGAAGAGTGATCAAATCACCTCCGTCCGAAGAGTTTCCGCTCGACGAACCTCTGTCCGACGAGCTACTATCCGACGACTCAGAGTTCGGCAAAGCCCTCGGTGGTGGTTGGAAAATAACATCCGAGCTCAAAGAAGTGGTTGGGATCTCTATCTGAGCTCCAAGGAGTGTCCCTTCTCGGAAAGGAGAACAAACAGGTTAGTTGTTTTTTCTTGACGTCGGCCGACACTGTTTTTCTAAGTTTGGAATGCAATTATTTGCATAAGGTAGTTTTTGTAATTTACAGAAACTGTGAGGACAAATTTGGAATTTTTGAAACTGTGGGGGGCAGATTTGGAATTATTTGGAATTTTTGAAACTGTGGAGGCAAATTTGGAATTTTTGAAACTGTGGGGGCAGATTTGGAATTTTTTAAAACGTTGGGGCAGATCTGGAAATTTTGAAAACGTGGGGGCAGATCTAGAAATTTTGAAAACGTGGGGGCATATTTGAAAATTTTGAAATTGTGGGGGTAGACCTGGAATTTTAGAAATTATGGGGGTAGACCAGGAATTTGTTGGTAGCGGGGTGGTATTTATTAAAATCTCATCAAAACTTCAATCTTATCATATCAACAAACAAGTCAGATTTCGCTCCTATTCTGTTCACGGGTAAGAACTATAGTGCTTGGGAATTTCAGTTCTGGTTATTTGTCATGGGAAAAGATTTATGGGGTCATATTGATGGGAGTGATCTGACACCTCGCAATGCTGAAGTATTGTAAAAAACTATCATGGATGCTAGAGTCATGACCTAGGTACTTGGATCCATTGAGCCTGATCTAGTCCTTAATTTGAGGCCCTACAAAACTGCAGTAGATATATGGAATTTTTTCACACAAGGAGGCTGTTCCATTGAAGAATATTTCTCGGGCTTCCAAAATCTGTGGGTAGACTATACTGATAATGTTTATGAGAATGTCCTTGTTGTTGCTCTCTCTGCAGTACAAGCCATACATGAAACCAATAAACATGACAAATTCTTGATGAAGCTACTCCAGAATTTGAGATTGCTCGATCACATCTGATGAATCGTCATCTAGTGCCATCACTGGATGCCTGTTTGAGTGACCTTCTGAGGAAAGAGCAATGCCTTGCTACTCAGGCCAGGATGGAACATCGAGTCCAGACTGATATCTCAGCTTCAGTGGCTTATGTAGCACAAGGGAAAAATAAGGGTCATGACATGAGTTCTATTCAGTGCTTCCACTGCAAGTCATATGGTCACTTTTCTTGGGAATGCCCCAAGAAGTCCTATAACTATTGCAAGAAGTCGGGTCATCTCATAGCAGTTTGCCCTAATCGCCCTGAAAAGAAGAAGAATACAACTTTCCTTCTGGCTATAAACAGGATATGGCACATGAGTGTTGGTAAAAGGCAATGCAAACAGAACTACGAGCGCTAGATGAAAATCACACTTGGGACATTATGACTTGGCCTACTACTATTCGGCCTCTTGGGAGTAAATGGGTATTCTATGTCAAGCTATGTTCAGATGGATCGTTGGATAGGTACAAAACCCGCCTTGTGGCCCTATGGAACAGGCAAGAATATGGGATTGATTATTAGGAAACATTTGCGTCGGTTGCCAAGATGACCATGGTCCGTACTATATTAGCCATTGCAGTTTCTCAGTCCTGGCCGCTGCATCAGATGGATATGAAGAATGCCTTTCTCCACGGTGACTTCTAGGAAGATGTATACATGAAGCTCCCCTCGGGTATGACTACCTCCTCTCCTGATCAGATTTGCAAACTTCGTCGTCCTCTGTATGGGCTTAAGCAAGCCCCCCTGGCTTGGTTTGAGAAGTTTTGTGGCACACTTCTCCACAGGTTTACACAAAGTCAGTATGTTTCATCTTTATTATATCATAAGTCTGTCGCGGGCATGGTCATTCTCCTGATTTATGTGGATGACATCATTATTACTGGAACTGACTCTAGTCTGATTACCAAGTTGCAGTAGGTGTTACATGCCACCTTTCATGTGAAGGATCTTGGACAACTCACGTATTTCTTAGGGACGGAGGTACATCTCAAACCCACTGGTATTTTCTTCAACTAGCATAAGTATATTCAAGATTGTATTACTCTCGCTGGGTTGGAGGACACATCTTCGGTGGCTACCCCTATGGAGGTCGGTGTCAAATATAAAAAAAGATGAAGGGACTCTCCTTGAAGATCCGACTCTCTATCGCCGTCTGGTAGGGAGTCTTACATATTTGACCACTACTCATTCGAACATCTCCTGTGCAGTTCATCAGGTCAGTCAGTTTATGTCATCTCCTTGGCACCTTTATCTTGCGGCAATTCGACGTATCATCCGTTGTCTGAGCGGGTCCTCTGATGGTGGATTATTCTTTCCTACTGGCTCCGAGCTTTGACTGGTTGCAAACAATGATGTTGATTGGGCAGGGTGCCCCGATAACTATCGCTCTACTACATGTTGGTGTATGTTTTTAGGGGAAGCACTAATTTCTTGGAAATGTAATAAATAGGACTGGGTGTCCAAGTCATCTACCGAAGCCGAGTATTGTGCCATGTCTACTGCGTGCATTAAAGTTATTTGGCTTTGCGGTCTTCTTACTAAGCTCCAGTTTCCTCAGACCTCCCCTACACCCCCTTCATACGGATAATATGAGTGCTATTCAGATTATGGCCAATCCTATTTTCCATGAGCGCACCAAGCACATAGAGGTTGACTATCACTCTATCCACGATACTTTGGAGCACCGGGTAATATCTCTTTGGTACATCTCTTCGGATCTTCAATTGGCTGATGTCTTCACCAAAGCATTGTCTTAACCACGCATAATTTTTTGGTTGACAAATTGTTGCAAGTTGACTCACCAACATCAATTTGAGAAGGGATGTTACGATATCTTGCATTGTAATTTAGATATAATTTTTTATTATAATTGTTGTACAGTTTGGGTTATGTAAATAGGGTATTTAGAGTAGGCATTGTATTGGGCCCATGGGCCAGTTTGTAATAAAAGAGAGAGCAAGGCACGAGAACATTTTCAGAGACTGTTCATTTTCTCTAGCGCGTCCTCTTCGTCGAGAGTCTAGAGAGCGCTATGCTCTCTGTCTAGACTGTTCCATCAACCCCGTGAGGTGGTGGTGGTTCAGTCCACCGTCATAAGAGTTGAGAGCTCTCGCTATGCCATCAACCTTTGTCTGACGAACATCGTATTCGTTCCCGAGAAACCAAGGCATAAACTCTAGCCGTAGCTACTCAGTGGTCTTGCTTCACCATCTGGAATCATTGTTGACACACATCATTTCGTAAACACTTGAAAATCTTCATGATATGGCCTTTGAGCCACTTTTTGTTCTATTCTCTACATTTCATTTAACTATCTTTTTGAGTATGACAAAAACAAGGACAAAAATAGGCAACTTGGATCAAACGACCTAGGCACAAAAAATTACGCTTACAAGGATTAAAACAAACTATGCACAGATTAAGGGGTGCTTATGATAAAATTGCATCATTTTCTTAACTCCATCCCTTGGGGAAGTGTATTTCTTATCTTTCCAAGTTTGGTTTTATCATCATAGAAAATGGGGAGATTGTTGACCTTAGGTTGACTCCCACATTGATTTTGATGATAACAAAACTTAATTGAAGTAATAACTTGCAAATCTAAGGTATTTCAAATTCTTCACCTTCAAGAACATCTCAAGGTCTAAAGTGTCAAAGGCAAAATCAAGACCTCAAGCATAATGGAAGAATATTTATTGAAGAAGCACCCACAAGGAAGAAGACAATTAAAAGACTCGAGTTCAAGCATTATAGACAAACATTCAAACATAGTCAACTTTTGTAAAAGAGCATTCCAAACTTCCTATTCCTAAAGTACATTTGTGAAATCGTAGCATTTAGGTTATATATGGCATATTGATATGTTTAGGACCATTCCAAACTTCCTATTCCCAAAGTACATTTGTGAAATCATAGCCTTTAGGTTATATATGGCAAATTGATATGTTTAGGACCATCATAAACAACACTTAGAAACATATTAAAGCACTTACAAAAAAAATTCTCATACTTTATAAATTCTGCATTTTTAAATTAGCATTGGAATGATCGATCAACGACCGGTAATGATCGATCATCCAAAATTGAGCAAGCAAGAAATATATTGTATGATCGATAAACCTTAGTTGAATGGTTGATCAACCAGGACATGGCCATTTCATGCTATAATGCATAATCAGTCATCCCAATTGGATTGATCAATCATTGTTGTCCAGGCAAGCAGAACTTTCATAGAACGATTGATCATCCCTCTAGATTCATCGATCAGTCAAAACCTTTCCAGTAAGGGACTTCAAGCATGAACGATCAAAGGAAAATACAATCATCGATCATACTTGTATTACATAGCCAGAGGGAATCTCTATTGAACGATCAACCATTGGCAATGATGATCAACTTAACTTTTCTAGACCAATGGTAACATATCGATCGATCAATAATGATCGATTGATTCATCAATCTCTTACCAGTGATTGATCAATCAAAGTAATAATTTTTTTGAATAGGAAAATAATGGCTACTTTGAGTTGGGAGAAGATATAAATACTTGACCCAACCATAAGTAAAGGAGTGAATGAGCATTTATACGTAAATCTTTAAGCCACAAACCTTTATCTTGCCAAATTCCATTTAAGTGCTTTAGAGAGAAAGAGGGAGAGCCATATACTTTGAAAAACCTTCGTTCTCTTTCAATCATCCTTTCATTCATCATAGTACAAGTTCCTTGATCTTTTCATGTGCTACAAATGAGGTGCCAGCGTCAATCTCTCCAGGAGAAGCATCTCTCCAAGTAAGGGTGTAACTTTTTCCTTTTCTTTTTATGTATTTGTGAAAGGTTCATCTAGAACTTGTTTATCTAGATAGAAAGGCTTAGCTAGAGCTAGAATCTAGGAACAATCTCTTGGAAAGATTGACATTGTGTAAAATTGTGTATTGAGCTACTCGTGGCCAAAGAGAGTCGAAATCTCTTTTGTAATTTTCTAGCTATTAGAACTTAATAGTGGATTTTTTCCTAAGCAAGGGTTCTTGGGTGGTGACTACCACTAGGGGAACATCGAAGACAAAAAATCTATTTGTCCCTATGGTGTGTGCATGTTATTATTTACGACGAATTGCATTTGTGTTTGAATTTTTTTATCACACGCACAAGTTGTTTTTAATTTGAATGTCTCAATTCACTCCCCTTTTGAGAAGCCACATGGGCCAACATAATTCTCAATTCACCCCCTTCTTGAAAAGCCACCTAGGCCAACAAGTTCATATGATATCATGCCTCCTCGTTTACCTAGGGTACCACTAATGTCATGTCATACATCATTTGAATTGATTGATTCAATGGAGTTGCCATCTTGTGTCCCACAGAGATAGAGTATGAAATTCAACTAATTATTATCACTCATTTATGTTAAATTATAGTTTGCCTTTAGTAATTTATGGCTTGTGTATATAGATACCTCCATATCATCTCCATCTACATCGTCTCCATACATTTTCTCACACACAAGGCAATCATGAGGCCTGAGCAAGGGCTCCAAAGTTGATGATCTAATGAGTGACGCCGACAAAGGATCTTGGTGGACTTTAGAGATTTGCATATGAAGGCATAAAGACCCTTTTGTTCACTTTTCACTCATTGGTTAGGCCAAGTCCTAAGGGCTCATTTGGAGGTGAAAGTGGAAAAGTTCAAAGCCTATAACAAAGATCAGATAGCCTTTGCCAATCCTTATATTGAGGTATTACAAATTTTCAATTCAATGTTCCTTTTATTTTTTTCAAGCTTACAATATTAATTTTGATAATGTTTTGTGTTATTAGAGAAGTTTGATGTTGATGTGAATAGTAATACAACGGCACGAACTGTCATGCATCTATATTGGGTGTTGCATTTCAACAGTGTTGGACTACTATGCATACCAAGTATAGAGAGAATGGAGGTTGTCATGCATCTATATTTGGTGTTGCATTTCAACAACGCTAGACTACAATACATGCCAAGTATAGAAAACATAGAGGTTACTCCACAACACTGTCTACTCCCTATAAAGAGGTTTCCCTTGAGGACTGGCAGTGGTTGTGCGTGAATGTGTTTCAAGGAGAAAGTTTCCAGATGATTAGATTTCTAGGGATTTTGTTTTAAAATCTCAATTATTTTTTATTTTACTCATGTCTAATTTCTATTTGCAAATATGTACTCGAGAAAATGTCAAAAACTGTAGTATGCAAAATATTCAACAAACTACAGGGTCAAAGTCTTTTGTTAGTATTAAAGAGAAGATGATATTTATTTAACTTGGAATATATTTTATTGCAGATTTGTACTACTTACATGCACGTGTTCTTCTAAATGTGCAAGATACTGATAGATATGATATTGAGCAATTTCAGATTACTCATCAGTCCTTGTAAGTATAACTCTCTTATAAATAATACATTTTATTTAAGTAAAAATAATCATAACTGACTTTATGTTATTTTTCACATGAAGAGATGCAGCAGGCACAGGATGCTAGTGAGCAGGTTGATGAGAGTGCTATTATGTGTCAGGTTTGTAGAGCTAGGTCTTGCTACATTGAAGGGTTGGGTTCACCGGCAAGGTTCCATCTCTACCAGAAGGACAACTGAAGGACCCCTGTGCCAACGAAATTAAAGAAACAGTGGTAGAGTGTGAAAAGGCTGCCAGAAAATTTGCTCGTAGAGACTCAAAATCCCAACCAGCAAAATCTTTTATTTTCACTGACGGGTTTTAACTTCTGCCAGAATTTCTAAAGCTTCTCCTAGCCCAAACGCGCCAGCAAAATTTTCTTTTAGAAAAGGTTCTGCCAACTAAATTTTAACATCTGCAAACGGATATTTTTTAGAGAAAAACTCATCAACCACCCACCCTCGGAAGATTATGAGATAAGTATCGAACAACGGAAAATTATCCTCTTGTTAAAGAATAAAGATTGATTGAAAAACCAGAGAGCAGAAGAACATATTCCTCTAGAGATCAAAACTCGCCGGAAACAATATTTCCAATTGGGTGATATGTATGATTTCTGACTAACGAAAACTAGTAGAACAAAAGGGCGGTCTTTTACATAGTCAATTGAATTAATAATCAGCAACATCTACAACCTCATGGTGTCTCTGAAACATCTCTCTCCTGCCTCGTATCACCTTCCGGCTCCAGCGAAAGACGACTGATCTGGACGAGTGATGTTGTTCGGCATATCGGGCAAGTAGAACGAGAGTGAAGCCACTTATCAATGCAAGGAACGTGAAAAGAGTGCCTGCAGTGTGGCAGATCGCGCACTTCTTCTCCATCCTTGAATTCGCACAAACAGACGGCGCACGAGCTCTCCCCTCCGGCAACGGGAAGCACCTTTTTGCAATATCTGTAAGCAGGGATCGTTTCCAATGCGGAATTAGAGGACTCAAGTCCGTATTGGGAAGTCTCGGTCTCCTGGCGGAACCGCGGCAGGGTGGGTAGATGCCTCTCCAAGCAGAGGCGGATGATGAGGTAAGCAAGGAGGACTAGAAAGAGAGCCCCGGCGTAGATGCTTAAGACGAGCGGGGAAACTTCCATCGGATGTCCGGCCATGTGTCAGGTCTGCTGGAGCGTAGCAGGGACATAATTGGTTAATCATAGAGATAATAGGTATAAGAAAAAGAAAAATAATGAGAAGGACGTGGGAGGGAAAGGCAGCCATATCTCTTGCTCCCTCCCCTCTCTGTGCCACCTCTTTCGTTGATTAATACTTGTCGGCACTCGCCGCTGAATATTTATATCTCCCTGGATCATTTTCTGGTCGCTTTTTGCTACCAATGGGTTTTGGAAGAGGAACCTCCACCTTTGAAATTGGAATTCCTCCGTTTACGTCTGTTCCTGGCTATGCTAAAAAATTAAATAGGTGGGGAGAGGAAAACGACAAGGCAGTACAGAGACGAGTGGAGAAGATAAGATGAGCCAATGAGAGGTTGCCACTGGTTAGCTTTTAATCAAATGATAACTTGTGAGAGGGTGTAAGCTATCTAACTCATTGGATGTCATGTCAAAGAATATATCGGTAATAAATTAACCAATAATTTTAAAATTATTTTTTAACCGATATTTTAAGTTATTCTTAATCTAGTTTCGTAAATTTTTTGTGATTCTGAGCTATATTTTTAGAAATATTGAGCTAAAGACTACAAGAAAGATGTGAACAAGGACAATAAGAATCAAAGCATGTCAAGCAAATTTTTTTTTTCAAGCACACAAGTTTTTTAACCAAGATTATTTTCAAAATGAAGTTACATACACCACCTTAAAATGGAGTGTTAAAAAACACCCAAGTGTGTAGGGGTGGCATGACTAGTAAATAAAGAGAACTTCCATAGAGATGACATAGAATTGTAATTATGCAAGCTGGTGTATATCCTCTTATGTCTTTTTCTTTTATAAACATATAGCCCTAAGTGCATTTTAGTCATTATAAATACCTTCCCACAACTATAAATATAGCCTCAAGGCATGGGATAGAGCATTCAAAACTCTTCCTCTTGGCTCAAATTCATCCTCACACCTCTCTCTTTTCATCTCTCCTCTCTCCTAAGAGCTAGAGTTCCTCTCTTCTCTCATTCCCATGAGATCTTTTGTGTTTATGTATTAGACCTAGAAATCAATATTCTCTTAGTGTAGCTCTCGTGCAATTTGACCACGCTTTCATGCTCATCATGTGAGACGTTCAACTGTGAGACTACCTCCTTTTGAATGCAATCAGATTTTCTTTCTCAATCATTTTTTTATTGAGCATCTTATTCAGCTTCTTGCTCTTAATAAGAAGATACACAGATTTATTAATTAAATTTCCACATCAAATTCATTAATCTCAAGTTAAGAACAAACCTTATTATCAAGGCCCATGAGTGACGGTTGGATACTTCTTTTGTTGGTAGTTCTTGATCACTTTTTGAAAATGAGAAGGAGGGTTTTTATCCTGAATTTTCTCTATCAAGGTCTTCTTACTTAGTTTCTTTGTTGTCTTCTTTACTTGTCTCTTTTTTTCTCTCAATTTGAGAGGGCATTTTATAATGAAGCGATCCTCGCTATCACATTCTAGCCCTAGTTGCTCACCTTTTCAACTCTTTGACAACTTTGGCCTCTTCTTAGGGCTTGAGCTCGTTCCTTTCCAAACCTTGGAAAAAAAATTATGTTTTCCAAAAAAACATGGTAAATATCAATATCATCCAATTCAAAATCAATAGAGGAACAATTACTATCATTACATGCCAAAGCATCTGTTTTCTTATTCATAGATCATTAATTTTTATTGTTTTTAGACTCATTACATGGGTAAGAATTTTACCCTTTAATAACTCTAAGATAATTCTCTTAACGGGTAAGAGTTGAATCAACTAATCAGCAATGTAACAAAATCTATAATGTGAAGGCGACTCGACCCTTTAAGGTATTTTTCAACAGCATTTACTAATCATCTTATCTAAGTCTAGATTGGCTTATAACATAGCAAAGATTACCTCCTTGACAATTAGGCTCAAAGCCTTTAATCGTTGTAGATGTTACAAGAACAAACACAAGAAAAGTTCAAATCCGTGGTGATTCTACTTTAGCAATTAGAACCTCAACTTAATTTCAAATGAATGATTTCAAAGTATATGCTTAAAGAGATTTGTAAAACTCAATATTTAGAGTTTGAAAAGCAGTAGGATGGCCCAAAATTAAGGTCTAATATGATAGACTTACAACCAACGCAATACCGAACTTAAAAAACTATTTTGAACTTAAACAAATATAAACTCAATCAAGATCAACACAAAAAAACACTAATCACACTGAATTTTAAAATCACAAGCTCGAGTACATTGGTCTTTTGGAAGTCTTCGTTGTTTTGGTACTTTTCAAATTACTTGCAAGTAACAAAGCACTCAAATAAACTCAATCATTTTTCACTGAAACACGCCTAGTGAGCAATGTAGGGTGTAAAATCATTTAAATAGAGAAGATTTAATGGTCTAAAATGTAGTGTCTAAGAGTTGTTTCTCCCAAAAATTGACACTTGTCATTTTGAAAATGTTACCTAAATTGGCTGCCATAAATTAAAAAAATGCTAAAAAACCATTATTTGAGCTAATAATGACAATAGTAAAGTTTTGGTGACTTATGATGATTGAACCGAATATCTGAAACTTCACTCAAAGAAACTTTGGAATAATCTCTTCGAATGGCTATGGTCTGATTAGGCGGCCTTCATAAACTACTTCTTCATATTTCTTCAATTCAATTGGATGGTGGGGTGAAGGAGTACTAACAATACCCTTTCTATCTCAAGTCGAATTGGATAGTATATGTTCAACTGAGCGGTCTTCTTTGGTAGTTAATGTTTCCTTCCTTTCTCTTTTGTCCTTAGTTTTAATAGGTTAGTAAAAAACCATGACACTTCTCTTCATGCCTTCATATGAATAGGTTGCTTGGGTGCTTGGATGAACAGATAACAATAGTGCATTTTCTTTCTCTTGGCTGGTCTGTCAGATGGTAGGTGGTCAGACAAACATTTTTATTCTGTTGTAAGCTTTTTTAGATTTTATACAAGTCACTAATTGCATGTTGGCTGGAGCACTTGGAAGATTTCTTCCTATGACTTTTATTTTCAAAAAATTTCTATCAGATTTTACTTAAGTATTTGTTATCGTCAAAATGAACCTCATAAAGATATTTGGGCCAACAACTCCCTCTTCGTCCTTCTTCCTGGTCTTCTTATTTTCTTCCTCTATGAACCTTCTCGACTTCCTTTAAGATACTTATTGAAGAGGAAGTTTAGTGAAGCAGGTTCATTAAAGCTATCATAGTGTAAGCACAAAGCCAATGTTAATCATCTGACTATCTCCCTTCTTGGTTACCGCCTAATACTACTATCTAGCCAGCTGAACTTCCTAGGTATTGAACACTATCCAACCATCATCATTGTTTGGTTGTGCCATTCATCAGATTAGTTTATCTCTTTGTTTGTGTTTTGGCCATAACACTGATCAATTTCCAACTACCAATAAGAAAATCCAACATATCATTTTGCTACCAAGGAAAACCATGAAGGTGGGAAACAATAAATAGCCTGTTGGCTATCTCACTAAAGACAAGAACTATCCGACATAGATCGAATGTCTCAACAATGTTAGAGAAAGATGTTAGCCCTTAGCAATGAGAGAAGACAACATGGCATTGAGTTCCTTTGGAATTTTGTTAGCAAATTTTAGGAGAGCTAAAAAGTTGAGGATGAAGAGTGAAAAAATCACATAGATCAAAGAAGGGAAATTCTTTTTCACCAATGATGACCAATAAAACCAAAGATTCAATGTTCTTTCTTGATTTCTCACTATAGAAAATATGTGAATGGGTGAGGGTGGACAAGTCTTATTCCTTTGTTGATATGAATTCTTAGGGTTGTTGCTTAAAGTTGCACTTCCATGTTCTTGAAGCCCGTAAACCTTGGAAATTTGCCATCTAAAATAAAAAAACTTGTTTAAAACATAAGGGAAACCTGATAACTAACAGCTCTTTTTGTCATGACATCTACATAGTCTCCTTAATTAGGAAAGCATGAAACAACAGTCAAGTGCTACTTGAAGTGTTAATAATTCTAGGTCAATTTCTCAATTATTGTTGTCATAGTTGAGTCAATTTGAGGGATGCCTCATGCCAGCTCGAGTATTTGACTCTTCTTGTTTTTGTGTGTGGAGTCCAGTTAAGAGTCTTGAGAACTGATTCTTTCTTTGTGTGCTTGCTCTAGGGTCTGTCTGGAACCCCGTGGAAAAGAAAACAAAATGAGAATTTGATCATTATTATTTCCAAAATAGTTAGTGAAAATGAGATAATGATCAAATTCTCTTTTTCAATAATTATTTTTGAAATAATATTGGACAAATTCTTATTTTATTTTTTATTTCTTTTCTTTTTCATGGGGTTTCAAACAGACCCCTAGGGTTTATGCTTACTTCAATCCTTGCCTAATGAATTGAGATATTTTACACTCGATCTTAGGCAAGCAATCTCTAAAGGCTATTGTCCCTCCTCTTTATAGTTCTTTGTCCACCCTATGACTTGTCTTTGAGCCTTTCTCATCTGGCAAAAGGTCCTTTTTTATGTTCTTGAGAATGTCCTTCATGAATGTAGCTTCATCCTCCAATGGTCATTCTTCTTTTCAAACCTAAATGTCTAGAGCAGATGCAAAGTAAGAGAGATAAGAAAGCTCAAGTGTTGAAAATTCCTTTTCTTTTTGTGGCTTTCCCTATTCGGCTGAATCAATCTTTCATGCTGCCTACCCCCATCTCCACCAATTGTTATAGTCATATTTACTAGAACATGGGTCATGCACTTGGGAAGAGGATAGGAGTGCTTCCTTTCATGTGTATGAGAGGGAGGATTGAGAAGCAAAACAATAATAGTAGAGTGAGAGATTCTGATTTGTGAACATATGAAAAGGACTAGAAAAGAGATACAGTCAAGAAATGAAGAAGGTTGGGGAATGAAGAGATTTGGTTTCAAGGATGAGAGAGGATTAGAGATAGGTGAAGGTTTTAGGGCTGACATATGAGATACAGGGGGAGATAAAACCCAGCTTAATTGGGGGTGAACCACCTAGATTCTCTACCCTAAAAATGAGTATAATTTAAGGGATTATTGACTTATAGGACTCCATGGATTTAGCTCATGGAAAAAAAGAGAAACGGCATATTGGGATAAACCAGGAGGAAGAAAGAGGTTATAGACTTATATCCTAAGCCCCCTCCCCTGAAGTTCAATTTACATATAAATTAAGTCACAATATTACAATAATATCCCTAATAATTAAATTAATTACATCAATGTCATCTCTATGATATGACTCTTTATTTGCCATCTTGCCATCATTGTATGAGCATGTGGACCTTCTCCTTGGTCTATGGGCTTGAACCCATCTTGCACACATTTGGACGTGTGGGCATTCTTTGGTCGTGTAGGTTTGGACCTATCTTCCCACATCCCCCCTCAAGTTGGAGGTTAGAGAACATCATAAACGTCCAACTTGGTGCAAATGGTATATAGGATCTTCCCATATAAAAAATGGCAGTCTACCATATCTTCCAACAGAGATAAATGTTTCTACTTGCATTAATTAAGTGCTCATACAATTTTCAAATTTATCTTAACCCTAATTTGTTGACTATTATAATGCCAAGACTCCTAGTTTTATAAGACACTCTTACATCCACATCTAAATTACTCTTTGATACGAATTAATTTGGTTAAGTTCAAACTCGGTCAATGTGAACTTTTCTTCCTATGACCTTACTCTAGTAACATTATTTTTAAAAACCAAATAGCTATAGGATTATGGGAGGGAAATTTAAAAATAGATCTAATTTAGACTTTTCCATAAAATTCAAAATTTTCAATAACCAAAATTTCTCATTCCACAAAACTTTCAAATGTAGAAATTTAATAAATCCTAGCTCTGATATCAATTGTTATGCCCAAATATATATAAAATACATTTAGGAAATGATAAACAAATATGAATTTTTATAAATTTCAAGATTTTGCAACATTGAAGTACTTGCAACTTTGCAAAAATTCCTCCTATTGCTAAAAGTCCACAATCCTCTTTTATGACTACTCACACATCCCTCTCTCTCAAGAGATGTTTGGGTACTTTTCATAAATTACTTTGGCCTCCTCAGAACATGCTTATATAGAGTGATACGGCCAACAACCTATTAGACTCCAATAATTGAACACTCTTAATGATTCTTCCCAGCTATCTTCCATCACCTCTTAAACTCAAATTCCAATCACATGAGGCATCCCCAATGGGGTTCCAACTTTATCTGATCGATGGAACCAATGCTATGAGTACTATTTGATGATTCTGGATCCTCAAAACTATTGTTTTTATAAACGAAATGCAAAAATTAAATCTCGGGCAATCCCTTCTTCAACTAAGCTCTCTGCAACCATCATTAGATGAAGAGGAGACGTACGAACTCCAATTCCCAGTTCAGTCCTAAGTTGGATGAAACAAAAAAGAAAAAAAAAATCGAAAAGACATGTACAAATGGCTATCAATTCGGTCGAATGGGTTCTACATCAACCACCGATATTGGGCAACCCGCCGGAATGCGGGGACGGAGCCAGCCCAGGAGACTGCGCCACCAGTGTGGCCGTTCGACAGAGGGGGCAGCTGGAGTGGGAGGAAAGCCACATATCAATACATGGAACGTGAAAACAGTGCAGACACTCCGGCAACAAGCGTACATCTTCTCCTTCTTTGAACTCGCTCAAGCACACTGCACACGTCTTGTCTGCTCCGATCACCGCGGGAGCAACTTCTTTGTTGCTGTATTTGTAGGCCGGGATCAACTGCACGGCGGAGAGATTGACATCGCTCGTGGTTTCTCCGCCGTCCTGGTACGAGTCAGGAGGGGGTTGAGGCGGCTGCCGCTGCCCGCACCGTCCGGCGGTTATCCACTGGTAAATGGTGAGGATGATAGCTGCTGAGACGAACCCGGCGAAAGCGATGAAGAACGGGGAGATGCTGTTGGGGCCTTCTTCATCCATGTCTACGGAAGAAGGCAGAGCATGACCAGATGATTATGTCGAAGATTAGTTAACAAAACGCAGCGGCGTTCATTACAAGGTGTTAATTGCAGTAATATTTGAACAGATGGAAGGAACGGCTGGATGGCGATCGAAATAAACGAAATTATCCGATGGATCAGAATAATTTCAACTTTCAACGGAAAAATGGTCCTGTTTTCTTGTCTTTTTTCGAGAGGTTTGTAGAATTGAATAAATTATTTCTAACATTAGTTAATCCACAATGATTAGACATTTGACAAGTACATTGATACTCACGAAACAGGATTCAAATAAGATAAAATGTATATGCCAAAAGGTCCAAAGTCTTGGTCGTCTAGGCAGACTTTGTAGGCACAAAACTATCCATAATACTATTGTATCAACATCCTATGTAGCCCTTCTCTATCATAAATTTCTCTTGGGAACAACTTTGTTACCTAGTTCACATGGTGGATAATCCTTTTTTATTGATTCTATCTTTCAAATTTTGAACATGATGAGAAGATTCGTTTACTTTGGTATCACATTTAAGTTAATGGCTGATAAATCAAAAGTTACAAAATCAACAAACTTAGATGTTTAACATTATTGAAAAGTAGATATGGAAGAGTCTTATATGACTCTCACAATAAGAAATCTTCAATAGTTAAAATTATTATGGAACGAGGTCTCACAAAAGAGTTTCACTTAAAAATGTGTTTTAGTTATGTTAGTCTTCTATTTATGTTCAATTGTTTAATTATGTTAGGACTTATCGTTAAGTGTTAGACTTTGGTTGTAATTGGGACAAAGGTAGTTTAATTGTAATTAAACTCTACTACTTTTCTCTATTATAAATAGGGGCTCATGTACTCATATTACAATAAGTTGGTGAAGTTTTTCTCTTTTCCATAAATTCAAAAGACGTGTTGTGTAAAATGATTTATATCTTTAATCTCCATAAAATATTAATAGGACTAGTGGTTGGTACCATAGCTGCTACCACCACCGCTTTAAGTATGTTCCCTGCCACTTCATCCTCTTCATCCTAGAAAATTGACTCAAGGGCCTCCAAGCATCTCACATGCAACAAAGGTCTACTCCACTCTATCTCTTTTTGTCTCTCGGGTAAATTTGTTATTGTAGCTGATGGATCCCAGACTAAAGTTCTCCGTAAAGAATCCACATATGTTACACTATCACTTCCGCTCATAGATATCCTTTTTGTTCCTATCTTTCCCTTGAACATTTTATCTTTTAGTTAGCTTACTCAACATTTTAATTGTTTTATCACTTTCTCACCCACTACTTATGTGTTTCAAGATCTTACAATGAATTAGGTGATTAGTAGAGGTTGTGAACAAGAGAGGCTCTACTACCTGAACGTGCCTCAAATAAATGTCGTCTCAACCAAAGCACACTGAAGCGAGTCCATGGAACAATCAGTTGGGACAACCATTTGTACAATCTCTTCATCTTCTTTTTCCTACATTCAAAAATATGCCAAATTTAAATTGTGAAGTGTGTCAACTGAATAAATACCAGAGGATCACATACTCTCCTCGACCTGAGCTTGAAGGTGTTGCTCATATTTTGTTGATTCACACAAATGTATGGGGACCCTTAATCGTCTCAAACATTTCCTGAGTTAAGTACTTTATTACCATCATTGATGATTTTATTTTTACCACAAGGATATTTCTTTTTAAAGAGCAAACTGAAATTTCATCAATCTTTAAATCCCTTCATGCTATGTTGATCAATCAATTTGGTCAGAACTTCGGTCTTATAGTGCCAAAGAATATATCTCTAGTGACCTTGACTCCTTTTGTCAAGAAAATGGCATTATCCATCAGATGTCTTGTGTCTACACCCCTTAATAGAAGGGTGTAGTAGAACGAAAGAACCGTCATCTTCTAGAGGTAGCTAGCATCTTATTATATACCATGTAAGTACCATACTTTTACTGGCCACATGCCATCCTTATTACATATTTTCTTATAAATAGGCTACCATCTTCCATTCTCGGTCATAAATCCCTATATTCATTATCGTTTCCACATGGTGATCCTTTTTTGCTTCACTTGAAAGTCTTCAGGTGTACATGCTTCGCTCATGTTACATCACCACTGCGTAGTAAACTTGACCCAAAATTTGTCAAGTGTATCTTCTTATGATATTCTCACACACAGAAGGGTTTTATTTGCTACAATTCTACCCTCCAAATGTTACTTGTGTCTAGGGATGTGAACTTTTTCGAAGACTCCTCATACTAAGAAAATACCCCTCCAGGTCTCTCCTCTATACAAGCCTCTCCTCACCCGGTTGTGCCTCATGCTACAGATACTATTCAACCTCTTAAAGCATTGGCCGACACCACACCTACGGAGTTTGCGGATACCATCAAGGTAAGTTCATCTTCTCAAGTTTCTTTTGGACAACAAAATGATACCCAACTTATCGCCTTAAGGAAAGAACCTAGAACTTGCACTAGGCCCTCTACTTCTTGCCCTAAATCTAATTTTGTGTCTCACTATCGTTTATCTTCCTCAGGTTATCAATTTCTTGCATCTATCTCCTCCATCTCTGACCCATAGTCCTATTAGGAGGCTCTAAGACATCCAGGGTGGAAGGCGGCAATAGAAGAAGAAATGCAGGCATTATATGAGAATCAGACATGGCTTCTAGTTCTTCTTCCTTCTGGCAAGAAACCTATTGACAGTAAGTGGGTATATATGGTTAAATATAATCTAGATGGGTTGCTTGCTCACCTTAAGGCACACTTCATTGCCAAAGGCTATACTCAATACAATGGTATTGAATATGAAGAATTTTTGAACTCGGTACGTATCTTATTATCCATTGTTGCTAACTCTTCTTGGTCGGTCTATTAACTTGATTTGAAGAATTTTTTCCACAATGGGGATAAGAAAAAAAATTTATATGCAACAACCACCTGGATATGTTGTTCAAGGGGAGTCGGTTTGTCAATTCAACAATAAATAGCAATGATCATCCACTACACAATCAATGGAATTCGTTGTCAAATTTTTCACAAACCCAATCATGCTACTGATACATGATGGCAGTGATTCAATCAAAATTATAAAGGTGAAAGTAGTTCAAGTGCTTTAGCAACTCTCAACATTTAACATCTCCAAACCAAAAGAAGACTCACAGCGGCTCCTTGATACAGGTGCTACAACACATATAACAAACAATCTAGGTCTGTTCTCAAACCTATCTCCTTATATAGGGTCAAATAGAGTACAAGTAGGAGATGGAAGTATTCTCTCTATTAAAGGAAAAAGACAAGTTCAAATACCATCTTGTATTGGTACTTTTTACCTTAATAATGTGCTTCTAGTTCCACAGATTAGAAAAAATTTCATCTCAGTTTCAAAATTTACAAAAGACAATAATAGTTTTATGGAGATTCATCTAAATTGTTTTCATGTGAAGAGCAAAAAAAATGGAATAATACAGGCCAACTTGACAAGGTCTGATGGTCTATACTTCTTTTCTCAAGAAGAAAAATCTTTTGCAGCAACAAAAGAATCACAATCTATAGTGTGGCATAGGAGACTTGGTCATCCGTCTTCAACTTTGATTTTGTCCTTAGTCAAACAAAAACTACTTCCCAATTTGAGTTCTACTTTAGACACTTGTGTTAGTTGTCATATGGCAAAACAAATTAATTTGTCTTTTGATCATGTTGAACATAAAGCTACTAAACCACTTGTAGTCCATTCTGATTTGTCAAAATCTTCACCATTAATTTCTAAATTTAATTCAAGTATTATATTATCTTTGTTGATGATTACAACAGATTTGTGTGGACGTATCCTCTAAAGGCTAAAGTTGAAGCCTTTGGAATTTTGTTAAATTTAGAAATATGGTAAAAAATCAATTTTCTTTCAAGATCAAAGTACTTCATTCAGATGGAGGAGTGAATACATAAAGTATCTTTTTAAAGTTTATTTGATGCAATATGGAATTCTTCATCATCTATCTTGTCCTTATACTCCAAAACAAAATAGAATAGTTATACGAAAGTAACATTCCAACTAGTTTTTGGGTTGAAACTTTTCAAACTATAGTATATTTGATTAATCGGCTTCCTACTACTCCCTTACAAAATAAAGTTCATTACTTTTTGGTCTGAAATGCCTCTCCTATTTACAATCATCTTCGTGTTTTTGGATGTGTATGTTTTCCTTGTTTACGACCTTATTACATAAACAAGTTTGAACCACGATCTATACCCTGTATATTTCTTGGATTGTGTGATTTTGTGCCTTATAAATACCTGTAATCGACTATCTATGTTTCCAGTGAAAAATTTGTTGACCAACTCAAATTGACTATAAACTCTAATCATTTGAACCTTCTTTATTCTATTTATAATTTCATATAATGTAAGGATAGTTTATTGTCCAAAATATTTTCAAAAATTAATCAGTTAAGTGGAATCACACATTTTTGACCCATTGTCTGGTCCTTGTGTGTGCAAGTAAGATAGCAAAATATGTTCCCTTTGTCGCCTTCGTGGTAGAGGAAGATGCTCCCCATCCTATGCCGCACCTCCCCTACTTGCACAAGTACTTGACGATAATTCTTTTTTTCAAAATTTCTAGTGATAAATCTAGTCATTTTCCCAAGCTAACAGAAATTGGGTAGAGGGGAACAGAGATACCTTTATGATACTACGAAATATATAGGAATAAATTTGAGTACCAAGCTGGGTAAAGCATTTCTGCCATACTCCTAAAGTAGAAAGATATTTACCACTTAAAAATTATTTTATTAAAAGCTTTTATCTTGTATCTATTTAAAATATTACTATTTTAACGTTTCAAGTTATATAGAAGAGTATTTTTTTATTCAAATTCTAATTTTTTCTTTGTTCAAAATTGACTGAAATTCTAATTCAACTAGGTAACTTGAGGATTAGGTGTCAATTTCATCCATTTTTCTTTATTTTATATTAAATGGAACCAAAAAAAAGTAACATTCTGACCTAATTAGGCATATTGGTAATTCTAGACAATTACCTATTTATCGTTTACTAAAAAAAAATAAAAAAAAATAGGGGTTATTTCATACCTAATTACCACATTATACGTAAGAGTAACTTGATGAATTTTTATTTGAATGAATATATGTTTAAGATAAAACTTGACACAAGTGTCTTTTTCTAAGAATTTTGTAGTGTTCTTTTAAGGATCTTATTATACATTTGACTGACACTGTTCTTCGACTTCTATGTACATGTTAATGTGTTTTTTAGACTTTCCTATGGTCTTATAAATTTTTATAGTTGTTTTTGTTATTATTCCAATTACTCATTTTATTGGTTGATAAAAAGGTAAATAATTGATACTAACAGCTTATTTTATATACCAATATTACTATATTCAAGTATATTGTATATAAATGGAATAAAGTATGGAATAGCTTTTGTTTGTTCTATTTATGTATCTCTTATACCCTGTTGAAGGCTATTTTAGTTGGGCACGAGTCCATTTTAAAATTAACTTAGGTCAATGTGGAATTTTGAGTTCTAATATTTAAATTAGTTTATGTAGAATCCTAATGCAGTTCGAAATGAAGTCAAATAAAAAATCTACTAGGTAACATTTTCTTTAGTAAAAGGAAAATCGGATTGGGAAGAGGAAAAAACCCCTGTCTATATCATAATATTGTGTTTATGGTTCTATCACTAGATTTTTATGGTTGAAATCGACTTAGCCACCTTTTTTAAAGTTGATGCTCCATCCTTATAATAAGACGAGTTTTATATAATTCATATAATTCATATTTAATGTATGTCTAAAATATGCATTTTTAAGTGTGTGAAGAATTATAAATACTTAAGAATATACTTATCTTTATTTTTTTATATTTTTACATTAAATAATTCTATACAATAATGAACCTTTTTACAATATATATATTTACATATATTATATAATTATATGTTATAAATTTTAATATTATTTATTTTAAAATACATATTTGATACTAATCAAAATAATATTTAGTATTTCAATATTTAATTGCAATGTTTGTTTTAGTTCTTGCTAAAAGTGGACACTATCACAACTACAAGAATGGAGGGATTCACGTAATCAAAATTTTCTTTAATCAAAGCCACGAGTCAGGAAAGGACTAGTTCATCAGTTCAGTAGCCTCAAGTATCCCCAGAAGTTCTATATAAATCTCACAAGCGAAGAATTTTCATTTCTTCAAATTCATAAATAGCTTAGGGGCAGTGGAAAGTAAAAGTGAAAGTGAATTATTTTTTTGTGTTAGTGTACAAAATAAAAAATTTAGTGGAAAGTGAAGAATAAATTTATTAATAAAATATTCTTATAGGTTTAACTTTATTAAGATAGTTTTATTTAACTTTTAATTAAGAAAATAAGATAAATAATTTAATTTTTAAAAATAAAAATAAATTAATTAAATATAAAAAATAATATACATAAACAAACAGAGTTACTTTTACAACATCTGAATTATCACTCTTAAATTAATAATTTAATATACTATTAAAAGTCATGAATATAAAAAAATTAAAAATATATATATATATATATCATAAATAAATAAATAAATAAAATATTATTAAAATCGCTAGTGGAGTGAATTCATTTTCACATGTGTATTAACAGGTTTCTATAGCCTTATCCAAAAAATTTCATGGTAAGCAAGCAGATTGGATCAGGACAAACAGACGGCGGCCCTGCCACAAATCTGCACCATGACAAACTGTAGCTTTCAATCGAAGGAAGCGACCCCATTTTTTCTTTATTTTCTCCCGTTACTGAAGAATCTGGTAATATTTTTTACTGGTTTAATTGAATTAGGCGTCTGCAAGTCAACTTTGCTCGACCGGAAGCGAATTTCAATTTGAATTCCTGCTTTGGTATCTGTCTCGTCGTTACCTTTTCAGATCACTACTTCTGCATCGACTCAGTCACCGACGAACTACAGTATTCTTAATCCGTAATTCCTTCATGTTGTTATTTCTACATGTCTGGGTTCAAAATCATAAACCAATCTCAACGAATCAATCTTCTTCTCGATGAAGTTTCATCTGCAGTCAGTTAGCAGTAAATTAACAGCATCTTGAAAGGCCACTGCTTTGGGTACAGGTGAACATTCTTGTGTTGAGGCATCTTCCAGTTCCTTTTCGACAAGCTCCGTAATGGCTGTATCTGAATTTTTTTCTCTTTTAAAACATCTCCATCAAACTCGTCTGGGCAGGCGGTCATCCCTCATTAAACAGCCATTTCCATCATCTTCGCCTTTCAATCAACGCCAACCAATTTAATTAAATCATTCTGGATCCAATAACAACAAATTGGTCATTCTTTAGTGTTTCTGTCATTATCCTTGAGAGCATAAAATCAATGCCTTACCCTTCATCATCATCTTCGGCACCACCAACGTCCGACGCCTCTCCGGCACGCCAATGGAAGATGCTCTCGGCCGTTCACTGCAGTCGCCGGCGCCGGCGCCGGTGGCCCCCGCCCACAGAAGCACCATCTCGCCGTTTTACTACAGCCTGCTGGGGATTGCATCCATTGCAGTCATACTTCTTGCTTACAACATCGTGGTCGTCGGATGGTGCTGGCAGCACCACCGCTCCCGCCAGAGACTCAGACAGTCTAACCATGCCTTCTTGAGTATGCCCAAGTCCGTGGAAGGAATTCCCATGTACAAGTACCGGAAAGAGGAGACACTCGTGCAAGCTTCTCAGTCGGAGTGTTCGGTTTGCTTATCGGTTTTCGTCGAAGGGGAGGATATCCGAAAGCTGCCCAAGTGCAAGCACCAGTTCCACGCAGACTGCATAGATATGTGGCTCTACTCGCATTCCAACTGCCCCGTTTGCCGCACGGTCGTGGTGGTTCCGCAGGCGTTACGCGGCGGAAATGCGGTGGACATGGGAAGCTCAAGGGAAGCTTTGATGAACTTTGGTAACGTGGTTTAAATTTGTCGAGCTTGTTTTCAATTCATTAGCTGCTTCTTGAAGTAAATAAACTGAGATTCGATGAAGCTTAGCTTGGAGTGCACACAGTAATGATTAGTTGATTATTGTCATCAGTAATAATCCTTTTTTATTTTTTACTCTTATTCACACCTATTAGGCGAAGCATATACTTGTAATTGATGTATTCTTTACCACTATAAATAAAATTTAAGAGAGAGGATTAGTAATTAATCACAACCTTAATCTCTCCCCTCCTTTACTTGTTTCATCTCCATTCTTCTCTAGCAGTCCTCTCCTCTTACTTTTTTCTTCTTTTTTCTTCTCTTCTTCTTCCTCCTCTCCTTCATCACACGTGACCTTAAAGTTCAAGATGATGGAATCCTAAAAACTAACATGGTATCAGAGTAGCTTATTTCAGGACTCCGAGGTGCAAGTTGTGATTTGAAGAGCTGAAGTCTTCTTCTTCAGTTTGTGCTAGAATTTCTTGGAAAAACTAAGTTTTTATTCCAGGTTTGATCATTGATGCTTCGTATATATTAATGTTAGATATATGATAGATCTTCTTCATCCATAATTTATGATTCTTTCATGAGATTTATGAGAAAAAGTTGAAGTTTTTCCTACTCCATGAAAATATTTTTTTTTATTTTTTTTGTGGAAGAAAGTTATCGATATTAGGGATATTATAACCTTGTTTCTATGCTTTATACAGCCTTGTTTTTCTTATAAACTTGTGGCTGGTTGATGATATTATTCTTTGGAAATCAGTAGCCACTACTGGATACCTCTTTTTTTTGCATACCTGGGTTGAATTGTTGTAATACTAGCTGATAGATTACTACAATTTGATATCATGAATTCTTGTTTGATGTATGCCAAGAAGGTCTTCATGAATTCCAGTTCTAATATATTGGACAAAGATCTACCTCTTGTTCTAAAGCCTCTTTGATCGCAGAGAGCTCTTATCTTTGGGAAGTCTAATTTAAGAGAGTATTGTTACTCTAGAAAAGTTTATCTTGGGAAAGTTTTGTAGTTGGTTTCAACAGAATCGGAATAGTATTCTAGACAAGAATTTGTTGGCTTTTTGGATTAGAAATTTTCCTCATATGGACTGCCCAATTTGGAAATAAATATTGTGGTTAAAGTTTACAATTACCAGACTTTACATACTTGTTTTACTAGTAGGTTTACTACTCATGTGTCCAGGACTTTCTATTGCATCAGCTCTTATATCTTATTTATAACAATATATTACGGTAGTAGCAGACTATTGTTCTTATTTTTCTGAGGCATGCTTTTGGTCTCTATTATAGCAGCAGTAAATTACTCTCCTCTTGTTATTTAATATTACACAAGAAGGAATTTAGAGTTAAATATTTCTCAAAGCTCGATTGATGAGCTAAGTGCTATAATGACTGGAAAAAAATGATTTGCTTAAAATCACTACGGTTCCTTTAAAATGACTATCTAATTAATTAAGTTGGTCTCAATTGGTGAAAAGGTTCCTCATTACTCGTGATTTGATGAGTCACTTAAGTAAGCTCCCTCCTTCGGTGGATGAAGAAGATAGTATGTACTTGAAGTAGTTTAAAGAATATAAACTAGTTCTAAGCTGGATTATTAACAATATGGAAGAAAATGTTGCAAACATTGTTGTCCGTCTCGAGACCTCTAAATAAGTATGGGATATTTGTGCCAAGTTATAATCCAACGCTAATAGTCTCCAAAAATTATATGATATTTTGTAAAACAATGTATAATACCAAACAACGGGAGAATGTACATGATTATCTTATTCAATTTCGATGACTTCTTCAAGAATAGAAGATTGCCCAGCCTTATTTTTTAGATATTGCGGTTCCTTTACAATGACTATCTAATTATTTAAGTTGGTCTCAATTGGTGAAAGGGTTCCTCATTACTCGTGATTTGATGAGTCACTTACGTAAGCTTCCTCCTTCAGTGGATGAGGAAGATAGTATGTACTTGAAGTAGCTTAAAGAATATACACAAGTTTTAAGCTGGATTATTAACAATATGGAAGAAATGTTGCCATCAATGTTGTCCATCTCGAGACCGCTAAATAAGTATGGGATATTTGTGCCAAGTTATAATCCAATGCTAATAGTCTCCAAAAATTATACAATATTTTTTAAAACAATGTATAATACCAAACAATGGGAGAATGTACATGATTATCTTATTCAATTTCGATGACTTCTTCAAGAATGGAAGATTGCCCAGCCTTATTCTTTAGATATTGCGGTTCCTTTAAAATGACTATCTAATTATTTAAGTTGGTCTCATTTGGTGAAAGGGTTCCTCATTACTCGTGATTTGATGAGTCACTTACGTAAGCTCCCTCCTTCGGTGGATGAAGAAGATAGTATGTACTTGAAGTAGCTTAAAGAATATACACAAGTTCTAAGCTGGATTATTAACAATATGGAAGAAATGTTGCCACCAATGTTGTCCATCTCGAGACCGCTAAATAAGTATGGGATATTTGTGCCAAGTTATAATCCAATGCTAATAGTCTCCAAAAATTACACGATATTTTTTAAAACAATGTATAATACCAAACAACGGGAGAATATACATGATTATCTTACTCAATTTCGATGACTTCTTCAAGAATGGAAGATTGCTGTATAATACCAAACAACGGGAGAATGTACATGATTATCTTACTCAATTTTGATGACTTCTTCAAGAATGGAAGATTGCCCAGCCTTATTCTATAGATATTACGGTCCATGAGAAACAACGAGAGGCATTAGCAGGTGCTATTTGCCTTGCTAATATCAAGTCTTATTTGGAGGTAGCTAAGTATCAAATTCTTAACTTTGTTGCCCTTCCTTGCTTTGATAATATATCGGCTATACTAATACGTATCCCAGAGCCATCCTCCAGCACACACACTAATGTTTCTTCGGTTATGTACTCTAGCAATAGAGGTGGAGGTTTCGGGAATAGGGGTCGAGGTAGAAATAATAAAGGAAGTTGTGGCAGAGGAGGCAGGTCTGGTCAAAATTCTTCCCAACCTGATGACGGTCGGATTTTACTCATTGTGGAAAAAAAAATCACTTAATGGAGACATGTTGGAAAATTCATGACATACCCAATTGAGTTACAACAAATCAAAGATGGGGCCAAAGTTTTCCAAGGCTTCTACATCTACTGCAACCACCACTATAACAGGTATGGTCACTGCTACTTCACCTTCTCCATCCTGGATTATTGATTATGGGGCCTCCAAGCACCTGACAAGTAATGGTAAATTTATTTCTAACTCTCTTTGTTTAACTGACAAGTTTGTTTCTATAGCTTATGGGTCCCAAACCAAGGTACATAGGATGAAATCCACCTTTGCTACACCAACATTTCCCTTAGAAGATGTTTTATTTATTCCAGAGTTTCTATTGAATCTTTTGTCTATCAATCAATTAACAAGAAAGTTTAACTGCTCCATTACATTCTCCACCAGTGTTTTTCAAGACCTGTAGACGAAACATGTGATTGGTGGAAACCATGAACAAGAAGGGTTCTACAATCTTGATCAACCAGTAGTCATTGCTACATCCAACTCACAACACAAGGCACTTCAATGGCACAATAGACTCAACCATTCGTCTCTCCAGTCACTTGAATTTTTGTTTCCTTCGCTGCATTTTATTTACAGCTTAAATTGTGATGTTTGTCAAATGAGTAAACACTAGAGGAGTACTTATTTCCCCTCGTGGAAAACCTAAAGGTGTTGCTCATTTTTCATTAAACATACTGATGTGTGGGGACCATTAAAATTTTCTAATATTTCTTAGTCCAAGTATTTCATTACTATTGTTAATGATTTCTCAAGCATTACATGGTTATTTTTTTTATTTAAGGATAGGTTTGGGGTCTTACCTATACTTAAATTCTTTTGTGCCATGGTTTCTACTCAATTCAACACCATTATAAAGGTTCTTCGATCAGATAATGCCAAGGAATACATGTGGCGATTTTGACTCCTTTTGTGCAAATAAAAGAATTATTCACCAAAACTCTTGTGTTTACACACCCCAATAGAATGGTGTGGTTGAAAGAAAGAAACGCCACCTCCTTGAGGTTGCACAAGCCCTTCTATAACATATGCATGAGTCTCACTTCTATTGGTCATATGTCATCCTTACGACCTATTTTCTTTTCAACATATTACCGTCATCAGTTCTTAATGATGGCACTCCTTATTCATATTTTTTTCCTAGTGATGACTTGTTTTCCCTTCCAATACGAGTCTTTAGTTGTACGTGTTTTGTCCATGTTACCTCTCCTCACACCACTAAATTGGATATGAGGGCACTTAAATATATCTTCTTGAGGTACTTTCGTACTGAAAATGGATACGTGTGTTAAAATACTTTTCTTCTGAAAATATTTGAGTCCAGGGATGTAACATTCTTTGAAGAACAACTATTTTATTCACCCACAAGTACTCCCCCTAGGTTCTCCCTTGCTACTGAGTTCCCGAAGCCTATTGTGCCCATTGATGACCACATCTCCATGCAACAATGACGTATCTCTTCAACCCCTTGAGGCCATGGTTGATACCTCACCTGTAACTTCTTCAAATTCTTTTTAGGTAGACTTTTGAAAATTCTTCTGAGGTAGACAACTGCAAATTCTCTTGAGGTAAGTTTTTCTCCTCCTCGTGTGTCTGGTCCTCCACTTGATAGTCGTCTGATTGCTCTTTGCGAAGAGCATCAGTCTTGCACTCAACCATCTACATCTCACCCCATATCTCAATTTGTCTCTACTCATCGCTTATCACCATCATGTTGTCACTTTCTTTCTTCTATTTCGTCCACTTCTATTCCTCGGTCTTATCAAGAGGCCCTCCAGCATTCAAGATGGAAAGTGGTTATGGATGAAAAAATGGTAGCTCTTTATGAGAATCAAACATGACAACTTGTTCCTCTTCCATCTACTAAAAAATAGGTGGGTTTTAAGTAGGTTTTTACGATGAAGCATAATCTGGATGGTTCTATGGCCTGTCTTAAAGCCCAGCTTATGGCTAAAGGTTATACTCAGTGTTACGGAGTTGATTATGAATATACGTTATTTCTTGTTGCCAAGCTTAATTTGGTGTGCCTTTTACTCTCCTTTGCTACGAATTCTCGATAGTCGGTCTATCAACTCAATGTAAAAAATATCTTCCTTAATGGTGACTTTAAGGAGGAGATATATATGAAGCAACCACCTAGTTATATGGTTGAAGGGGAGTTGGTATGCCACTTATAGGAATCATTATATGGTTTGTAGCAATCTCCATGAGCTTGGTTTGACAAGTTCAACCAAGTTATGTTTCGATTTGGGTTTACACAGTGCTGTGTAGATCACTCAGTCTTTGTCAAGCATACTAACACAGGTGTGGTGCTACCTGCAGTATGTGCTGATGATATTGTCTTGATAGACAGTGATACTGACAACATTAATCAAGTTTAGAATAAGACTTGCAGTGAGATCAAGACAAAAAACTTGGGGCTCCTAAAATATTTCCTTGGTATTGAAGTTTTTCAATTCAAACATGGCATTATTCTATCACAAAGAAAATATGTACTTGACTTACTCAATGACACAAAAATGATGGGATGTTGTCTTGCAAATACTCCCATGGATACAAATACAAAATTATGTGTTGGTTATGGAGAGGAAGTTGATGTGGGAAAGTATCAAAAGTTAGTTGGGAAGTTGATTCTTCTTACTGTGACGAGACCGGATGTTTCCTTCGTGGTTAGTCAACACATGCACATACCCTAGATTGCTCATTGGCAAGCATTAGAAAGGATCCTCAGATATTTGAAAAAGTCAGTAGGACAAGGACTTCTATGCAAAATGCTATGGACACCTCAAAATTGAAGGCTTCGCTGATACAATTTCCACTTCAGGATAGTGTACACTTGTTGGAGGCAACCTAGTGACCTGGAAAAGTGAAAAACAAAATGTAGTTGCAAGATCTAGTGTCGAAGCTGAGTATAGAACTATGGCATATACAATAAGTGAGCTCTTATGTTAAATCGCTTTTATCAGAGTTAGGGTTCAACCACGGAGAACCTATGAAACGCCATAGACAAGCTGCAATTCACATTGCCTCCAACCCGGTCTTTCAATAGAGAACTAAGCTTATTGAAGTAGACTGTCATTTTGTTAGAGAAAAGTTGCAAGCATGAATTATATGTCTTATGCATGTTTCTTCTCAAAGTCAAGTTGTTGATATACCCACAAAACCAATCAGCTCAAAAGTTTTCTCCACTACATACACCAAACTGGGTATATCTGATATCATCTCACCACCAGCTTGAGGGGGAGTGTTGGAAGATGTGGTCAATCTTAAATGGCATTATTGTAATAACACTTTATTTTTTTACTCTTGTTCACACCTATTAGGGTGAAGGGTATACTTGTAATTTATAAATTCTTGACCACTATAAATAAAGCCTAAAAGGGAGGATTAGGTCATTCATCGCAGCCTTAATCTCTCCCCTCCTCTACGTGCTCCCTCTCCTTTCTTCTCAAGTTGTCCTCTCCTCTTCATTTTTCTCATCTTTTCTTCTCTTCTTCTTTCGTCTCTCCTTCTTCCTCCTCTTCAGCACATGTGACCTTAAAGTTCAGAGATGGTGAAATCTTGAAAACAACAATGTTTATACATGAAATTATTTGTATAGAGCCTTTAGACGTAAGTCAGCTAGTTCCATGTGTACATCTTATGGATTCAGCTACTAAATACGAACTTTCAAACAAACATAGGTGGTCATCTCATTTGTTTTCAATTAGTTCCAATTTGTCGTTCAAATCCATGGTCCATATAGAATTACAAATCATAGGCATCGCAGGTGATTGGTTTCACTACCCTACTTTAAACTAAGGCAAGGAATAGAGCATAGGTTTGGCACGGAAAATCTGATCTCGTTTTTATCGGACCAAGAAAATTAGAACAAATGTTGCATTTTGAGTAAAGCGGTGGCTGATCCAATACAAAATGTTATTTTGTGCAAAACAAGCAAAACAACTATCTCAACCGTCCCAAGAAAAATAGAACAAATATTTTATTTTGTGTAAAGCGAGAACTAATCCAATACGAAAAGTTATTTGGTACAAAACAAGCAAAACGGCTATCTCAACCGTCCAATCAAATGGTTATCGCAGTCATTCGATCATGATCGGATGATAGAGAGAGTCATTTCGTATGTTTCACACCAAATGGTTGGATCAACCTTGTTTGTAAAGCATTATATATAGATAAAAGCTTACACATTTTGTTTTTACAGTTATTATGAGCGAAAGGTTGCTTGGAATTACGTAGTTAAAAATCGATTTTTGTCAAAGAGCTGCTTTTAATGAAGTAGAAAGGGTCTTTTAACGGCTTAAGGCAGGGAAAAGAAAGATTCTATGAGATCATAAGTGGAACACATCCGCAACTGAAGACTTCACTTGTGCTTTTTTGGAGATGTCTGTAGTTGATATAAAATCTTAACTAAAAAACTTCGTTCTAAAATGTACAAAGTTGTCCAGATAAAGTTAAATTTCCAGTCAATCTGTAGAAAACTATAGAAAAGAAGAAAAAAAAAAAAGAAAAAAAAAGAAAAAAAAATCTTTTCATGTAGGAGAGTAACTTAGTTTCTCATTTAGTCAATGGACTTTCTCTAAAAAACCAACGAATTTGGAGAGAAAGAACAGAAAGAGAAATAAGAGAAATTTTTTATCATAGTTTCAAAAAACATTCAAATTTAAATTATTAAAATATAATTCTTTATAATATAAAAAGACAAAAATATTATCTTAAATTTAAAGTCACAGAAATAATAAATCATAGTATCTTTATTTATAATGAATTTATAAATAAAACTATTGATAATATTGATTTTAATAGTCTATCAATAATATTTTAATACTTAAAAGATATTTTAGTTCTATATAATTTTAATCATTAAATTTTTTAAAAATATTAATTTTTTTTCTTGTCCAACATGATAAACCATATTTTCCTTGCGTATCCGAACAAGAGAAACCATATTTCTCTTTTATTTTCTTTCGTATTTTCATAAGCATCCAAACAGGAGAAAAACATCAAGTCTTTCTCCACGAACCAACATGAAATTTAAAGATTAGTCTTCCAGGATTTAGTTAGGCAGGTACAGGATGAGATGTTCAAACCAACGCAAATCAGAAAAGACCCAATTTCCTGTAAAAACTTCTATCACGCACCAAGAGAAAACAACAACTAAAACCCCACAGCATATTTTGTGCAAAGATCCAAACACCTTGAGCTTAAACTACTCTTATATTCACATGAATATTAATTTCTCAATCATACATATATAAAGACCCCAAGAGAATTTTACAAAAGCAGAACAAAAACCATAATCAACAACAGAAATTTGGATTACTGATATCAAACATTCTTTGAATCTTTTTTTTTTTTTTTTTTTTTTCAAACCTGTAGTTGAAAGTCTTTGAATAAAAACAGGAGTAATTACAAGAAAAAGCTTTACATTTTCCTCAGATTATCTAACCTTGCCTGTAAGTCTGTATCTATCCCACCATCGTCATTGCCTGTCGTTTCAGCTTGAGCAACCTTACCTGTTGCAGATGGTGCCGCCACTGCAGATGAGGGTGCCTTAAGAAGCTGCATAAATAAGCTAGAAGCTCAGTAAGATGCCTCTTAGAAAAAATTGTTAAAAACAACAAAGTGATACGAATAGTCATGACACTTTAATCAAATGAATATGTTCACCTGAGAATCAATATCAATCCCAATCTCATCAAGAACCTGGCTCACAAGCTCTTCTGTTTCTGCTTCTTCCTCATCTCCTTCCAAAGCATCATCAATGGCATCTCCCATAACCTCGGTTACCATTTCCATCTTCTCATTTTGTCTCTCAAACTCCATCATTATTTTCTGTAAGGCAGGTAAATTCATCTGCCTATTCATCTGTCCCATGGCTTTGGTGACACCTTTCATAGCCTCGCCCATTGCTTGTGTTGATTTCAGAGTCTGCATATGAGAAACACCCATTCTCAATGCAAACAATTACAGAAAGATATTAACCCAGAGCATCATACATGTGATATCAAAGCACATGTAAATAGTACTGAGCAGTGCACACAATGTCACTTCTAACCTTACAAGTTGCCTTTTCATAAGCCACAGAAGTTGGCAGAAATATATCCTTTTGGCAATTTTATATGATTGATAAGGAATCAATAGCATACTACAGAAATAAACGAATTGAAATCATGGGTGAGACATGATGCAGGACTGACAGTTTACCTGGATACGAAGAGATACCCCCTGGAGTTGTGATTTCAATGCATAAAACTTTGTTATCTGGTGCCTGGTTCTGATAAGGTCTTTGGCCATCACCTTTACAGCTCCCTGAAGCAGAATGCATGCACGAAAATCAAATAAAGATCAAGATGATACTGCTTTCACTCCCAAACCACTAGCAACCACAGTCCATACACCATGCATGATTGTAATATAAAATTCAGTGCATCTATAACTTGTCATCTACTCCCATCATTGTAAACATATTCAGGTCAATTAAGTCTTCGCCTTCTCAGCAGCAGTATGTTTATCTTCCAATACACATTTCATTAAATTCTTGACCCACTCTAAGAGAGGAGAACCAAGCTTCACATATTACATCCTGACATCAAAATTTAAAAATAATGTATTAATTACACACTGCTTGAGCTAGTACCACATGATGCAAGAGACTTTCAAAAATCACAAAAGCAAGCTATTATAGTGAGGAAAGAAATGCAACATAATACATAGTTGATATCTGGTAAAATAAAGCACTTTTTAAGAGAAACTGAAGGCAAGAAAATGATAAGTAGACTCTTCTAAGCAGTTGAAGCCATAGTGCTGCCATGTTGACTGATCCGCACGTAAAACTGAACAAGGTCATATATTATCATTCCATCAAAGAAAATCACCACAAAAAGGCTATGAAGTTACCAGATAACTTCCAGAGTGCAAAGTCACCAATAAATGGGAATCCTAAAAGCCCTGTTTTAACGACATCGGCCAAAGCCAGATGAATGTGTAATTGGCATCATGTAGGAGGCCCAGCTCGAAGTAATTCACAAGGTACTTAGGTGAGCGAAAAAGAGGAGTGTCCAAGCAAAAAACGGATGCCGAAATGAGCCTCACCTGATAATTATTGCCATGAGAGAGAGAGAGAGAGAGAGAGACTTAAGCCAGATGAATGTTTAATTGGCATTGTATAGGAGGGCCAGCCTAAAGTAATAGATAAGGTACGTAGGTGAGCTGAGAAGTGGGCCTTTTCAAGAGCGTCCAAGTAGAAATGAGCCGCACCTGATAACTGTTGCCATAAGAGAGAGAGAGAGTAACACACTCATCCCCACTGAGACTTGGACACAAGGTGACACCTATGACCTCCTAAATCCCACAAAAACCACGTAGTGACTGTGTCAAAGGGCCCAACATAATTGCACCGAAAGTCGTGGATTATCACATGATGGGTGAGGGGAGGGGAGTGGGCAGCCTAAACCTCTGGTTTTTCGGCCAAGATTAGAATGAAAAAGGTGCTTCAGAGGAACATTCTCTATATCTATACATTCTGGCCAGGTGATGAGGGCAAAAAGGTTGTCCTATAAGTTATGTACAGTACGGATGATACTCTAGATCTCAAACAAAGTCTGGGGGAGCTTGTCCCCCAGACTCTTGGTCAAAACAAGGCAAATTATACAGGCAATGGTTGGCCCTGATGGCTCAGGAATCAACTATAACCCAGACAGCTCATTACAGCCACCAGCTTCCGACTGCACTCTGTAGAAGTTAATGCCATGTCTTAGTCTCATTGCCGCTGATCATCCTCACAGACTAGCCAAAAATAATTGCCTTGGTAAGGTATTGCTTCACCAACTAGGTAATCAATTAAAAACCTATCGTCGAGTGGATTCATCCTCATGCTCCTAACCCTCCAGGGTACTAGCATTCACCTCCAAGCATTGTTCCCTTCACAAGGGCAGGTTCTGGCCTAGCATGGGGGAACCCACCCTTATTGAAGCTGAGAAGGGGTAAGTATTTTGTCCCACAAGGTGTTTTCAAATTCACCAATCAAAAATCGTTTAATTACAGCATGGAAACAAGGGGGATGGTATAGATGACCCTCACTGTAATGTATTATCACAATAATGTCCACAATATTATTATTATAACCATATAAACTTTATTTTAGAAGTAACATATATGGGTAAATATTAATATGCAATAGATAAAAAAACCACGTCTTTTGCTTGAGACATTGTTATTTTTTAAAGAAAAGAAAAGAGATGGTCTCTTCGATTCTTGAGAGTATCAATGTTTTGAAATAGGTTTTTCATCTTAAATAATATCAATGCAGCTCTCATTTATTACTTCCATCATTTGAGTGTTATTTTATGTAATTATAGTGTTAAGTTAGTGTTTGAGAGGATAACTTTTAATGAGGGGTATTTTAGGAAGAAAACTTATGTTTAAGAAGAAAAAAGGGTACTGTCAGGGGTATTTTTGTAATTTACTTTCCCAAACCACTTAATGAATAAATAAGAGAGATGGGTCATAGATTATCCTATTCTCTCCTGATTCTTCTTTTCACACCAACCCTACCTCTCTTCTCTAATCAGACCTCTTCTTACAAAAGCTTAAATCAAATATTATTCTACACTGTTAATAAAGTACAATCATTCTGATCAAATAAAGTTTATTTTCAATTGTAATAGTTTAGTAATTTATTTGCAGCTATCACTTATTACTTCAGTTAACCTTCTTTTGATCTCTCCACTTATATTATCCCCTTCATCAATGTTGCCCCTGCAAACCCATTAATTCAAGGTGTTCAAAGAAGAGTTTCAATTCTACTCATTTTCAGTGACCTCTATTCTTTTTTTTTTTTTTTCGCTTTTACAATAAAAGACAAGAAGAGAGGAAGGGCGGGGAAGCCCCTCCCACCCCCACCATTTCCATCTCTCTCCACTAGCAGGTAGAGCCAAAGGAAGGGGAGGACTTCCCTTTCATCTCCAATCTGCAGCAATATAGAGAGAGGAATCGGAAAAGGAGAGGGAGCATTGGGTTAACTGTGCAAGGCAGTCATAGAGTTGGAAAGAGAACCCATCATGGGGCTGGACTGGGATGAGGCCATAGGCTAGGGTTGTCGAGAGAATAAACGATGCAGCATTAGTTTGTTACTTAATGCATAAACACATTGATCTAGCAGAGAAAAAAGAAGAAATTAAAAAGAGTCAAACTCATGCAAAACATCTCTGCTAGAATAGCAGAAGAAGCATTTGGCACCATAAGCATACTTCTTACAATTGTTGGAGTTTCCTAATTTATGTCCTTTCTATTTTTAGCAGTTTCCTAGTTAAAGTTGTTTTTACTAGTAAGTGTCTTTTCCAGGAAGTTTCTGTTTAGAATAGAATCTTTACTTTGCACTTTGTGAGTTTCCTATTTCACATATTTTTGTATGGGGGCTTTCCTACTTTGTAATAGTTTCTTTTGATAAATGTTTCCCAGTTTTACCCAAGTCCTTTGGTTATATTAGGAGATTCCTATATTAATAGCTTCTAAAAGAGTTGTACTTTTCTAATTACGTAAGCAAAATCCTTAAGCAAGTTAAGAGTTATGGTGAAATCCTAAGTCAAATTTCTATAGGAGGAGAATATAAATAGCTAAGCCCAGTCCATGTACAAGGCATCTTATCTTGTTTTAAGAACCAATAAAGTTATTTTGTGTTTTCTTTTCTTTATTGGAAGTAACCTAGCAAGTGACTCTGCAAATCCTATCTAAGGGGAAATCATAAATCTAGTGTAAACAGATTATAACTTGTTTTCAATAACGCCCAAGTGCAAACTTGATACTATTATTTTCTATTCATCCTTCAAGCACCACCATTTGGTATCAGAGTTTTTTTCTACTAAGTGCGCTGGCCACCTTGTTTTGTTCTCCAGAGCTGCACCAACGTTTAGCATCAGAGTTGGCCACATTGTTTTGTTCTCCAGCTTTGTGTAGCTTTGTGTTTCAAGGTAAATATATTTTTTTTTTGGTAATCCAGCCCATTAGCATGCACTCAATTTAACCTGTGAATTTGAGATGCTTTAATGCTTCATTTCAGGAATGTCACATATGCTTTTTGAACCAAGTAGTCGCCCTGTGAGGTTCAACAACTTAGGTACAGTATTTCAATTGTCGCCCTGTGAGGTTCAACAACTTAGGTACAGTATTTCAATAGTCGCCCTGTGAGGTTTTCAATAAACTTAACAGGCTTTTGTAGTAGAGTTGAGACAGCACCAATAGCCACTTTAGACACATCACACTCCAACTCAAATAAAAGATTAAAATTAGGTAAGGACAGTAGCAGAACAGGCAGAGAGTTTCTGCTTGATTATCTCAAAGGCAGCTTGTGCTTCTGGTGTCCACTGGAACTTGTCTTTAGTCTTTAAACAATCTGTCAAAGTGCCAATAAATCTGAAATCCTTGATAATCAATGACAGGATGAAGTTACATCATGAAAACTTCAGGTTCAGTCAAAGTTTTGAGTACAATTGCTTTAACTTTTAAAGCATCAATGTGTAAACCTCCAGAAACCTCGTATCCAAGAAAGATCACTTTTCTTGTCATGAAAAAACACTTCTGTAAATTGCTGAAGTACCTGGGCATTTGTAAAGCAGCAAATCATTCACGCAAATGGCTTATATGAGTGTTTGGGTAAGTACTATAAAGAAGTGTAACACCATAGTTGATTGAAACAAAATTGTTCGCAAAAGGTTGCAAGAACTGCGTCATTGCCCTCATAGAAGTTGACAGCACATTGGAGGCCATAAGACATTACCAACCACTCATATAACCCTGTCTTGTCTTGCATGCACTTTTCCATTCACCTTCAAGCTTGATAAGGATGTGATGGTATATTTTTTTTAAAAACACAGGACCCATGCAATTGCTCCAACATATCTTCAAGTCTTTGGAACAGGAATCTATATTTATCAGTTATTTTGTTGATTGCTTGGCTAGTGATGCACATTCTCCACGTACCTTCTTTTGCACAAGCAAGGATGGTACACCCAAAGGCTAAGACTAGGGCGAATGTAACCTTTCTCAAAAAGCTCATCCACTTTTCTAGGAAGTTCTACATGTTTTTTAGGACTCATCTTTTGATGCAGACAAGTCAATTTTGAGTTGAACGTCTCGCATTGGTTGCAACTCGAAAGGTAATTCTTCAGGAAATACATCTTTGTATTCTTTAAGGAGGTTTCTCATTCCTTGAGGTGTTTGTCCTGCATCTTCATGTTCTTCAGTTCCCATTAAACCACTGCAAATCCCTGAGTGTGAAAAGTCAACTTCAATATCTTTTTCTGTTAGAAGACCTTGAGGAGCTGCTGGAGGTTTTGTTAGCTTTACACTGTCTATTGAAAACTCACTCAACTGCCATCACTAAAGTGATACTAATAGAAACTTCCAGTTTCAACCTAGACAATCAGCACTTCAAGGAATTTACTGGAAGGGCCAAGCTTTAGAACTGATTGCAGAGTTCAAAATGGTAATTCTAACATTCTATCACTGATCATACAATAATTACACCTACATTGAAATTACTATGATAGTTGAAAGCACACACTTTACTATATTTGTAGAACTCTGTTTCTGTGCTAAGATAAAGAAATAAAATGTTGGAGAGAAAATTTTCTGTCTTCACCTTATCTTGTCGTCTCCTACTCCTATCTGCCTCTTTTCTCTTCCATTTTCCTCTCTCTAAAAACAATTCAAGAAATCTCTGTTTTGGTAAAGAAATTCGAAGCATTCACTCCAGTAATGTACTATCTTGCCAAAGATGGTTAGCCGCATCTAAAACCTCCAGTCAACTTTGGGTTTGACTACCATAGACCTGCTTGTCTGCTACCTTTATGGCTCCTTGAGACCTTAATGGTACCATATTCTAGATATATAATCTTATATCGCTTTTCCAAAAAAAAAAAAAAAAAAAAAATCGCTTCAGAATCTCCCAGTATTCTGCTTTCCTTTTTCAGATTTTAAGAATTTTAACACACTTATTCAACAACCTAATGCACATTTAACCACCTAGACAGCAAAACATGAAAACAACAGATTCCAATACATAGACGCCTACATGATAGGGTATGCAATAGAGCATTTCAACAAAGAAAACATGCTACACCAGAGAAAGAACCTAATGCTTGGATAAGAAAAATTAACGTACCATCTGTCCTTGCTTTGCAGATTTTTTAATCTCTACAATAAGTTTCTTCTCTTGTGTCTGTAGTCCTTGTCTCTCCCTTTCTATTTCTCTAATTGATTTGTCTAGCATCCGCTTATTCTCCCGCAGAAGCTCTGCAATGAAACAACAAAAAGACAATAAGACAGTGGCACTGGGAAGTGAAATAGCAGCGTTAAACTTTTGAGGGCGGAAATTTGGATGGATAGCCAAAATATACGACTTGAAATTCTGTGTATATAGAATCGAACCAATGTCCAAATCAAATAAGAAAATAGGAAAATCAAATCCCATTTATCAGAAACACCCTGATTGAGAACTACTGCGACAGGGGTTCGATGCAATTTCCCAATTCGACGCTTAGCATATAATCAACTCCCTAAAAAAGTTTCTGGCATAACACAAATATCCCAATTCGGGTAAAAAACATAAATTGAACATAATTAGTTTAAACATGAGGAAATAACATCCTTTTCCAGTTAAATTTTGTCAAAGACAGTAACTAAAAGATAAATGACCAACAGGGTGAATCGACCTAGATCAATACAAAAATTTTATAGTAGAAGTTTGAAGTTATAAATTAAAATTCTTCCGGGAATTTCCTTAAGTTAGAAGAAAAATTTACAGGACTTGCATCCTCGACGCAGAAAAGAAAGAAAAATACCAGCAGGGGTTTTTCGCTTTCCGAAAAGAAAACTCATGCTGTTGATGTCTTCTCTGTAAACGAAGAATTCGACGAAATTTTTTGCAGGAGTGATTTGATCGTCTTGGAAAATTTTCCCCTTCTATTTGCAGTATTCAACTTTCTTCAGGAAGACCCTTCCAATGATCGTCGACGTGTTATTCACGCGGTATCGTGGACGTGGAAGCCCTTAAAGCTTCATACGTAAGCTTCATACGTAAGTTACGACTTTGGGCGTCCTACATGTGGACCCCCAGTAAGGATCCAACCCAAGTAAGATCCAATTTTAAACTGTTGGGCAATAGGTGGGCGTATGCCTATCAAAAGAACTAAGTATTCTCCCTTTAATTTTCATATTTGATGAATAGTTTTCAAAAGTAATAGAAGTTTTTATTACTTCCTCATTTGAACTATTATCTTCAAATTCAAAACTTTCATTCAATTAGCATCACTTGAATTAATTTTGATATAAATAGTGGTCCTAGTCATGTTGTAGTTCACCTAGGAACTTGGTGTAACATTATTTTCAAATTCAAAACTTCCATTTAGTTAGCATTAATTGAATTAATTTTGATATATATCGTGTTGTTGATCATATTGTAGTTTATGTAGGAACGTGGTGTGACTCATTACTGATTTTCAATTTGATATTTTCCTAGCGATTGTAAATTTCATTGTAAAAGTTTAAATAATTTGGAATATAAAACATAAGAGCATGAACACAAACAATCTCTTGAAAATAACATAAGGTTTATGTTGAAGAACAGATATGGAAAAATCTTACATGACTCTCACAGAGCTAGAATTGATATGGCGGAGTCTTACAGAAGTTTCACAAAAGAGTCTCAGTTAAAGGTGTTTTAGTTATACTAGTTTTCTCTATTGAAAAGAAGATATGGACAGCTCTTACATGACTCTCATGGTAAGAAATCTCACAGAGCCAAAATTAATATGGTGGAGTCTCACAGAAGAGTCTCAATTTAAAGGTGTTTTAGTTATATTAGTCTTCTATTTATGTTGACTTTTAAGTGTTAGAATTTGGGTGTAATTGGGACAATGGTACTTCAATTGTAATTGGACCCTATTACATTCCTCTATTATAAATAGGGGCTCATGTACTCAGAATACAGCAAGTCAATGAAGTTTTTCTCTTTTCCAGAAATTTAACATGGTATCAGAGTGGGTTCTATGAGTTGACTCTGTCATCCCATAGATATAATGTGATCCTTTTTTTATTTATCATATCTAGTAGTTTAGGTTCATATTTATCTTTTTCTCTCTCTTTTTAGTTTTGATACCCATTAGTTTATTGGCATTCTCACCTCCATACAGAACTTTTCATATAGAAAATTTTATATTTTGGGAAATATATTCTAGTCTAATTTCCAATGCAAAAAGAATTTTGGCAATCAGAGTTTTGTACAAAGAGAAATCGATATTTGAAGCAGCAAAGGTTAGACTGCAAGAGAAGTTCGAGCAACAGTAGAAAACTTCTACTTTCAAGCCGTAATATGCCATCAAGAATGAGACTTTACAGGGATAATTATATATCCAAAGAAAGATCTATAATTATATTTTATTACCTACTCAACTAATTCTCAATCTGAGTTTTCTATAGGGAGATATTGATCTTGGAAGATTCGCTGGCCATAGAAGAAATAGTACTCAATTCGGCCAAATTACAAATTTTCCACATACCCCTTTTTATCGGTTACCTTTATCCTACCATCATTTTTTTACTCTCGCATATCCCTTTGGGCCAACCTCTTGTGTGTTTCTTTGGTTGGTTTATCTTTTTATATACATATGAGTGTTTTAAGTCCATTGAGATTTTTTTATGAGTACCCTTAAGTGGGTTTTTATCGCCTTCCTTTGAGTGAGATGCATTATCCTTATTAGTGATTATAATCACTACTTTTATTTGAAATCCTATGAGGTTGGTTTCAAAAAAAATTATACATACATAACCCATCTTATTTTTTGAAAGTCTGTGTTCGATTGAGTTCTTATCCTCAAGACACCTTGATGGAGGAGATAATAAATACAATTATGTTTTTGTTTCAAGATGGGATTACACCGATACCTTTCAGCTTGAGGGAGAGAAAGAGAAGAAGAAGTATAAGATAAATCTATTTTATTCCACATGTTGTGGTAATTTTTATGTGACAAAAATATTCAAGAAATGGGAAGAACAAAAGATGAAGTTTGTACTGCAAGGAAAATTGAAGACCAAGAATCCTTTCATTGCAAGATGAAGTTATAAACTCCAAGTTGAGGGGGGTGTTAAAGAGAAGATATGGAAGACACTTACATGACTCTCATAGTAAGAAGTCTCACAGAGCCAGAATTAATATAGTGGAGTTTTACAAGAGTCTCAGTTTAAAGGTGTTTTAGTTATGTTACTCTTCAATTTATGTCGAGTTATTTAATTATGCTAGGACTTATCTTTAAGTGTTAGACTTTGGGTGTAATTGGGACAAGGGTACTTTAGGACTCTATTACTTTCCTCTATTATAAATAGGAGATCATGTACTCAAATTACAACAAATCAACGAAGTTTTTCTCTTTTCCAGAAATTCAACATTCTCTTTATGTTTAGTTGTTCAATTATTTTAGGACTTATCTGTTGGAAGACACCTCAAGTGGAATTAAGGTAAATAACTTACCCACATCAAGGTGGTGGCACAAAGTGTAATTTAATGAACTTCTCATAAGGATAACACAAGTGAGTATTAAAGAAGATGATGTATGTCTACTTATGTCTTTTCCTTTTGAGATCTTGTAACCCTAATGGCATTGTAGTCAGTGTAATCTTCTTTCATAAACTATAAATAGAGGCTCAAAGCAAGGGGTAGATCATTAAGTCTCCTCTCTTCTCTCAAATTCGTCCCTAGTCTTTCTCTCCTCTCCCAAGTTCTCTCTCTCCATCTCTTTCTAGTCGTCTGTCTCTTTCTCTCTTTTCTTCTCTCTTCCTTTCCTTTCTTCTCTTCTTCTTCTTCTTCCTCTCATCTCTCACCACCTTAGTCGAAGACCTTGTCATGGTATCCTAAATCCAACATAGTATCAAAGCAATATTTTTAGGATCCCGACATTAAGATATTGATTAAGATTATCAAGCCTCATGTGGAGTATTTTTGAATAAGTAAGAATTAGGCAACGCCAAGATAAGTTTTTCATCCTTGTTATTTTTTTTTTTCTCTCCAATGTCATTGGTATTGAGGATTTGATCTCTAAAAGTTGAGCAAGGGATGTTAATTCTGGTTTAATCCAGATAAAAAGCTTGAAAGTTATTTCTTTTGCTTTGGTGGTAACTCTTTCATGGCATATTTATACTTGGTTTTCAAATTCTGGTTCAATTAACCAAGCTCGGTTATGTTGCTGCTCTTGTGCATAAAATTTGATTTGGTTGCTTGAAAAATATGTGTGAACAAGCTCAACGATTTACATAATCGAAGCTCATTGATCTGATTGAGTGTTTTGAGTTGTGGGTTTGGTTGTAGTTGTTGATTTGGTTACAAGCTACCGAGACCTTTTTTTTTGTGGAAGAAGATCTTGAATCAAGAAATAATTCAAACCTCCCATGGTTGACTTATTTCTTGGATCATCTTGCCTAAAATCTCTCAAACAAAAAGGAAAGTTAAAGGTGGCATGCAAGTTGGCATGTTCAACATAGAAGGAAAGATTCCTTCTTAAAAGAGAATTGATTTGTAGTTAATTTTGTTTAGAAGATTGAGTATCTTCCTAAATGGTATGATAATATGTGGATTACCCAAACCTTCCACCTTGGAATACTTACATAAGTCAAGATGGGTGTTGCATTCAACTTACCTTAAGTATCTCTCGTTTGATACCTGAAATAAGTACTCCTTCCATGCTTGACTAAGGGTTAGTTCATGAGGGTTTAAGGCTTTTCATGCTTAGAAAGATATGAGATCCACCTTTCCAGATAAAAGCCAACTTGATTTTTTCTAGATAAGGATTCTTTCTATTTGATGAATGATTGTTGACTAAAGTCAAGCTCGGGTTGGTTCCTCTTTCCCCTCTCATTGGGTCAGTTGGTTTGGGTGGTTGGTTTGGTTCGAGTTGGTAAAATACTGCATTGAATATTCATTCATGATAGGTGAAGATTATGTGAATATGAGTAGTAAAAGTGACTTTATGTGAATATGAGTAGTAAACGTGACTTACTTAAGATTACCACAATACCCTTGAGAGGGTTATCAAATTACTTGAGTTGGGCTCAATTAGTCAAGAGATTCCTTATCACTAGAGATCTTTGAGGACATTTGTCTAAACCAGCTCTACCCATAGATGAAGATGATAATTCCTATATCAAATGTCTCAAGAATGACACATATATCATGAGTTGGCTCATTTACAACATGGAGGAACATTTGGTAAATAATGTTGTCTACCTTGAGACAACAAAACAGATATGGGATACTTGCTCCAAGTTGTATGCTAGCATCGAGAATTGACAGGAATTATATGATGTGTTTCAGAACATGTTTACTACAAAACAAGGAGAGAACCTACTTGAGTTCTTGGCTAGATTTAGAGGGCTGGTTCAAGAGTTGAAAATTGCTCAGCCCCATTCATTTGATATATCGGTTCAAGAAAAACAAAGGGAGGTCTTAGTAGCTGCTATCTATTTGTCAAATATCAAGTCATATTTTGAAGTGGCCAAAATCCAACTCCTCAACTCCTTCGCACTTTCATCATTCGATGACATTAGTACAACATTACTTCGGATACCAGTTCCTTCCTCCACCTCTCATAATGAAGTATCATCTGTTATATACTCATGAAATTATAGAGGAAATAGGGGTACATCTTCTACCACCTGAGGATGCGGTAGAAATTATAGAGGTCGAGCAAGATGTGGTAGAAGTGGCTCTGGTCATTCAAGGTCATACAACAGGTTTTGTACTCAATGTGGTGGACTGAACCATCTGGTGGATACCTGCTAGAAGCTTGATGCCAAACTAGACTGGATCACTGCCAACCAAGCCACGATTAAAAATGAAAAAAATGATTCTCAATCTGAGTCACAATGAAGAAAACGGACTATCAACGATGATGATTATGACCTCTTACAGAGAATGAAAACTTTGATGGTATCTGGTCCATCTTCTCCAACACCTTCAATTATTGTTGCTGCCACCACTACTTCAGGTATGATTTCTGCCACTTCCTCCATTTCATCCTGAATCATTGACTCATGGACCTCCGAGCATCTTACATGTAATAAGAATCTATTACATTCCCTATCTCCATGTCTACCAAAAAAGTTTGTTACCATTACCGACAGATACCAAACCAAAATTCTTGGGAAGGGATCCTCCCTTGTTACTTCATCTCTTTCGCTTACCGATGTCTTATTTGTCCCTCAATGTTCCTTTAATTTTTTATTTGTTATCCAATTAACCAAACATTTTAATTTCTCTATCACCTTCTCACCTTCTTCTTGTGTCTTCCAAGATCTCACAATTCGGCCATGAATGGGGGGCCTTTATTACTTGAATCTACCTCCCGTCACTGCGATTGCCACTTCTCAAGACAGAGGCAAGGTTTATGGCACAACCGATTTGGTCATCCATCCATAGTGTCTCTTCAGTGCTTATTTCCATCCTTAAAAAATTTACCAAATTTTAATTGCGAAGTCTATTAGTTGAGCAAACACCAAAGGACATCATATTCTCCTCGAACTGAACTTAAAGGTGTTGCTCTTTTTTTATTAATTCATTTAGATGTATGAGGACCCTTAAGTGTCTCGAACATATCTCAAGTTAAGTATTTTGTCACCTTTGTTTATGACTTTACTCGAGTCACATTTCTATTTTTTTTAAAGAACGGTCTAAATTTTTTCCATATTTAAGTCCTTTCATGCTATGGTGTCTACTCAGTTTTAAAAACAAATACAAATGATGCGATTAGATAATGCCAATGAGTACCTATCTAGTGAATTCAATTCCTTTTGTTACTATAATGGCATTAGAAATTCTAGAATTTAAAACAAAAGATCTTGGACTTCTAAAATATTTTCTGGAAATTAAGGTATTCTAGTCAAAGCATGGGATTATATTATCTTACTAAAAGTATGTCCTAGATCTACTAGAGGACACAACGATGATGAGGAGTCAACCTATAGATACTCCTATGGATGCTAATGTAAAGCTATGTGCAAGCTCTGGAGATGATGTCGATATAGGTAAATATCAGAGGGTTTTGGTAAATTTTATTTAGCTCACAGTGATCAAACCTAATAAATCATATGCAATAAGTGTGGTAAGTCAATATATGCACAAACCACAACTTACCCATTGGCAATCCTTGGAGTGAATACCAAGATATTTAAAAGGAGCTCTAGGAAAATAAACTTCTCTATAAGAATCATGACCACTACATCATAGAAGGTTTCTCGGATGGAAATTGGGTTGGATCACCTGATGACAGGAAGTCTACTTCAAAGTACTGTACCTTAGTTGGAGACAACCCGGTCACATGGAGAAGCAAAAGCAAAATATTGAAGCAAGGTCAAGTGCAGAAGCAGAGTACAGAGCTATGACCCACACAGTCAATGAGCTTCTATAGATCAAATCTCTACTTACTGAATTGGGATTTTATAAAGGAGATTCTATGGAATTATATTACGACAACTAGGCAGCCATTCATATCATTTCAAATCGTGTCTTTCATGAGAGGACAAAACACATCGAGGATACATGCTGGTGTTTTTCCTCTCTCATTGGAAGTACTACACGTTGAGATAAAGGATGGATTGACTTACCCACAGATTCAAGAGAAAAAAGGAAATAAAAGGTTGTCTTTTGGATGATAGTAGGTGCCTAAAACATAGAAGAAAAGTTTCCTCTCTTGAAAAATTTTGTAGCTTGTTCAAGATCCCTTGTTTTTGGTATGATTACTACTAGACTTGATTAATTATCTGCTTGCCTAAAATAATTAAGGCAAGTGAAGATTGAGATATTTTGGTGAAGTGGTGCCATAACTCAAAATGAAAGTTTCCTTGGTTATTTTTGGAAGTGACTCATTTAGTGGAAGATCTTCCATGCTTTGATTCAGAGGATGAGTTGATTTGATTATGTCTTTGAATATTACTCCTTCTTGATTAAGAAAGACATGTGTTGCTTATTTGATCTCGGCCAGTATAAGGTTTCCATACTTAATGCATAATTGATTGAGATCTCGGGTTGGTTTAGTTTGCTTGAGGCTTGATTAAGATGTCGGGTCGGTTTGAATCTTCACTTGGGTTGGTTCATATTTGGATCAGTTTGTTGGAGTTATTTCTATTATTCTTATAAGGAGTGCATTGATACTTGATTAAGACTTGTTGAGACTTGAATTATTGCTACTCTTTTTTACATACATTGAATAAGAGTAGTGTTGTTGTGATACATAATGGTTGAAGACCACATGTGAAGTAAGAGAGATCTCATCAAAATTACTACCATACCCTTGAGAGGGTTGTATAATTACCTAAGGCGGGGTTAGTCCCCCAAATGGATTTTTGAAGTTCAAGTTCATGTCCAACATGAAGATCATGTCAGTCATGTACATGAAGATCATCTTTGCACTTGGTGTTAGTGTTGACGCCTTCATGTACAAGAAAACAGTTTCCAGTGAATAGTGCCCACTCATTAGAAAAACATAAAAAATACGAGAATCCCTAAACCTGTACAGTACACTTATGATTACAACATAATCCTCGAACCCCAAATTAGGTAAAACAATCATTATTACTATACGAATAACTTATTTAATGTATAATTAAAATATATTAATATATTTATTAATTGAATTAGATATGTTATTGTGCATTAATATGGTAATTACGTGAGCCAATGAAATACGCACATGATTAATTACAAGTAATAAATAAATAACATTATAAATAAAAAAAACGAAAGTAATATGTTTACCTATTAATTTATTAATAACATATGATATACTATAGCCTAAAAATGAATGATTTAAGAGGAAAAATTGATTTAATCATAACTTTAATACACTATATATTTGTACATAATATTACCACTATTAAATCACAAATATAATATAATAAATATAATGAGTAAATAAAGAATTATTTTATTAAAAACGTAATATGGCGTATTATTAATTAATAATATATTTCCACAAAATTGAAATTAATCAATTGATCAAATGCATATTGTAACTATATTTTATTTACCAGACTTAAATATCTAGTTTAATATAGTAATAAAATTTAATAAATATAATATATAAATAAATATACAACTTTATTACTAATGTAATAAAGTTTTATTGTAATAACCAGTTCGTGATTAGTATTAAAATCATCAAATTACAAGTTTAGTACATAAGAACAACACGTGTTCAAAAACAATAAAAGATACAATCATCAGTTATCATTCCACATGCAAGTCGCTATGTCATCTCGAAATTGTGCAGCTCTTGTGGATTCTAATGCACGCTGCCTCCGAAAGCTTGTTACTTGGGTATCCTCTTCCTCAAGACCATTGCTATCATCGTTGTCTGTATCGTCCGTTGCACATAATTGGACCCCATCACCACCTCCACCGAACTCGTCATCCGAATCGTTGTGTGGTTGCATCCCAACCGAACCCACTAGTGTTGAGATAGCTCGTTACCGTTTGGTATGTTTTCTTCCATGATCTTGTTCGATTCTTAAGCTGCTCAAAAAAATTTTATTGACTGCGCTTCATTGAACTTATTGACACATTCCGCATATACCTCGTGCTTCCAAACCCCATAGGGCAACTCGTTCCCCATATATACCTACTCGACTAAAAGATCGAACATTTTGTTGTCTTCTTCAAAGCTCCAAAAGTCTTATGATCGACCACTTCGTTGTTTTCTTGCAACCATTTTCAATCTAAATCGGAGATTGTCCTCATGGAAAAAACTTTATTAGACAACCATTATCCTAAACCCTAACCCAAGACCCCATACGCCCCAAACCTCCTAAACCCTATACCCTAAACCCTAATTCCAGAAGTTAAATAAAAAACCCTAGATCTTAAAAACCGTAAAAGCCCCAAACCCTAAACCCTAAACCCTATCACCCGATAAACCTTAACTGAAAAAAATTTGAAAAAAACCTAAACCCTAATTCCAGAACCTAAATCCTAACAATACCATAAATCCTTAAACCTAAATCCTTAACCCCTAAATACAGAGCACCAAGCCCTAAAAACACTAAACCCTAACCCTAATAAAAAAATTAGACTGTAAACCGTGACACTAAATCCCACAATTATGCACAAATAACCCCAAATTAGGCACTGAAATTAAAATTAAATTAAATACAACACTCATTTAATAAAAAAAAAATTAGGGTTTAGTCATACCTTCTGAAATTTTGGGAAAACCGAAGCCGATGGCTGAAATCAAAGCCAAATGGGGAAATCGAAGCCCAATGTCAAAATCAAAGAAAATCGAAACCGAAATAGGGGAAATCGCAGGAAATCAGAAGGTATTTTGGGGGAAAAGATAATAGCGAGAGGGAGAAGGGAGTGAGATGCCGAAAGAGAGAAGAGAGGGAGAAGAGACAGGGAGAAGTGAGGGAGGCCGAGAGGGATAGGAGAGAGGGAGAAGCGAGCGGGAGGTTCAAAGGGAGAGCGAGTCCGAGATGGAGAGAAGGACGCCGAACGGACGTTCGCAGCAAGAGATGGTCGCCGTAGAGAGGGAGACCGGAGAGGGACGGTAGAGACGAGAGAGGGAGCAGAGAACGAGAGAGGGCTGCGGGAACGAAATGGCAGAAAATGAGCAAGGGTGTGCGGCAAAGAGCACGAGAGAGAGCCCCGCGATAGTGTCATGTACATGATTGGTGCTCCCTAACGACATCAGGACATGAACTGAGTAATGCGCTTGAAGTTCATATCCTGAGTCATGTTGACTAACCCCCCCTAAGTTGGTCACAATTGGTTAGCAGGTTTCTCATTATTTGAGACCTCTTAGGTCACTTAACCAAACCAGCTCCACCAATTAATGATGAAGATAGTGAGGATGTGCTAGTGTAAGTTTGTTCTTGACAGAGACCTAAAAATTATCCCTAAGGAAGAAGAAAAGAAGAAAAGAAGAAGCAAAGAAAAGGAAAAAAGAAGTGGTGCCACCTAAAAAAATAGAAAGTGGTGCCACCTCCTAGAAAAAAAGAAGCTCAGGGACATAAAAATAAAAAGGGGTTAGTTAAAGGAGAAGTCAAACTTGCCTCTCTTGAAGAAGATTGAATTTTGTTAGTATAGAAAAAATTTCTTTTGATTGATGTAATCTTTAAAATTCCTAGATTTATGTAATCTCTCAATCTCCTAGGATCTGTCCTTAAATCATGTAATTAGGGAACCATAATTAATTGAGGACTTTCACAAAGAATGTATTTGAAAAAATATAAATAGGGGTGTTGGTTGAAGGAAAATTTAGTAAGCCTTTTCTAAAATCTCTCTTGCCTCTCTTTCCGCCCCTCAAATTTGTGCCCTAAAGCCTCTCTTCTCCTTGCTCCTCTCCTCTTCTCTCTTTTCCTTCTAGCTCTCACTCTTTCTCCATCTCTTCCTCTACCTTACTTCTTTCTTCCTCCCTTCTATCATACTCCAACCCTCTTAACCTTTCTCTTTCAATTGTTCGTTGTAATTTTAAAAAAGATAGGACCTTTTACAAGTGGCATTCTTATCAATTGTTGTGATCATTATTCCACATATGACAACATTGTAATTGTCCTTAGAGGTGATTTATTGTCGATATAGTAGGGAAACTTAAACTTAGTGGAGCTCAAGGTAGTAAAACATCTTGGGGTGGACTAGCAATCCACAAAAAGATTGTGAACCACCTAAACTATTTTGTGTACTTTGCATTTTATTGCTTCTACACTTTGATTGTATATGCTTATACTTTAAATGTGAAATCAATTGTCCACATTGTCTAAATTGAATAAGTGAACACACACATAGGATTACGTTAAAGGGGTTTACATAACAAGAAAAAGTTAAAAAACCTATCCTCCTCCCCTTCAGGTTTTTCCCCTCACCTGACCTAACACTAGGTACCCCCTGAATTGGCTCCATTGTATATTCAAGAGAAACATCAATCCTACCCAATAGGCTATCCTCATAACCATGTTGCACACTGTAAAACATCCTAGAGGACAAGTCAAGTTGGTAGAATTTTGTTTTCCTCTATAGTGATATCTTATTGCTCTAAAATATCAAACACATTTACTTAATCACCCTTTGTACAACATGTCATAGAACACAATTGTAGGGTCATTCATGCAGAAAACCTATTCCAATTGAAAAGCCAATGCAATAGGGTAATCCATGCACCATGTTTGAGAAGTATTGAAATTTGTGAAACATTCATTTGTCTTGATGTCATAATCTTTTATTTCTCACATAAAACCACTTGCATTTGAGCATATAAATAAAATTCTTTTGCAACTAGTACAACTGTTATGGTCCTGGGGTTAAGTACCTATGTCTTCCGCTCCTAACAGGCCAGTCTTTTGGGATGTTTAGTACAGGTAGGGTTGGCAGAAATCGAGTCGGGCCTATGTCGTTGCGCCATCGTGGTCGTCGGCTCATGAAGGTGGGGTGTGATGTTATGGTCATGTGGTTAAGTACCTATGCCTTCCGTTCCTGACAGGCTGGTCTTTTGGGATGTATTGGCTAGGTGTTTAACAACAACTCTATTATATCGATCACCACCCTATAGTAATCAAGATCACTAATTTCATAGTACTCTTTCACCACAACACCATTATTTTGAGTTCTACAAAGTGCTTCGAGCTATTCAGTAAGGATTCACATGTTGTTTATTATGAAGCTTGAGTAGAAATTACAAAGCATTTATTGACAGCTGAGGGTAGTATATGTCATTATGTCCATATAGACTACCTTGGTATTCTAATGTCTTGACCTATGATGGAGAAGATAATCAATATGATCACATGGATGAGAGGTTACAAAAATGTTTGTTACTTTTATATCCAAACACAGATACACAATTAAGATTATCTTTGAACTGTTCAACGAACTCTTCCTTGCCTATTGGACCACATCTATTGTACCCTCAGCTTTCAATAAGTGCTTTGTGTTCACTATTCATCATAGATTATACAATAATAAACACTCATGTTGAATCAATAAACACACATACAAATACAAGGAACTCAATGAATTACTTATATAAGATATTTTTTTATCTCAAATCTGAAGCATCTTCTTGTATTAAATTGGGTTAAGCTCTAACTCTTTGTTGCAGCTCAACTTGTGAGTTCTATGTGAAAAAAAAATCCTTGACACACTCAAAATCCCCATAAAAAATTTGATCGATTTGGTTGAATCTTGTTTCCACTCTATCCAAGTATATAGAAAAAAAATGTTAGTCATTCATTATCAACATATGCCCTAATGATGGATCCTTCATATCAAACTTTATTTCATATTTTGTTCTTTAACTTGTGAAGAAACCTACTCAATATGTGTTAGGGCAAAAACAATTCATGGTAATACAAATGATTAGTGTGATAAAGTAATATCGATTACCTTGCTATAGGCTGCATCTATCGATATTACACTAGACCACAAAACAATACCTCTGACAGTAGGTGAATTGCTAAATATACCATAACATCGAAGAATGCAAGTGGTAAATTCTTTCGAGCTTACATACAAAGAAATGTCCCTTTTTAGTTTGTTCAATATATCAACCCTTAGCGTCTTCATCATAACTCTTTAAAGACTAATCCCATCTCAATTACTAGAGTTGTCACTTTCTTTGGCAAACAAACATTCAATAGGACAAGGAGCAATTATTACATCATTACATGATAGTCATAACTCTTCATGCCTGACAAATTGGAGGTATCGACATATACACATCTTGTTATGTTCAAGCATACCCATGCGAAAACTTGATTGTCTAGTTTCAAGCTCAAACTTTCTTCTTCTGGTCCAAAGACATTGTGTATGATGCAGTGGGCTTTGAGTGTTCACTACCTCTAATCCGGTGTAATTCCTTTCTATTAATTTTCATTTCTTCCATGGAGAGGATATGCAGGATGTTTGGGGATGGCTTTAGATTAGGTTGAAGCCCAACATTTTTCCAGCATATGGTTGTTCAACTTGTCTTGGCTAGAAAACCTCAATTGGAAAATTATGTAATTTTTCTATTGAAATTTTCTAGGTAGATATGTATCTCCAGAAAATATTACGACAGTAATGGTCCTTGGAAACATGCCTGTGTAGAAATATTTTCCAGCATTTTCTGGAAAAGACACTTATAGGGCGCATAACTAAAATGAACTTCATGGGGATCTATAGGCTAAAAAAAAATTTTAGCCACAGACACTAATAGGGTCTAATGTATAAATTACATATTGTTGGTAATAGCTTAGGCTGTGTTTGGAATACATAAAGTGGAGAGAAAAGAAAAGGAAGAGAACAAAAAGAGAAAAAAAAGAAAATCTCTTGTTTGGATACACATGGAAAATGAGAGAGAAAATGGAAGAGAAACGGAGTTCTCCTATTTGGATACACGCAGACAATAAAAAAGAAAATATAATTAGTAATAATTTATAATTTTAATGATTAAAATTTTCTCTCAAGTTTCTATTTATTTTCTTTTTTCCCCAAATTTTATCATTTTGTGAGAGAAAATTTATTAACTAAGAGAGTTTATTTTCTTTTCTCTCAATGAGTCTCTGTTGCCAAACAACAACAAAATACCTTTCTCTCCCTTTTTCTTTTCTTTTCTTTTCTATGAGTTCCAAACAGGGCCTTATTGAGATTGTGTTATACACTTGGATATATGTGTTTTTACATCAAAATTATTCAGTTCTTAGAAAAAAGTCATATAGAAATTTTTTGTTGTTGTTTAGAATTGGCTAAGAGCTGAAAATTTGAACCTTTTGAGTAGCAGATCACCACTTTTTTTTTTTTTTTTAATACCAGTGGCGATAGCATCATATTACCTCATTTTGTGAAACTTCCACATAGTTGCCTGATATAAAAATTTTCATTGGTCTCTATGAATATGAGAGATTTTTTTTATTCCAAATTAATATTTTCCTCCCTCTTTTCTTGCTCCAAAGTTCTTGCTAGCCAAGAACTTTGCTTAAACTATTATCTTGAACATCCATGATAGTAGTCTCAAATGTGAGGCCTCCTGTTGCCAATCTCCCACTTATTTAAAATTAAAAATATGGGCCCCAACCTAAAAATATGTTCTTCAAGCTTTAGTAAAATATTTTTTTAGTTTAGGCTTCAATAATATGGTAATATCTAGAATTAGATATTTTGAGATGCATATCTTCTAAAATATTCAAAATTTCAAATAAAATCACAACACTTTATAGTCAATATTTCAAATTTAATTCAAATATATATATATATATATATATATTTATTTATGAAACTATAGTGTTAATTGTATTTCAAGGCACTAACAACGCTACATGTGCCACTAGCACGAATTTTGTGAGCGTTTTTTTTTGTCACTAGCAACATTCAAAGAGCGACTAGTTGCACTTCGTTAGCGTGAGAATTGTACATAAACATAACAAAATAATTATATACCACATATCAATATATGGTATTATCGGTACATAGAATAAGTTATTTCATATACAATCTATTTAACCATTTATCAAATGGTAGAATGGGTAATTGGTTAACTATATGGAATAATAACAAAAATAACTAGAAAATTTATAAAAATATAAAATATAAAAAATCACTTTATAATATAAAAAAATAATTTTACAAGATCCTTTAAGAAAATAGTTGAAACATGTTTTATCTCAAACATACATTTATTAAAATAAAATTTTCTCAAATTACTCGTATATATGCTAGGGCAATCGGTTAATTGAGTATAAAATAATTTTTACCCATTTATGTTCTATTTAATAAATGATAGACCGGTAAAAAAATTGTTTTATTTTTATTCTATTAAAAAAAACAAAGCATGTATGTGTACATACAATTGTGAGAAAAGATGCTTCAAGTGGCATTAGCAAAGTAGTTTATATTTGAAACATTTTCATGTGTTTCATAAAATATTAATCCACACCCTCTCTCTTCGAATCTTGCTTGCACGCAAGCCTTGATTGCCTACACTTATTTAAAGCTGAAAGCACTAATGCGATGAATAGAGTGCCGGTTTGCACTTTGAAGACAACAAGGCAAGAGGTTATAAAATGGAAGATTCGGACCTTTTCTCGGCATATTTGAAGCAACGGAAGAAGGCCGAGTTCTTTCCATAAAATAACCACCAAAAACGGTCTCTCTCCTCTCACTCGCAGCTCCTCATTTTGTTTTCTTTTCTTTTATCATCTTCATTTTTATTTTATTCTTTTGGTTTTTGTTATTCTGTCCGCCAGAGAATTTTTACTGCTTCTCCGGCGACCAAGGGAAATTTGGTGGTCGCTGTTCTGCTCCTTTTTTTTTTTTTTTTTTTTTTTTTGGGTTCCGCACAAAGTGGGCAGGAGAAAAAAGGAAGACCCGTCTCTTTCGGCTTCTCTCTCTTTCTTACATTCTTTCTTCTTCGTCGTCATCCCTTTTTCTTCCTGTCCCGTCCTTGGTATGACCAGTTGAAAACGGCACGAGTTGTAAGTGACTAGGGCTGTTTCTTCTTTTGCGAATCTGCCCGAGAAATGGCGGCCTGGGAAGCTCTGGATGCGCTTCTCTTCTCCGCGAGCAATGCTTGCTTGCATCCGGTCGCCATTTTCTTTCAGATCCAGGTGATACTTCTCAGCTGCAGATATGATCCTTCAATACGTGCTTTCTTTCTTGTTTGGGATCTCGTTCTTTGGATGTGTTTCTGTTATTTTAGTTTGATTGTGGATCTGAGAAGTGGTGCATTTGTTTTGTTCTTAATGTGAGTTTTGAATGGTCTCGATGGCGGCAAGAGCTACTATTGTGCTCTGACGTTGATAGTGATGGCTGTTGGATATAGTCTAGTTTTGGAGGCGAAGAGATAGATCTGCAATTGTGAACATGTCCAAGCTCATGCAAAAATCTGAATTGGATTATTGAGTTTGTTGTATCCCCTAATGTTCGAAGATTTTGTGTTCGGAAATTTATGATTGGCATCAGCTCCTCAGGATTTTGGCATCAGAAAACTTTGGATTGGTGGCCAAGAGTCATTCTGCAAGTTAATGTGAGAAAAAAGTTACATATGAGTTATGGAAGAAACTGTGGAAAATTCTTTCTGGTATGGATGCATGCAGATTCACTAACAACCTCTTACAGTTGACTCCACAATACAAGAAACTCTCTTAAGTTCTGTTGAATACCCACCCACCCACTCAAAAGGAAATTCTCAAGTTCTTGGCAAAGGAAAGAAGTATATTCAATCTTCTTTGGTGAAGATGTCAAACCTACTAATTTCATTGTTATTTCATGTCTTTTTCTAACCAGTGAAACTATGAACTATGAATTACTCTGTAAATTGTTTACTTTTTCACATTGAAAAGTCGTATTTATGGTACTCTAGCCTTATCTTTTGCTTATGGATAAATTTAACCTTTTATATTTGTGCTTTTAGGGATGTGTTATATGTTTAACTCTGGCTCTTGGATGGTTTTTCGCTGCATTTGTGAGGTACTTTCACTTGGATGTATTTGGAATAAGCTATGGTGATCAATATTTTGATAGTGGTGCTAATAAATATTGTGAACTGATAATTTCCATGTAATCCTTTTTGTTTTACAGGAGTAGAGTAATTAGAAAGATAAGGAAAAACATTGAAGGTGGGAATAGTTTTGCTTTCATTTGCGATGACATTAATTCTCTTGAGCACTCTGCACAAGAGAATTTACCAAGAGTGTCTGTCGTTATGCCTTTAAAGGGATTTGGAGAACACAATTTAAAGAACTGGAGAAGTCAGGTTAGAGATTCACCCACCCACACCCCCTTCGCCAACTACAAATTTGTGTTATGCATGTTTGGTTTTTGTCTGACTGTAGAAGTAAAGCTTCTCTTCTAAACTTTAATGATTTCATTTTCAAAGTATGAGTCTGAACCTAGCTCTCAACATTGTTTTTGGTATCATTTGAAGCTTAATTGTTTTTGCTAACTTTATACTAAATTGCGTCATAGCTTTCTACCATCTTCCTCTGCTGCAATTTGTAAGGGTTAATTGCATGAATGCCTGATTTCAGATAACATCCCTGTATGGTGGACCGTTGGAATTTCTTTTTGTAGTCGAATGTGTGGCTGATCCAGCTTACCATGCTGCCACATTATTGATTGCTGAACATGAGGTAAATAGTTTTGAAAATTCAGATTGATTTACATGCTTTGTTTTAATATTTGAATCTAAGGAATTGTTTTCCTAGATCTACAAATAAAACCTGATGGGCTTATGAGTAATTGTTGGATATCTTTTATATAAGAATAATGATAATAATGAATTTTTTTGCATGTGCCACTAAATTATTTGTTACGTGCACTTGGTCTCTCTCTTCGGTTCATTTCTTTTGCTTGATTGGTCTGTGTTTTTTTTTTTCTTTTCTTTTCAGGATACAGTGGATGCCAAGATTGTTGTAGCTGGGCTCTCAACAACATGCAGTCAGAAAATTCACAATCAGTTAGTATGTGAACTGTAAATTTTCATACCTCTTCCTTTTACCTTCATTCTTTTAATTATGTTGTACAAAATGCTTATTGGTTGCTTAACTGCCGGTATGATTTCCTTTGCCATGTTAGTTTTTTCACTAAACCAAAAAATTCTGCTTGCCTACCTGAGCATGGACTTGAGCCCATATCCACTAAATCTCAATATCTTTCGGGAGTTGTTCTGAGCTTTTTAAACATCTATGTCATGTGAATTAGCTTATTCAGTCATAATCAGACAAAGATCATAGATGGACTCACAGCAGAAAGAGAGGAAATTCTATATATTAAATCATCTAAAGTTCATTAAATTTTAGAAATACTAGAGATATAACTTTCAAAAGCAGTAACTTGTTTTCAATCTTTCTGTGTGAGAATCATGGCAAAAGAAGTTCTTCACAGTTGTGTGATTGTTTCTCCAGGTTGGAGTGGAGAGTATGCATAAAGACAGCAAATATGTTTTTTTTCTAGATGATGATGTTAGGCTGCATCCAGGATCAATTGGAGCCCTTACAGCAGAGATGGAGAAAAATCCTGAGGTCTGTAATTCAAGTTCTAGTTGCCATATCATATGTGTCCTATTTCTCTTGATCTGTCAGTAAAATGTCTCTTATTGTCAAAAAGTTTATGATAGTTTTGGTTATCCTGGTATCTTTGATGGCTATTATATGCAGATATTTATCCAAACTGGATATCCTCTTGATTTGCCTTCCGGGACCTTGGGGAGTTACTGCATTTATGAATATCATATGGTATGGTAACATGAAGGTTATTGAAGTTTTTTTTTTTTTTTTTTTAATGCTGTTGTTGGCTTTATACCATTATTTCTAGGGTACCTTCCTTTTAGTTTTCCATGGCTGTGATTTTGCTTATGCAGGATCCTAGATAGCGGCTTTTTCATTTTAGTTCTTATTTTTCCTGTCCTCTGCTCACTAGTGCTTATGGATATTATTTTGTTCAGCCTTGTTCTATGGGATTTGCTACTGGTGGAAAAACATTCTTTCTGTGGGGAGGATGCATGATGGTAAAACTGTCTTTTCCCTCCTGACACTATTTGAATCTTAAAGAAGCTTTTGATGCTGAAGAGAGTGCTTATTGTTGGAATTTTGTCTGTTTTATACATTAAGATGCATGCAGACGATTTTAGAAATGACCTATATGGTTTGGTTACTGGTCTTCGGGATGGTGGATACTCTGATGATATGACCCTTGCAGCAATAGCCGGTACTATTTCCATTTCGTCTCTCCCTCTCTCTATCTCTATCTTTATCTATCTATCTATCTATAAATCTTACTTTCTACCGATTTTGGGTTCTCAGTTTTTGTATTTTTTCTAAATCAATTGAGAAGTAAACAACAAACAAAAGAAGAGAATGATACTTTTTGTACTTATTTTTGTGCCAATCATTTATTAACAAGTTTAAATTATTCTTCACTTGCTAGGTGCACATAAAAGGCTCATTAGTTCACCACCAGTTGCCATCTTTCCACACCCTTTGGCCAGTGATCTCAGTTTTGGGAGGTATTTCACTACCAAAGCAGAATACTCAAATGCCTAGTCTCCCTCTCTCAGTCTTTATATGTTGCGTAGCATATCTAATTGTATTATTTGGTGGTTTGCAGATACTGGAATTACTTGAGGAAGCAAACTTTTGTTCTGGAATCATACATATCAAAAGTGAACTGGATTATGAACAAGGCACTATTTTCATCACATTGCTACTTATCTTGGGGATTTGTTGCTCCTTATATTATGGCAGTAATTCATATTCTAGCAGCGCTGAGAGCACATTCTGGTTACTACCCATTTGAAGCAGTGCAACTGAATTCTGGTGGTGAGCACACTACTTTTCTTTTTTAGGTAGGTCTGGTTGGGTAAAAGTGGTAGGTCCTGGCAGTGCTAGTACTCTGAGTTTCTTGCTTTAATTTGGAAAAAGGAAGCTTTAGGATTTGTATGCCTGCTGTAGGGCATATGCAGGAGTAAGAGTAGTTGAAAACAGTTGGTTGTTTGGGGACTACACTGATCGCAGGACACTATCAACTTAAGTTGTTGATCTAAAAGTTGTTATTTGCTAATGTTCCTTTTCTCCTCCATATCTTATATTATTTTCTTATTGTTTTTTAATTTTATTCAGGCTTGTCATTTGCTGCTTGCTTGGCAATGTGCACTATTATAGAACTAACTGCAATGTGGAACTTAACAAAGGTGGAAATTCATCTATGCAACATGTTATCTCCAGAGGGACCGCCAGTCTCTCTTGGTTCATATAACTGGGCCCTCGTAAGTATCATTACTTAACATAAAAAAAAGTATCATTACTGTCTCATAATACAAGTGTAGAAACGATGTCAAAATTTATAATTCTGTAAGCTATATAGCTCTTTAGCTTATGTGTCATTCTCATTGTTGTTAGGGTTAATGGAAGACCATCTTTTGCTTGGTTCACTCACAAAAGCACAACTGATTTGTTGTTTAACAGGTTTTTCTTGCCATGTTGGTGGACAATTTCTTATATCCTATCTCTGCAATGCGTTCCCATTTTTGTCAATATATCAACTGGTCGGGTGTCCTATATCACTTGAGAAATGGAAAGATAAGCAAGGTATGCTGTTCAATTATATAGATCCAACACATGGGCAGCTTTCAAGAATCTCTTTCCTGGGGAAATTGTCTTAAAGAAGGGGAAAAGACAATTCCAGACTTGAACAAAGGGAAAAAGAGAACAGAAACTTTATGTGTCAAATCTTTCAAAATATTTAGTTAAAAAAGAAAAACTTCTATCAAAGCGGTCTTCAGTTTACCTCCAGAGCTTGGACTGTAGAAATATTTTATCTCCAAACTTTTGAAAATTTACTTAATTTGATTCATCTCTTTCAATAGTTTGGATTGTTAAATTAATTCCTAGATTTAATTTGATGTTCTCTGCCACCTTCTTGCCTATTCATTTTTAAAATGTCGCATTTTTCTTTCATGTACAGATTGAAAGATCTAAAGAACACAGGTATAAATATTCAGATTTAGGAGGGAAGTATCTGTACGGGAAGATTGCTTATCCATCTAAAGTGTCTCTTCTGAGCTCGTTTGCAAGAACTTTGGTACAACGGCACCAACCCAAAAACTATGAAGCATAGCAGGGTTAACAGCTGAGTTTTGATTAGACAAACCCATTTTGCCTATTATGTAGGGCATCTAGGATTCTTTTATTTTGTTGTTATTGTTTTTTTTTTTTTTTTTTCAGTTGTCTCCAATTTTGGTTTCAGGCCTACATTCTTTTTGTGTTCACATTATTCAAGCAGTTGATTCTCTGCTATGGTGATTGAAATTGTAGCATCAAACCATATCCATTCTGTAACATTGTTAAATCATGATATTTTCAGGAAAAAAAAAAAGAGAATCTTTATGATATCCATTCTGTAACATTGTTAAATCATTGAGCCTGCCTCTCTGCTCTAATTTCATTTTTGTCTGTTTTTTTCCATTTATGTGCCATTTTCGGAACGCCAGAATGCGGGTTTGGAAGCAATTGCTGCTCCGGTGAGTCTACTTTGTACAATTTTAGGTTGGATTGAGTAGAAGGGTGTGTGAAGTAGTGAACAGTATTGTTGCAGCTTTAGCGTTTTAATGAGTTGCAGCCAGCTTTTGTATGTTCATTGTCCATCATCGGGCATCCTTTTTTGTCTTTTACCTCCGACCTGATGTGGTCACTACAAGTTGCTGTGCAAGACCACGATAGGTCACTTCTGCTTTTCCCTACAACCCTTCTTATGGGTCCCACGACCTGGTCCCGTCCTGCCCATGGGAGACTAGCTTTTTGGAACACAGAATATGACAACTCTCTACCTGTGTCCCTTTTGAAAGCGCTTTTAAGAAGACGAGAAGTTTTCATTTGTTATCTGATGTCTTTCTTTGACAAAGAGAGGAATAGACAAGATGGTTGATAGTGGAGGATGAGTTTGATTGCTTTCAAGATTTCATCTTCAAAGCTTATTATCGTTGGACCATGCTTAGTGCAGAAGATAAAATGAGAAATCCAGATGAAAAACGGAGCACCCAAATAATCATTTCCCAGCTACCGGACAAAAAGAAAGATTTGCAGATCACGAAGCCTAAGATTTGCAGTAAACCCCTCTTTAACAGATTGAATTAGATGTTTTATAGGATCTTATCTGATAATTGAAGGAATTATATTAATCTTTTATCATTTCTAACGACCTGCAGTTAGGTTAGCTTTCATTTTTCTTGTATTTGAGTTGAGACAAAACAAGGTTTTGATTAAGAGTTTGGCATCAACGTCTTCTACTTTCACTACTGTTTGAAATTCAAATGGTATTAAGCACTAGCAAGTAGAGTGGTAGAAAATGAGAACTCTAAAATCTTGTTAATGGATACATAAAACGAAAATAATAAACACGATCGAATTGGCTTCTCTTCTCTATCTTCTTTTAAAGATGCATTGGTATCTGCACTTCCGTCTTTAAAGAGGCATTGATATCAACAGGTAATATCCACATGGTAAGCTTTTAATGATAGCTCAATAGCATCAATGTGATGATATCACTGTTCCTTCACCGTCTAATCATTCATTTAACGCCGTGGAAGATGGGTACAGAGCTCAAAACTGTGGCAAGAACGTTTTTACTGAACCAACCAGTCTGTCTCTCTCTCTTCTTACTGTCATGGATGCCAGAAATGGAAATGGCTTTAACACAATCTACTATAGCCTCACCCATGTATGGTAGAGAACTCATCCGAGAAATGGTCAGGATCGTATTGATGTAGAAGAAGACTGTGTGTTGACACTGGAAGAGAAAAGGAAACACATCAGTCCCTGTAAGCAGATAAGTTTTTCTTTCTCTTTTCTGTTTATGTATGCTTTTTCAGAGAATCACAGGTGCAGGAAAGAATAAGATGAGGAGAAAACTGATATTTTGGCGTTGGATTTTTTATTTGGAGAGTTTCTTTTTTTAACCTTTCGGTAGGCGACAGCGGCCTTTGTTTTCCATCCATGTGAGCAACCCTCGAAGGATGCGAGCTCCTCAACCATACATTATTGGACGTGTTGCGCCTTGCCACCTCTCTCACCCCCTTGGATTTCAAAAGACCCGATTTTGAGCCTTGGTTTTCATTCTCCAGGCGTGTTCGCAACGTGGGCCGGTTTGATTCTGCGAGTTTTTTTTAACAAAAAGACAGAAAGGTTTCTCCGAAGCTAGGAGGAGTTTTCGTTCTCGGAGCATAGGCGAGAGTTTAATCAGTTCAGACCTGAAAGTTTGGATTTTTCTGTTTTTATAGTTTTTGCTGCAGAGGTCTTGGTCTCGAAGTGGAAGATATAATTCTGGGAGGCTTCTGGTAGTTTCGGATCATGCTAGCAGTATGGGTAGTCAGGTTGCTGTGTTTTGATCGATAGGTGGAGATATTTTGGTTGTTTCAGCCGGAGTTCGTGTTTGAATGGTTTGATTTTAGATTGTCAGCTCTGTAGGAGGTTTTCTGCTCGAAAGCTTCGCAGCAGCTTTGAACTAGGGCTGTGTATCACTGCTACCTGATCTCAAAATATTTTTGGCTGAAACTTGTGATTTTTCTGCGGTTTTTAGTACTCGGCTGTTTTCAAGTGGGTCTAAACTCGCAGCAGTTCCAAGGGTTTGGAAATACGAAGTGGGAAATCTCCACAACTGCAACATTTGGTTTGTGTTCATGTTTGAGTGCCACTCCTGGTAAATTTGGCATTTGAGCTTTGCGTTTGTCTGGAAGAAGATGAAATCACTGAGCAGTTTAGGCATAGGTTTGAGCCTGGTTTTCGGTTGCCTCCTTTTAGCTCTTATTGCGGAGCTATATTACTTACTATGGTGGAAGAAGAGAATTGCAAACAGAGAGATTGAAGATGACTATAGCAGCTCTGCAAGAGAGCTCTTTTATCTCCTCTGCTGGAAAAAACCCTCATCCTTGAGTTCCGCAAGTTTAAATCCACATTCTTCTGTGAGATTATCAGATACCCATGTTCACGACTCCGGTGAACAGCTTCACTTACATTCTCATTCTGGAATGGATTTTCTGTTCAAACCCTTCGGGGAAGAGCATGTGGAGACCGAACTCATGAGGCTGCATAACCTCTCAGGCCCCCCCAGGTTTCTGTTCACTATCAAGGAGGAGACAAAAGAGGATTTGGAATCTGAAGATGGGAAATCTAGAGCGGATAATAAGAGCAGAAAAGGGTCTAGAAGCAGGAGTCTGAGTGATCTTCTGTTGACCATGGAGACACCGTATCTGACCCCTCTCTCCTCTCCACCCTTCTTCACTCCTCCTCTGACGCCCTTGGATCGTTACAATCAGCATGGGGTTAATCCTCTTTTTGAGTCTTCAGCTGAGTCTGACATGAGGAGGATTAGATCATCACCACCTCCAACATTCAAGTTTTTGAAGGACGCAGAGGAGAAATTGTACAAGAAAACACTATTGGAAGGGCCTCTCAAGAACCAAGGTCCAACTTCAGCATCATCAGCTCCTACTCATGCTGTCTCAAATTCTTCAATGGGTTCGGATGAGGAAGACGGATCCTTCATCACAATTATCGTCGGAAAGAACAAGGAGAAAGAGCACCATCACTCCAGCTCTTCACAGGTACTTCCCCTGGCTACATCTCCATCAAATGTAGCACCATTGAACCAAAAAACCTTGTTCCGTTAGAGACACAGGTTGCTTGTTAGCCTTTGTTGCCAATGTAATTTTCCCTCGAGTGATAGAAATTTAATACTGTGTGAATCATCTTAGAAGATTTAAGCAGAGCTGGGTTTTGCTCTCTCACAGATACTGCGACTAATATGCAATATTGACCTTGATATAAAGCATCTTTCTGAGGTAAGGTAGAAAACATTCTCTGCAGTGTTGTTGTGGGTGCCTGCCACAAAAGAGAAGTCCAGACTCCAGGTTCCAGAGAAGCCTTTTCAGTTTTTTTTTTTTTTTTTTTTATAAAATGAAATCTTCAAAATGACTGCAATCTCCATCCATAACTCCTCCGTAACTCCATAATCATTCATGTGGGTGGTGATACTCATCCTCTCTTTGTGGGAAAAGGGGAGTGATGGTTCCTTTCAGAGCGTGGCTGGCTTGTCTCAGCTTTTCCTTTTTCTTTTTGGTAATTTCGTGCATCTCTTAAACAACTACTAAAGCATTCAAATGAGTCTCAGAATTTCTCTTTTGCGCCGTTCCGCTTTCCCCTCTCAAGAAAGCAGAACATTTGCTTCAAAATTAGAGAGGAAAAGAAGGTGGAATAAGTAATCTCTGTCAAATCCTATTCTGACAGTGGGTTGATGATGGGTGTCCTCTGGCCCGCCAATGGATCTATCCATCCATCCTCAATCCTGTCCACCTGACAGTCACCATCAGCTTCCGTTTTTAATATTTTCTTTCTTGGTGGAGGTGGGTGGGGAGATCGGAGGCCCGTGACCTCCGAGCATCAATGGAGGTCATCACTGCCAGGAAAAATTTGTCAACTTGTCTTAGAGCTGCCAGATGAGTTCATGGGTGCCAACTTCTTGTTTGGATATTCAAATGGGTTGGCACAAAGTGCTAAATTCGTAATCAAGGGTGAAAGCTACCGTTGGTCTTCTCTTTCAAACAGATAAACCCGAGTTAGATGTGAATACGTGATGGCGTCAAAGATTCTAGGAGAAAGAAAGAAAATTGTAATCAAAGAGCCGCGCGCCCAGTCGTTTTGATTTTAAGTGCCGTTTGAGAAGTCATCAAAGAAGCTGACATTCAAGTCAAATCTCACAACTAATCAAGTAAATAAATTATATTTATTTATAATATAAGGCCTTCATGACATTCATGAATCGAGTATAAGGCCTTCATGACATTCATGAACAATGAAATAGACCTGGATACTCTCAAAATTTAACTTAATATGGATCAAGCAAAACTAGGCGCAAGTCTTTGTTAAAGGGGGGCTAGTCCAGAATGAACTAAAATTGAAGTGAAGAATTGAATTGAAGTAAAATGAATTGATTCAACTTTAACTCATGTTTGGGTATTAGTGTAGACGAGTTTAAGTGGCTGGAAAATAGATTCTAGTGTTAGTGCCCCCCTAATGAAAAATATGATATAAAGAAGAGAATGAGTAATATTTTATAATATATTTAAATAAAAAATATACCTAAACATATAATTAACAAAAATAAATGTGGTTACTACACTTATAAGTGATTTGACTCGTAGTATTAGAATATATTAATATTCTAATTAATAAAAAAATTAAAAAATAACACAAGAGAATATAATAAATAAACCTAATGGTTTAATTAATTATAGCAATTGGATAATTAAACCAATTAATGATTAAAATTTAATATAAATTTATATACTAATTACGTGTGACTAGAATAAATTATTTTAAATAAATAAAAAGTTAAAAATAACATAAGTGAATATAATAAATAAATAAATTATTTTGTAGTAACATAAGATATAGTTTAACATTAAAACTCACTATTTTAATACAAAATAAAAAATACATAATAAATATATTAATTTATCAATAACATAATATATATTTTACATATTATTAATTAATAATATATTAACAAAATGAAAAACTAATGGTTTAATTAATTGGATAATTAAACCAATTATGACGATGGTTTAATTTTTCCTAACTTAGGAAAAATTAAACATCGTCTTTGTCTTCCTCAACGGCGACGGCGGCGGGCGACGGCGACGCTTCGACGACACGCCGAGAGGGAGAAAAGAGGGAGATCGAGAGAGAAGAGAAGCCGGGAGGCCGAGAGGCTCGCCTTCCTGTGCTCTGCGACGAAGGTCAAGAGGGAGTGGAGGGGGAGGCCGAGAGAGAAGAGAGGAGAATGGGGCCAAGAAGCAAAGCGCGTCCCGCGTAGAAAGCTAATGATTAGCAAAATAGGTAAGAAACAATTTTCCCTCGTTTTTGCCGAAGCGAAGGAAATGGTGTAATCTCACTTCAATTCAAGTCTTTTTACACTAACACCATTTTTTAATGAATTAGGTAATGCGGGGAGAATTCATTCCACTTCATTGTGAACTAACACCCCTCAAAGTGAGCTAATTGTGCCTTGAGTATGTTTGTTAGATGAATTTTTGTTGTTATTTGGTCTTGTTGGAAAGCCAAAAAGTAAATTAAATGTGGTTTTCTCAACTTGAAAGTTTGAGAAAGAAGCCATCTCATATTTTTGTGAATAAAATTTCAGTTTTACTCCCATATTTGATGTGCCCAAATTTATATAAGTCATATAAATTCGTTGTGGTGTAGTGTATGCTCATGAGTTGTCTGAATTAAATCATTTGTGTTACAATGATTAGACTTCCACATGTAAGATGCTACTCTTCAAGTTCTTCACTTTGAGTAGTATAAAGAAGGAGACATCATGAGATTGAAGTTCATCTTCATTGGAGGAATGTAATAAGAGAGAGCACAGCCTTTAGGAAGAGAATAGATGATGGACGATTTGACAAACCCAGGAAAATAATTTTTAGAAAATTAATTTTTATTTCAATCCCCTTAAAATCTCCTTCTAAATCACTAATTTGATATAGTAATTAAAAAATGAAAATAATGAATAAATAAATAAATTATTTTATTAATAACACAAAATGGATTTTTTTACGTAGTATTAATTAATAATATATTTCCACAAAATAAAAAATGATTAGTTTAATTAATTATAAAATTTGGATAATTAAACCAAACTTATTGATCAAATACTTTAATAATATTTTAATTACTAGTCTTAAATATCTAATTTAATATAGTAATAAAATTAATGAATATAATAAATAAATAAATATACTATTTTATTAAAAACATTATAGATTATTAATAACACACACACACATATATATAATTAAAAATTAAAAAACATGCTTGATAATCAACTGCATTACTCGTAATAATCCACAATTTGCAACATAAAAGAAATGTTTATGCCTTGGAAGATAACAACGAGTTCATGCCTTTAATGTTAAAATCATCAAGTTACTAGTTTAGTACATATGAACGATAAGATATATGTTCAAAAACAGTAAAATACAACCATCAATTATCATTCCACATGCGAGTCGCTATGGCATCTCGGTATTATGTGCAATTCTTGTGGATTCTAATGCACATTTCCTCTGAATGTTTGTTGAATGATGTCTTCATCCACAAAACTATCACTATCATCACTATATTCATCATTATTTACACCTACTAATTAGACCTCATCAAGTGTTCCACCAAACTCATCACCCAAATCATCATCTTCCGTTTCAAATATATCATTGTAATGCTCTCTGCGTATATAATTATATCATCTTTCGTTGGTTAATGGACGCATGTGCAGGCGACTCAACCTAGTTTGAACTAGATTCAACCTACCTTCCATTACCCAACATACCCTAAACCCTAATTCCAGAAAGTACACCCTACTAAACCCTAAACCCTAACCCCTTCAAAACCCTAAACCCTAATTTCTATTAACCCTAACTCTAATTCCAAAAAATAAACCATAATATTAAACCAATACCCTAAAACCCTAATTTCTATTAACCCTAATCCTAATTCTAGAAAGTAAACCATACTATTAAACCAATACCCTAAACCTTAAAAGTCCCAAACCCTAAATCCCAAATTCCTAGTCCCTACACCCTAATTTCTATTTACCCTACCTTAAGATCGAGAACCCTAACAAAAAAAACCCTAAACCATACCATAAACCCTAACCCTAAAGCCGAAATTATTCCCTATAAAGACAAAATTGCACCCTAAATACCATAATCCCTAACCCTAAATCCCAAAACTATGCAGTAACTAAACAATCAATATAAATACCGCACACAAAAATTAAAATTAAATCAAATACAATAGTAAATTAATTGAAAAAAAATTAAAGTTTAGGGTTACCTTCTGAAATTTGGGGAAATTGAAGCCGAATGGGGAAATCAAGGGAAATCGAAGTAGAATCAAAAAAATCGAAGCCAAAATGGGAAAAATTGAAGGAAATCAAGCCAAAATGGGAGAAATCGAAGAAAATTGGAAGAATTTTTAGGGGAAAAGAGAGTGAGAAGCGAGAGAAGAGGGGGAAAAGAGAGGTAGAGGCTAGAAGAAGGTCGGAGACAACATAGAAGGGAGGAAGGTCGGAGGGGGAGAACAACGCTACTGTAGGCCAAGAACAAGAGAGAGAAGGGAGGAGGTCGAGTCGAAAGGGAGAAGGTAGTGCGAGAGGGAGAAGGGAGTGCGAGAGGGAGAAGGAGACGATGTCGAGAGGGAGAAGAGAGTGGGAGAGAGGAAAAAAATTCGGGAGGAAGAGAGTCCCTTAAGTAAAGATAATTGAACCAAAAAAATTGTTTGAACAGAATTTTGGTGAAAGAAATCTGCCATAAAAAGTTCTAAAATAACCCTTTATTTGATAAAATTTCATTCCAACAATCTTCTAAAGAGAGAGCTTAGGCTTGGTTTCCTCAATAAATTTGTTTGAACAACTTGATATTGTCCAACAAAACTTGTCAGGCCAGATATGTCCACCTGAGAAATCTTTTCATTTTAAAACATTGGTCAAACCAAAATCTTCTTAGCACTCAAAAAAACATGCCCAAAACCCATTTAAATATGTCTGTCATTGAAAATCACTGGAAAAATCATTAATAGAGTGAATAAGAAGGAAAACAAAGGCCAAGGTCAAAGCATCCAAATTGAAGAAGCACAAATCTGAGGCAAGGGTGACTCACACATGGCTTGAGGTAGCTAAGACTTTTCCTTTCTTTGATTCAAACAAAAGGAATCTATTAGGTGAGACTTCGACAAACAAAGACTTCGAAAAAGCTTATTGGGAATTAGTTTTTGTGGAGTTGTTAGGAAGGAGGAGGATAGCTGGGAGGCCAGTAGAGAAAGCCATGGTCATAAGGTCCCCGACCTCAAGAGAGTCATTAACTCCGTGGCTGGATCATCAGCCACATACTCGATGAACTTGGAATTGAGTCGAGAGAGTATGGACTAGAAAACATCACAAACTTTGTGAATATGAAGATGCTAATTCGGACGAAGGAGAAAAGAAATTCGAAAGGCTACAAGAGGATTCAAAAATACAAAAAGAATAAGATAGAAAGAGAAGAAAAAAGATACAAGAGCCAGTAAAGGAAGTGAGGGAGAAGAGGAAAGTGAGGTTGAGGAAGAAGAAAGAGTAAGGGAGGGAAGATCCAAGGCAGGGCAAAACCTTTCCCCCTATCAACTCAGAGCTCATAGAGGCTATATAGACAAATTCTCTAGTATGATGTCTGGCATGGTCATTGGGTTAGATTAGATGGATAGAAAGATGGAAAAGATGAGAGAAAACATATTTAAAATCAAGCATAATTTAGGTCTTGAGGCAGCAATAAGAGAAGAGAAAAGGAAAAAAGGATGAAGTTGAAGCTGAGGCAGAAAGGAGAGGAGAAAGTAGTGTTGATAATTGAAGATGTTCTGGTTCCCATTTGGAGGAGAAGAGAATAAGGTTCAAAGGAGTTGAATAAAAGGAGAACTCTGAGGAAAATGATGGAGTAAAGGAGGCTCAAGAGGAAGAAGTAGTTCGAGGAGATGAGCAAGGAGGAGGTCAGGAATAAGAAAAGGATGAAAAAAAAAATGAAGGTAGAGAGATAGGGAAAGACACGAAAAGGAGATAAAGAAAGAGAGAGAGAGCGTGAAGAAAATGAAAAAAATCAAGAACAAGAATAAAAAGAAAATGAGAGAAGAGACAAGAAGAAAGAAAATGGAGGAAAATTTGAGAACAAGTAGGAAACTTTGCCCATAGAGGATGAGGCAGATGAAGTTGAGTTCATTCACATCCTTGACCACGTGAACCCACTAGCTATCTAGTGGAGAGAGGAGTCTTTTGTCAGTTAAAAAAGAAGAAGAATAGGAGCTAGTCTGCCCTCTAGGAGGAAGATCTTTGTGCTAGATGACATGGGAGCCGTAGTTGCTTCCCCTTGAATTCAACTACTCACACTAGCATCTCATGAGGAACCATCCCCATCTAGCCCTCAGTCTAGATAGCCTTACCACCCCGGGTTTGTGTTTGACATATGGTCTCAAGATTCACTTTGATGATCTCCACAAATGTATGTAATAAAATTTAAACAAAAAACACTGAAAGGAATTTTTCTATTTATCAAATTTTGATGGACTGCTTTTCTCTCGTGTAAGCTCTTGATTTTCAAATGTTTGTGTGGTTGTGTGTATCTTATTCGATGATTGTGAAAGGGGGTGAAATTAGACATGAAAAAGTGAAGTTAAAATATAACAGAGATAAAGAGGCATTAACATGAGGAGTAAAAGAAAAGAAATATCAATATGAGCGAGCATAATCAACAAATGTAATCAAGTCAAGAACAAAAGCCGGAGCTTAGAATCACTCACTTTATGCTTCTTCAATGAGGTACACTTGCACTTGTACTTTGCATACTTGAAATAGGGGTGGGCACGAGTCCGGTTGGGGTCAGGTTGTTGAAAATCTGAACCCGACCCCAACCCAATCTCCATCCCCTCAACCTTGTCCCAGTCCCGTCCTTGTAAAACTAACCCATCCTAGCTCCATCCCTATAAACCCTTCCCATCCATGTATCCTCGCCTTGTCCTTACCCTATTATCATATCTCTACCCCATCCCCATGGGTCGGGTTTGGAAGATTTTGTCCGTAACTCAAAAATCGACGGGTTTTTTTCTTCCCCGTCTGTGACAAGGGGTGAAACCTAAAATCCGAACCCAAACTCTTGGGATCGGGTTGGGTCAATTCCCTATGAAACCTGATCCAATGTCCTCCCCTAAACAACAAAATCCTCTAGAAGAAAGTTGCTTGAACAAGATTTAAAGATGGCAAGAAACCAACAAATTTGTTTGACCAATATTTTTCGTTTGATCAAAATTTGAAGGCATGAAGTCTCTATATGTAAGTTGTTCAAACAAAAGATCAAGTGTTCGAACAAATTCTATATAGAAGAAGAGTAGCCTTGAAGTGCAAAATATGTTTGACCTATAATTTGTATTCAAACAAAATTTTATGTTTGAACAATATGGAAAGAAATGAGGCCTCCGGTGTTGTTCAAACAAGTTTGGGTGTTTGAACAAGATTTATATAGAAGATGTAAGACAATTACTTGAATATTTTTTAATTGTTTAAACAAGTTGTACCAAAAGCAAAGCTAAACCAACTTTTGAGTTTCAATCTGACCAAGATAAATCTCAAAAAAAAAAAATTAAGATACCCATGTATGTAATCAGCATCTCAAGTTGAAAATAGCGAGTTTTTTTTCTCATGAATTAAGCTTTCACTCAAATTTATAATTTATATAAAAATGACAAAATGCCCCTTTCTCAACCCAACAACCATTTTTAAAATTTATTGATGACACTTGATAGAGTGTTGTAGAACTGAGATTTCTTTATTTGAAGTCATTTGTAAAGCTTCTATTGTCACTTGCACAACTTTATTTTCAAATGAAAAAATATCGAGTTACTTTGAGGTTGCCCCCTAATTTTGAAAACCAATACTGAGTTTTATAGTGAGCTATTTGTATTTTAAAATCAAGCCATTAAGAGCCAATTGAGTTGCTCCCACATAGATTAGATATATAGGAGTGAGTGTAATCTTCATTCGCTCTTGTATTTTAAAATAAGCCTATTTGAATGGCATTGTATTAGAACTAAATTGTAATCAAGTAGCCCTTGCATATACTAGGTTAAGCCATGTGTAGGATCTAGTCTTGTGTAGTCTAGTTTACTTTTATAAAATCCCTTAGTGGGTGTCCACTTATGTAGCCTAGTATGCTTTTGTAAAAGTCCCTTTATGCGTAAAGTTGTAATTGAGCTCTTAAATTATAAGTGTCATTGGGATATTTTACTTACGGATTCATTTCAAAGGTGCAAACACTTTGGAAATGGATATTGTAACCTACATTTTGATTGTGAAACACTACAAATCAAGTGTGTTCATTTGTAGGATAAATATTATTTGCATTATGTTAAAGAGCAGATATGGAAGAGTCTTGCATGACTCTCATAGTAAGAAGTCTCACGGAACTAGAATTAATATGGCGGAGTCTTACAGGAGTCTCATACGAGGAGGTCTCACAAAAGAGTATTAATTAAAGGTGTTTTAGTTATGTAAGTCTTCTATTTATGTCATGTTATTTATTTATACTAGGACTTATCTTGTAATGTTTAACTTTTGGTGTAATTGGGACGAGGGTATGACGTATCTTGTTTCCTCAACCCTATTCCACAAACATTTCGGTTCAAAATAAAGAAAGGGAAGCATTAGTAGCAGCCATTTGTTTCGCCAATATCAAACTGTATCTTGAGATAGCCAAGACTCAAATTCTCAATTTAACAGTTTTTCCCTCATTTGATGATATAAGTGTTATAGTTATACTTATCCCGGATCCATCCACCACCTCCCAAGTTGATGTCTCCTCAACCATATACTCTAATAATAGCAGTGGTAGTTCCAATAATCGGGATTGGGGAAGATATACTAGAGGTGGTCGTGGAAGAGGTGGTAGGAATGGGAAAGGCTCTTCTCAATCTAAAAATCAAACATGTTCTCACTATGGAAAAATAGGTCACGTAGTAGACACTTGCTGGAAAACCTATGGGAAACCAGACTGGGCTACGACCAACCAAGCTTCTACTGGTAGTAGAGACAAGGTAGAGAACAAACCTAACACATCCAGAGGAAAGAAAACTGTATTTGAAGAAGATTATGATTTACTTCAATAGATAAAGAATATAATGATATCTCCCTCGTACAAGACCTCTCCCACTATTGCAACTACAACTATCCCAAGTATGATCTCAACTACTTCACCCTCTCCATCCTAAATTATTGACTTTGGGGACTTCGAACACTTGACAGGTAATGGTAATCTTATGAGTTCTATCTCTCTGTGTTTGACTAATAAATTCATTTTGCATCAACGAGTTTGTTTTAGTTAGTGCTATTTCTTGTTGCTTGCTCTTCTCTGCTAGGGTTTTTGAGTATTCCATATCTAGTGTACTACATTTTGTTTGAACATAGTTCCAAAGCATGCTGAACTGCAAGTTTACAGATTTTAGTTTAGGAAACATTAAAATGTAGTTCTAAAGCAGAAAAATAACTTCTTTACATAATTTGGAGAGGAAAGGCGAACAAATTGTAATTTTGTATAAAAATTGTTCCCAAGTCTTTTTTAAGTACTTCAATTTTTGTTTGTTACATGTTTATGTTGATTCAACTTGAGAAAAGCTTGAGGGTAATTACTTGATTGATGATGATTTTTTTGCACTAGGTAAACATACAAAGAACAGCTATTAGTACATTCAATAGCGCAGTTCCATGAATTTGATATGAGAAGGCATTGGGTTACAGGTTGCAGATGAAATCATATTAGACTTTTTGAAGCCTGACGCTGATATAACCTAGTATTTCATGAGCCTCATTTCTGTTTTGAATCATAAGATGGCGTTAGGTGGTTGAGAATATATCTGACACCCTTCTCTTAAGAATATACAAAAAGAAATTTCAGTCACACCAATCAAAATACAAAATATCTTTAGCCCCTTCAATAGTAAAACTTACCAGACCCCATCTTAAAAATTGGATAAAATACTAAAATACCCTTCCCTTCGGAGAACTCTTAAACTGTAATTGTAGAAATTATCAGTGTTACTCTCTTAGCTTTGAATTTTCTTGATATTCACTCCTTTACCCCCTATTTGTGTTAAAAAAGATAAAAATACCCTCATAAGAAACATTAGATGCCACTTCTGAATTCTGAAGGCATGCTTAAATCGAAAGGAATAGTAAAAAGAAAAAATAGATGCCCTCTGACCTTATAGGAAAAATAGCAGATGGATTTTATCAAAAAGATGAAAATAAAAAATAAAAACAGGTCACTGGTTAATCCTTCAAATTTGGAAATAAAATGCATTATGTGGAGACCTTTACGAGAAACACTAATAGGGTATTTGGAATGAATCGAATGGTGATTTTTAAGGTTAAACTTACCAAACCCTGTCTAGGAAGTATTTGTGAAGAACCATCAAGTTCACTAGTGGCTCAAAATGGCTGGTATAGCATGAAACCAGTCCGGAGGCTTGCCTCCTGATCAGTACTGCAGATACCTGAACAATGTCATATGATAAATTTCACATTTATATTCAGTCTATAATGTAATAAGAATATACTGTATTTTGCCTGATATGCAACTCTTCCCTGCTTGAGTAACAGACAAATCCACAGGCTCCAGAACTATCAAGAATAGCATTTTTGCCTCTTCATTATCTCACGAAGGTAGAACTAGCTTTGTCTCTCTCCGTATATCAAAGAAGAAACTGTAGTGCTGATTTAACTCCAACCACATTTTCGTTTTTGAAAATGATTCAACATATGATCATAGAACAAAATATTATAACTGATAGTATATTTTGGACAGAAAAATTAAACTGAAAGACTTGTGCTTCAGAAATTTGATCTCGAGGGCCCAACTTACCTTCCCTGAAAGTCGAACCTTCTTGTAGATAACTGAAGGTGCAAAGAACTATTTATGCGTAGTGTAAATGTGTCCCTAAGGACACTAAACAAGGTTAGAAATATCGCGTTAAGGGCCCCAGTTAACTCAGCTGTCAGAATTGCACGAGACAACTTAAAACTCCACTTGCAAGAAGATCAGAAATACCAAGCTCAACATGAAGTGGCTTTAGCCCAGGTTCCTCCAACAAGCTGAAAGCTGTTACTCCATAGTAGGAATGATAAAGATCAGGCCACTCTTCTGGGAATTTGCTGAAACCGCCATACTGGTTTAAGATACACATCACAGCCAGAAATTACAAACTACAAAGAGAGCAGATTATTTAATAATATAGATACAACTAAAAGGCACTTGTACAACTAAAAGACACTTGGAAATGAAAAAGGTACTACCTGGGACTGACAAGTAAGTAAAAATCTACGAAGAGCAGCCTTGTCATAGAAGTTATGGGCTCCTAAGATCTTTAAAATCCCACCAACCCTGCAAAAGAATCACTCAGCCTTTATAAATTGCAAGAAATGGGACTAATAGTTATAATAAAACTAGAAGTCAGTATTTCTTACCAAAATGCATAACATGTATCACTTGCCTTGTTGGGCCGACCTTGAAATCCCCCATCAACAGCTTGCCTCTGCAGCAGAACAAGAAAAATAGTTATGCAAACTATAGCTCTTGTGATCTTGGTGAGAAAAAAAAAAAAAGGAAAATGTTTAACGGGTGTTAGATACAATAAACCCTGCTTAAGTTAAAAAAGAAAAAGACCTGCAAACACCACTCTAGCAACATTGGCACATCAATTGCAGAAGATGATGGCAATTTAGAAACAATATCATCTTTAATAAATCCCATCAGATGAAGAGCAGCCACTGCACAGTATGCCGCACCACCTGTGTTGCTAAAACAAAACTTAGATATTGATCCCCTTCAGAATATTGAGAACAATTGCATAGAAAGCCAGCCAAGCCAGAATGGGGCAAACGGTCTGTGTCCCATGAAAAAGTAATTTCTGGCATTTAAATGTTTGTCTATTTCAAATGATATTTGTTATCTACCAACCATGAGATTCTGAGTCAGGAACTAGACCAAAGCCACCATCATATGACTGCTCAAGTGATATATGAAAAGAAGTGAGAATGTTACGTAAATCAAGTATAGCTGAAAATATAAATAAGAGAAAAGGATTCAAATGTAGAAAGGAACCTGTCAAAGAAGCTAGAGATACATTAGCCAGGTACCTTTTTTGTTTCTATGAACACACTAACCTGGCAATTGCATATATATTCCTTTGCCTTTTCTCTGTTCATTCCACTCCAATCGTCTAATATAAAACATATTGCAGCTGAGACAAAAAAATTCTGATGTTAAAGGAAAAAAAGGGCAAAGTTTTCTTTGTTTGTATTTTTTGGTATAAATGGTAAAGTTAATGCAACAATGCCATCAATATGTTCAAATAAGATACCTACCTGCACAATATACAAACCTGAGGTCTTTCTCTGCCCCATTCTGAATTGGCATAAAACTGTCAAATCAACCAAGAAAAAATATGAGAATGACAGAAATAAATAAATAATGAATAACATAAGTTTCATGCGGACATCCACCACATAGTACACTGTAACTGTACTCGTGAAAGCATACATCCTCTATCCTTGCCTAAAGGTAATGTTTGCATCCTGTGAGATAGGATGAATGAATTTAAATAGATGACATAACTTCTATCCTGATAAACTTCAACCCTCGGTTTTTCCCTTATCTCTTTAGTATTTCCCCGTTTACATTTCAAGCTACTCATTCTTATTAGCATCTCCCCATTTAAAAGAACAAAAGAAAAAAGACAAAGACATTAAACTAAGAGAAATAACAACTGTTTCTTATTCTTTTCCAGTACTTCTCAACTGAAGTTATTTAATCCATCCCAGTTTGAACTTTGTACTTGTTAGAAGTTCACTTGTTTTGTCTGATTTGGACATCTTGAGGCAGTGTGCTATTCGAGGGAGATTAACAAAGTTAAATGCTTTTCATACTAAATCTGGGGATCATTGGTGTGTACTCCCTAACTTGAAGCAGAGAAAAACTAAAAGAGTACCGTGGTTGTTGAAGTCCAAAACTTATCCTACAAGTGCAAGCTCAAGAATCTGGGCCGTATAGAAGACAAAGCCATGACAAGCCGAGCATTCGAATTTTGATTCTAGAAACAGAGTTGGTTGTGTTTTTTTTTTAAATGCATAGAAAAGGGAGCTGTGCGACTTATTATATAGCAAGCTAAAGCTATACGTGTCAAAACATAGCCACAGAGTCTAGGTTCTGAAGCTATAAGCCCCATCTTCAGGGGGAGTACTAGAAGTTGCACTTTTGAGTTTATTTAGTTTTCTATATTTTTTGGGGAAGTGTTTGCCTGTAGAAACTTGATTCCTAGAGTCTAAGGGGAGCAAGAACATTATTGTAATTTTTACCATTGATTAAGTCATAAATAGGGGAGATAAACCTCTAAACCCTAATCTCTCCCACACTTCCATTCTGAAAATTTTGCAATAATGATTAGCACTGCTGCTTAGCATAACTACACATTGCGGATAAAAGTATTACTGGTGACACATCAGAGCTTTTCAGTTGCAAATAGCATTATATATATCTCCTTATGGTGGCTGGCCACAGCACCATCTATTTTAACCATGCAAAGTGCAACCAATCGACAAATTCAATATTTAAATCCATCCAACAATCTACGATCTAACGCCTAAAGAAGAAAAATATGAACATGTAGCCCAGTGAAAGCAGCACTTCCTCCTTTTGTGCATTGAAATATCAGAAGATGCAGGCATTTCCATTCTCCAGTGAACAGGCAATATCCATTTGAAGAAACAGAGAATCTCAAAAGACATTTATGGAAGTACGTTTTATGTAGCATGGGCAAGATAAGTATACAAGAAAAACAGAACGAGAATAAATCCATTGATATTCTAAACCAATTTTAGAAAAGAAACAAAAAAAAAACAAAACAGGCGTGGACTTGACCAACTTAGTTTGGTAGAAAGGCACCGGTTTTTTCCAAATTTGGAAATTTATGTATTGAGCTTCTCGTAGTTCATAAAACATTACCGTTTTGCTCTCTTAGAATTGACATTACAGAACGAAGCTGAAGACAATACAGCAATATCAGCAGCTGTGACTCAAAATATACCTTCCGTCGGGCTGCTGAAGGTTCCTCATAGAGATCAAGATTGACTCAGGGTCAATACTCAGTAAGTCGTATCCAATTATCTTTAATATAGCTAGAGCACAATAAGTACTTGCCAAGTGACTACCATTGCGTCTCACATTCTGTCAACAAATTCTAAATATCAACTTTTGAAATTGACACAGACAATAATGAAAGAACGAAGTCAGATTAGAGAGGAAACAAAAGTATAGGGTCAAAATGATTCAATAACAAGGACATACCCCGGGATCATGTCGTGGAAACTGAGAACTTCGCGAACCATGAAATCCGAAGAATTCGCCTGAACAAGTCAAAAAGCCCCACTCTCATTGCGTTAAAATTGAAAAAGATAAATTAACTAACTTTTCACGGATGAAATATAGGTACCATCGTGTAGATCAGACTCATCATTGGGGCACGCCCGTAAGGATAAAACCCATCTCGCAACTCGATCCTTGTCGACCTGAAATCGAACACCAGTGGAAAGTCACAACCTCAAAATAATAGGGGAAAGATAAAAAAAAAAAAATTGAGAGATTTAGTTCGTTTAACGGTTACTCTATCTAGTGCACCAAGGATGTCAAGACCCGAAATGGCAAAATAGGCGAGTGTAATGCGATTTATTTCTTGGTCCTGGTACTGCCAAGGGAGAGCATCCAGCATCATATCAAGATAGAAAATATGACGGTCTTTGTCGAAGAAGTAAGAAGAAGAATCCATCGCTGGATTTTGAATGAGTACTCAAAAAGCGTGGAGAAATTTGTCTTCGTAACCTGGGATGGATTCGGAAATTTCAGTGAGTTTTGCTTGCTTCTTTTTGAGAATTCCCTAAAAGATACAGGATCGGAGGAGAATTGGCAGGTTTTGAATTTTGAGTTCTTCTGAGATTGGACGAGAATCGGGAATGAAAAAGAAAGTGCCCTATTGAGTACAGAAAAATGACACTTAATTAAAAAAAAAAAATTGTTGAACCGAACCAACCAACACATACGGGAACTTGATTAAACTCATATTTATCTCACACATGTATCAATACTAGGAGATGGGTACAAATTGTAATTTGGAGGGCATTTATTTTTACAAAGTCCAAGGGGCGCCACCTTAAGGATAAAAGTGGTAATTTGATTTTGGTGGAAGTTTGATTCCTTATGATCATATATCAATTAGGATATGATTTCATATCAAGTTCTCAAGCGCCTTCATTTTAAAAATCCAAATTAGTTGTGTTGCTGAAATCACTATGGATTCACCTTAGGATCGGTGTAATCAATTTTACATACTTGATTGTCATATTTGCCTAACAAAGGCTTATTTGTTCTTTGAATATAAAAGCAAGTCACCCTTTCTTGTAGTCCAATCAAAACTTGTACAAAGTGATTGGAAGTTGTGAAAAAATCCTTAATTTGGTCTAGGTGTTTGTACCTAGAGTTGACCACAGGTTAACTCTCACATTGCTTTTGATGATAACAAAATTTAATTGAACTAAAAACTTACATATCTAGTATTTCAGATACTTAACATTCAAGAGCATCTCAAGGTCTAAAGCATCAAAGCTAAAATAACGACCTCAAGCACAAAATTAAGAACATCTCGCGAAGAAATACCCACAAGGAAGAAGTCAATGTAAGTACTTGAGTTCAAACTTCAATAGACAAATAGTTAAATTAAGTCATATTATGTAAGAAAGTTTTCTAATTCCTATTCCTAAAGTACTTGTGAAAATCGAAGTTGTAGAATATTAAATTACATATACACGTTTAGAATCATCATACATATCTTAGAAACATGTTAAAGCACTGAGAAAAATTCTCATGCTTTATAAATACAAATAATTTTATTTGGCATTGGAATGATCAGTTAGTCACTGATTATGATCGATCATCTAGAACTATGTTGCCCAGAAATATAAAGCCTGATGGATCAACCATAATCGATTAATTGATTAATCGATCATCCAGAACATGGTCATTTCATGTTATAACGCGTGGTCGATCATACAACAGAGATTGATCGATCACAGTTATCCATGCAAGTTGAATTAACATGGAATGATCGATCATCCCACCAAATTGATCGATTGGACAGAACCTTGCTAGTTAGGGACTTCAAGCATGATCAATCAAATAAAAACACACCAATCGATCGTACTTGTTTTGCACTACCAGAAGGTATCTCGATTGATTGATAAACCACTGGCAATGATCGATCAACTTAATTTTTTTTGGAACAACTGTAACATGTTGATAGATTAATCCATCGATCAATAGCCGTTATGAAGAAAAAGTAGTCATTTTGATCGATCGATCAATGGTCTGATTTTTGCCAATAGGTAAATAACAACTAATTTGAGTTGGGGAAGCTATAAATACCCCACCAAACCATGAGCATTTATTGGCATATATTCAAGCTACCAAGCTTTATCTTGCAAAATCCCACTTTGAAAAAACTTTCTTCTCTTTCAATCATCTTTGCATGTATGATAGTACAAGCTCATCTACCATTCTATAACGTGCTACGAAGGAGGATGAAGTTTGAAATCTTTCAAGGAGAAGCATCTCTCCAAGTAAGGGAGTGTATTTTTCCATTTGTTTTATGTTATTTGTGAAAGGTTCATCTAGAACCAGATAATCTAGATAGAAAGGCCTAGTTAGAGCTAGAATCTAGCAACAATCTGTTGGGGAAATTGGATTGTATGAAAATCGTGTATTAAGCTACACATGGCTAAAGAGCGCTGGAATGTCTTTGAATTTTTTTAGCAATTAGAGCATAATAGTGGAAATTTTCCCAAGCAAGGGTTCTTGGGCGGTGACCATCATTTAGGGAACATCGAGAACAAAAAATATTTTTCTCCCTATAGTGTGTGCATGATCGTACTTACACTGAGTTGCTTATTTGCATGATATTTTTTTCTTACACAAAATGATTTTAATTTGAGTATATCAATTCATCTCTCTCTTGAGAAGCCACATGGCCCAACACCTAGGAAGCGACATTCCAACACACATACTTCCAAAGTCATTTTTTTTTAAAACTAGGAGAGACTATAATGGTAAATTTTAATAAATTTGACCAAGTTTAACTTTTTTGGGGTCACCAAAATTTTTCGAAGTTAACTATACCGAAGATACATAGCCAAGTAACAAAAACACAAAACTTGAAAACAACATTGAAGCAAGATATTGCATACCTCGAATGAGTACATCATGGAGTGATTAAGTCTGGCAAAAAAAATCTCTCATTAGAATAGAAACTTGGATAAAAAAACTTAGATTTTAGGAAAAAAGGAAACTCAATTCACATCAATGCTTGGAGAGATAATTGGAGAGAAAATAGGGGAAAATGAGAGATTTTTGGCATAATCAGCCTTTGGTACTTCTATATGGATATCTCCAAAAATATAGCTTAGAATTACCAATGGTTTGTTGCTAAAGAAACTAGACTCAAATAGCTTTAAATTGATGCATAATTTGATGTAAAAAATTTTGTTCTTGAATCTTTTATGACCTCTTGATTTGCTTCATTCTATTGCATGACCCTTGTCAACTCCAGTGCAAATATCTCCCAAAATATAAATCAGACTGCATGAAATTTTGTCCTTCTAAAACTAGAATTTTATACATTTCATCCAAGTCTAAATTTATTCATAAAATATACTTATTTTGAGAGAAACAAACTGATAGATTTTGGACTCTATAATCTGGTCGAACTGAATACGCTTTCTTCTTTGGTCAGCATGACCACTGACCACTGCGAAATTGATATCACCCTCTAAAAGACTCAGATTGAGAATTGGTTTGATAAGGTAGACAATAAAATTATACTTCTTTTTTTAATATAAATATCTATATAAAGTCTCATTCTTGATGGCTTAAACAGCTCAAAAAGTGAAGTTTTCTGCTACTACTCAAACCTCTCTTGTAGTTTAACCTTTGTTGCTTCAAATATAGATTTTTCATTGTATAAAACTTCGATTGCCAAAATTATTTTTGAGTTGGAAATTAGACTCGAAGATATTTCTATCAATATATAATTTATAATATTAAAATTTCAATATGGTGGTGTGAATGTCAAGAAACCAATAGGTATTGAGACAAGAAAACTAAGGACATCACCATGCTCTACATTCTTTCAAGAAATCAACTTGCAAACATCCTCACCAAGGCAATAGCAACAACAACTCTTTATGATATTTGTACAAAATTAGAAATTTATGATGTATATGCACTAGCTTGAGGGGAAATGTTAAAATTATACCCATGTGTAGGGATGGCATAAGTGGTAAATAGATAGCCTTCCAATAAGATGTGACATGTACTTGTAATTATACAAGCTAGTGTATATATTTATATTTTGTTTTTATTTAAAAGGATGTAGCCCCTATTAAGGTCATTGTAAATACCTTCCTACAACTATAAATAGAACCCGAAGGGCGTGAGTTAGAGCAACCAGCTCTATCCTTCTAGCCTTCAATTCCTCGCTTGAGTTTTCTCCCTTTCTCCTCTTCTTCTTTCCCACGAGCTCCTCTCTCTCCCATGAGCTAGAGCTCTCTCTTTCTTCACTTTCTCCTTCTCTCTTTCCCTCTTTCCTCTTATTCTCTTTAAACTTTTGTAATCATATTAGAAGGCCCTAGAATTTAACAGGTACATTCAGATATTCAAGAACCTATTTTTGTTCAAAGTGTAAACCAGTCAAAGTATTTTGTTATCTTCATGGATGATTTTACTCGAGTAACTTGGTTGTTTTTAAGGAAAGATAGAGTCAAACCATTATCTATTTTTTTCGCACTTTTATTATATGGTTGAAACTCATTTCCCTAAGAAAACTCAAGTGTTTCATTAAGATAATACCAAAAAAATATATATCATCTCAATTTCAATCTTTTTGCAATAGCAAAGGGGTTCATCAATCAAACCATATACACCATAATAAAATGGTGTTACTAAAAGGAAAAATCGACATCTCTTAGAAGTTGCTCGAGCCTTACTATTATCCATGAGTCTTCCACATTTTGCCTTATATTGTTTTAATGAGTTGCAATCTTATTAATTGTATGCATTTTAGTGTCCTTGGCTAGAAAACACCATTTTTAGGACTTCTACCACATGAAAAGGCCTTTCAAATTTTTGCTAAAGTATTAGGATATGTGTGTTTTGTTCATCACTTCTTCTCTTTAAACCTTTGAAATCATGTGAGAAGGTTCTAGAATTTAACAGGTAGAATCAAATGTTCGAGGACCTCTTTTTTTGTAGTATAAATCAATCAAAGTATTTTGTTATCTTCATGGATGATTGTACTCGAGTAACTTTGTTATTTTTAAAGAAAGATAGAGCTGAGCTATTCTCTATTTTTGAGTCATTTTATTATATGGTTAAAACTCAGTTCCACAATGTTGATTTCTAAGGACAACACATAAACACAAGAGTTCTCAAGGGAAGGAGAAAAGATAAGAACTCTAGCTCTCTAGAGAGAGGAAAGAAGAAACTAAGGGATGAAAGAAGAGAAAAAAAAAGAGGTGTAAGGACAAATTTGAGCCAAGGGGAAGAGGCTTGAATGCTCTACCCCATGCATTGAGGTTATATTTATAGTTGTGGGAAAGTGTTTACAATGACTACAATACCCTTAGGGCTACATGCTTCAAAAGGAAAAAGACATAAGTGGATATACACTAGCTTACATAAGTATAATTATATGTCATCTCTATTGAAGTTTCCTTATTTATTAGCCATGTCACCCCTACACAAGTAGGTGTCTTTCAACACCCCCTCAAGTTAGTGTTTGTAACTCCACTTTGTAAATAATCTTGGTTAAGAAACTTGTATGCTTGAAAAAGAAATTTTGATTGCCTTGCTCTGACTCATCTTGTTTTTGTTCACATCTTCCTTGTAATCTTTATCTTGTTATCATCTTATTCCCTCCCCTTACTTGGATATTCGAGTCACATAAAATTTGATTACCACCGACGCAGAATTCTTCATTGTAGATTGCATTTCTTTTCTCAAATGATAGTAACACCCATATTTAAATTGAGAAGAAGGCTCAACCATTGTAGCACTCAACTTCCATTCTGAATTCTTACATGTAAATAAAATAAGAAGATGATGTACATCAAATAAATAGAGTAATGAATGTGATTAGACTTGATTCAACTTGTAGAATTTATCATGGTAGATTTTGTCACTTACCTCATCCTTCATATTTCTCATTCTATTTTCCCTCTCAAGTTGTGAGGTAATGGTAATTAGGGGTGGCATCGAATCGAACTACACTTGATTTAAATATTGAGCTGAGCCGAGCCTCAAACCTTAAATTATAATCGAGCTCAAACCCAATAATTTTAACCAAGTTCAAGCTCGAACTCGAGCTCTAACCTACATTTAAAATTTTGCATAAAATACCTGTCAAATATACTATATATAAAATTATACATAAATTTAACATAAAATTGAGCATATCCAAGTGATAATCTTAGTCTTTGAGCTTCAGTATGAGATCAATATCTAATTGCCGAAAAACATTACACCCATATCTCAATCAACAAATAAAGATTTTGTATGCATCCATTCTCCCAAAATACTATGACTTCAAACAAGTAAAATTTTGGACAAGCCAATCAGCACACAGGCGGTAGGTATGCAAATCCAGATAACAAAGATATGAAGTTCAATTAAAAAGGGAAAAAGAAAATGCTTTGCTAATATTGGACCCTTAGATTGATGTGAATGTCTAATCTACAAAAATAATTACATTGGTTATTTGACATGATCTAATCTTTTATATACTTAAAGTAGCACACAAATTGGAGTTCCAAAAGGAAAGTGACGCTCCTAGTCTTTATAGGTGATGATTTTTAACAATAAGAAAGAGTATGATATAGTTCAAAAAATTGCTCTAAACTTGTGATCACTTTGGTTGAGAACTTTAGAGTGTACAGGCTTAGCTTCTCCAAACTAGGGCATGGCAAAAACAAATTAAGCCCCATTCCCTTTAAAATATAAAGATATAGAATATACCAATGGAATCAAACTAACTTTTAGTGGGGTCTCATTGTGCAAATTACTATGATTCAAGGTTTGAATTTCAATCAAAATTTACCACAGACTAACCAAAGACCTGAAAGTAACTTCGGAATTTACCAGAGATAAACTAGTTAGTTTTAAGAAAATAATCAACAGAACGAAATGTAAAAATCATCCAAATGCTCATAAGTTTAAGGAAACTTTACAAACCAAATTGTTTTTAACAACTACGATAAATTAATGACTTTTTTTTCTTTTCTTTGGCGCTATTAAAAGGTAACTTCCAGTTGCTCATGTGACAATAAGGAGGGTGATTCCAATTGAATAACAACAATGCAAATAAGACAACTGCAAGTTGGAATCCAAATATTCGACAAAAACAATTGCTCTAAAAAATCCCCGATAGAAGAAATTTTTTTCAAAGAAATCATATTCTTTGAAGTGAATAACAGAATAATAAATTAGATATTTAATATTAGGTATTTAAAAACCAATATTTCTACATAAATTTGGGCTTACCTCTGTTCGACTATTTCATCACTGCCATCGACAACGAAAACAAAACAATACTAGCAGATAAAGATCTTACCTTTGTTTCGTCACTTCCATCTACGATGCTCGGTTACAAAGATCAATGAACGAAGATTGAAGAAGAAGAAAATTGGAGAGGAAGAAGATCAGAGAGGAATATCGAAGAAAAAGAAGCTGAAATAAAATAAAAAAACAAAACTTACAGCAAATTGCGGTCCAATTTTTCTCACCATCAGTCAATTTTTTTCGATCTTCCCAAGCCCCAAATCCCTATTTTTGTGATTCCCCAAAGTCCTTAACTCGAGCCCCAACTTGTCAATGCCAAATCCCGACTAATCTAAACTCCGAAGCCTCAGACCCTCATAAAGTCATGAGCCGGTTCGCAAGCTTCTAAACTAAGCTGGCTCGGGTTCCTAGAGCCGGTTCACTCGAGCTCGGCTCGTTAACTTAAATGAGCTCGATCTCGATCTCGAATTCAATTTGAGATTGAGATAAATCAAACCACACCAAGCCAGAACCAAGCTAAGCTTGAGCCGCTTGCGAACCTGCACAGTTAGATGCCACCCCTAATGGTAGTGATCCCATATTGAAAAACAAAATAGTTGTAGTAATTATCTCCTACATAAAGTTGTCCCAAGAATAAAAACTCAATCAAATACAAACTCTCAAAAAATAAAAAACATGGGTGATAAAGTAAAAGTCAAAACCAACCTCAAATGATTTCGAACAAAATAGTGATAATAATCACTAAAGAGAGTAATGCATGTCACTAAAAAGATAGAGATAAAAACCCAAAGGGTACCAATAAAAAATTCTAAGGGACATAAAAGTACTCATATATAAAAGAAGGACCAAACAAAGTAATGCACCAAGGGGTTGGCCTAAGAGGGTAAACAAGAATCAAAGTAAAAGTCAAAACCAACCTCAAATGATTTCGAACAAAATAGTGATAATAATCACTAAAGAGAGTAATGCATGTCACTAAAAAGATAGAGATAAAAACCCAAAGGGTACCAATAAAAAATTCTAAGGGACATAAAAGTACTCATATATAAAAGAAGGACCAAACAAAGTAATGCACCAAGGGGTTGGCCTAAGAGGGTAAACAAGAATCAAAACAGGATGGTGGGAGAAAGGTAACCAAGTAAAAGGATAATGGGGGATTAAAGGAAGTGAAAATAACTACCAATGAAATAAGAATGTAACTTAATAAATTTAACCAATATGACCCAAGAGAGATAAAAATAATAATTCCTCTACAAACATGATGATTTGGGAAAACTTAAAAAAAATCTCCACTAAGAAAGTTTTGAGATGGAACATAATACTGGAAACTTTCTAAAAATAGATTTCTCATATAATGCAATTACTTTTTAACACACCTTGACCAATTTGAAAAGAAAATATTCAAGAGATAACTTATGGAATAGGGGAGATTTAGGACACTAAAATATTTGGAATTTAGAATAAGGAAACAAAACTTTCTGATTCAAAATTTTCGGACATTGTAAAAAAGGAAACTAAACTCATATAAGGGAAAAAATTTCTTAAGGAAACTAATGTAACGTGAGATCAAAGAAAGGAAGTAAGGAAGAAAAGATACTCAAGTTTTTAAAATCTTGACTTGATTTTGAAAGTAAATAGGAAGTTTAACCAATATTAGACACTCAAAAAGTTAAGCAAAAAAAATCGGCCTTAATTCGGATTTTCACATGCAACTGGCTGCCAGCATGACCTTTGATTCTTCTAGTGTGTATATCTTTCTCTAGAAAGATCAAATTGAGAATAGGTTTATTGGGATAGAAAGTAGAATCACATAGATTTCTTTAAAGATATAATTCTCTATATAAATTCCCAGTCATGCACAAACCGTTCAAAAAAGTTGAGGCTTTCTATTGCTACTCGAAACTTTTCTTGTGCTTGACTTTCTTTGCTACAAATATCAACTTTTCTCTCCAGAAAAATATGATTAAAAAAATTCTTTTCGAGTTGAAAAATACAAACACAAGAGATTTCAAGGGAAGGAGAGAAGCGAGGAACTCTAGCTCTTTGGAGAGAGGAGAGAAGAAACCAAGGGAGAGGAAAAAGAGGAAAAAAGAGAGGGGTAAGGACAAATTTGAGCCAAGAGGAAGAGGCATGAATGCTCTACCCCATGCCTTGAGGCTAGATCTATAGTTGTGGGAAGGTGTTTACAATGATTAAAATGCCCTTAGGGCTACATGCTTCAAAAGGAAAAATACATAAGAGGACATACACCAACTTGCATAATTACAATTCTATGTTATCTCAATGGAAGTTATCTTTATTTACTAGCCATGCTACCCCTACACATGTGGGTGTCTTTTAACACTCCCTTTCAAGCTAGTGTTTGTAATTCCACTTTGTAAATAATCTTGGTCAAGAAATTTGTGTGCTTAAAAAAAATCTTGATTGTCTTTCTTTGATTCATCTTGTTCTTGTTCTCATCTTATTCTCCCCCTTGGTTATTCTAGTCATATAAAATTTGATTACCGCAATATGTAAAATTGTTCATTATAGATTATACTTCTTCTTAAACGTGAAATTCGGAAGAAGGTGCAACCACTACTACATCAACTTCGAATCTAAATTCTTGTACATAAAGAAAATAAGAAGATGACATACATGAAATCATTAGAGTAATGAATGTGACCTGACTGGATTCAACTTGTGGAATCCTTTATGGTAGATTGTGTCACCTACCCCATTCTTCGTCCGCCTCTTTCTATTCTCCCCCTCAAGCTAAAAGATTATGACAATTATCCCAGCTTGAATAAAAAATAATTATAATAATTATATACTCCATCAAGGTATCCCAAAGATAAGTAATCAATCAGTCATAGACTCTCAAAAAGTAAAAAACATGGGTGATAAAGCAAGAGTTGAAACCAACCTCAAAGTATTTTGAATAAATTAGTGATAATAATCACTAAAGATGATAATGTCTATCACTCAAAAGATGGTTATAAAAATCTAAAGGGTACCAATAAAAAAATCTCAATGGACTTAAAAATGCCCATATATATACATGTATATATACATATATAAAGACCAACCAAAGCAACACATCAACGGTTGGCCTAAGAGGGTAGACGAGAGTAAAAAACGGATGTTAATGGGGGATTAAAGGAAGAAAAAATAACCACCATTGTATTAAGAAGGTTGTAATAGTAGTACTAAAATAACTTAACAAATTTGACCAAGTATGACCCAAGAAGGAGATATAAAATTCATCGAGTTATGAACATGATGACTAAGAATTTTTTTTTAAAAAAGTCCAATAAGAAAGTTTTGATATGAACATAATAATGAAAACTTTTTAAAAATAGACTTCTCATATAAGGTAGTTATTTTTAACACCTTGACCAATTCTGGACTAAGAGAGATTTAGAACACTAATATTTTGAATTTAGAATAAGGAAACGAGACTTTATAATTCAAAAATTTCAGGTTTTGTTAAAAAGGAAACAAAACTCACATAGGAAAAGACCTCTATTATGAAACTAATGTAATGTGATATCAAATAAAAGAAAATTTTAAGGAAGGAAAGATACTCAAGTTGGTAAAATCTTGAATAGAATTTGAAAAAAAAATAGGAAACTTAGCCAACATTAACAATTCAAAAATTGAAGCAAAAAATTTGGCTTAAATTCGAATTTTGACATCCAACAGGATACCAACATGACTTTTGATTCTTCCAATATGGATATCTCTCTCTAGAAAAATCGGATTGAGAAACGGTTTACTGGGATACAAAGTAGATCACTTAGCTTTCTTTTTATATATAATTTTCAATATAAATTCTTAGTCATATTGGTACAAACCATTAAAAAAGTTGAGGATTTCCACTGCTACACGAACTTTTTCTGCTAGTTAACCTTTGCTACTTTTGATATTGATTTATCTCTCTAGAAAAATCTGATTCCAAAAATTATTTTTGAGTTGGAAAGTAGACTCAAATATTTTTCTAACAGTATATAATTTTATATATAAAACATATGGGAAAGAGAGTGAGAAAACCAACAAAAAGTAAGAATTGGAAAAAGTGAAAATGAGAGAGATCACTCCCCCACCCCCTTTTTTCCTCCCTTTCTTCTTCGTTTTTTTTTTCTATCTCATATCTTTGCCTACTTTGATACCATGTTGATTTTTTTGGGCCAACACATAAACACAAGATATCTCAAGGGAAGGAGAGAAGAGATGGACTCTAACTTTTGGGAGAGTGGAGAGAAGAAACCAAAGGAGAAAAAAAAGAAAAAAAGAAACAAAAAAAGAGGTGTATGGACGTATTTGAATTAAGAGGAAGAGTCTTGAATGTTATACCTCATGCCTTGAGGCTATATCTATATTTGTGCGAAGGTGTTTACAATGACTACAATACCCTTAGAGCTACATATTTAAAAAGAAAAAATAACTACAAAAGGACATACACCAGCTTACATGTTTACAATTATATGTTATTTCTATGGAAGTTCTCTTTATTTACTAGTCATACCACTCCTACATATGTAGGTATCTTTTAACATAAGCCTTTAAGAAAATGAGGTTCAGTAAAATTTATTTTGTAATAATTTCGTATCCTTTTAAGCATTTTGGTTCCTAAACAAGGTTATTGGCACATGACCACACATTTGCACGTTTGTGAGCTCATACAGATGCAGGCCCACGTGTTGACAAGCGTCAGAATGTATGTGGCTCACGAGTCGCAATTAAGGTAGAGAAACAAAATTCGGATTCGAAAACTGATCCCTCCTTCTGGGTTGGAACCAAGATTCCAGAACTTTCCGCACCGTCCATTACTTTTGATCGACGGCTAGGAACCTAGCGAACTTTCCAGAAGTCGACCATGAAACTTATATATATGTCCGAGTAGGAATGATGATCTTTCAAGTTCCGTAAACCCTAGATCTGTTTCTCTTCGTTTTATTGTTTGGTTCCGTTTTTCCTATTCGTTTGTGATCATCTGAAAGAGGAATGGCGGGCAAAGGAGAAGGTCCCGCGATCGGAATCGATCTCGGTACAACGTATTCATGCGTCGGAGTGTGGCAGCACGACCGGGTGGAGATCATTGCCAACGATCAAGGAAACAGGACGACGCCGTCATACGTTGCTTTTACAGACACCGAGCGTCTTATTGGGGATGCCGCCAAGAATCAGGTGGCAATGAACCCGACGAACACCGTCTTTGGTGAGTTTTTTTATCCTTCTGTTTGTATGATCTATGTTTTTGTGGTTTTGTCATGGCTGTTGTGTTGTACTTTTTTTCTGGATCTGTGATGTATGATTTGTTTTGGTCTGGATCTGAAAAAATAAAAAATGCATGGGTTAATTGCCTTGAGGGCTTCAACTACGGAAGGGGTATAGGATTAGTTTTTTACTGTATCTGAAAACTATGTATGGATTCATTATTTTTATGGCTTAAAATATGGCAAGGGTTGTTGAAAAGATATTCTCCCCCTGCAGCATTGTTTGGTTCTTGGTTCTTGGTTCTTACATGTTTTCGTTTTGGTTTAAATTTCAGCCAGATCTTCTTTTCCTGATGCTGTTTTTATAGATTTCGATTCAGAAGATTAATATCAAAATTTCAATGGTGAATGCGCTCCGCCCCTATTTTGACGCGTTTGCCATAGAATGAGCTGTTTTTATTTTAAAAAAAATTATCTATGAAATTTTGTGTGCTTCTGAAACCTTTAAGTGTTAGCATTCGTGTTTCATGTCGTGAATTGTTGAAACCTCCCTTGTCTGATTTTGATGCAGCTGTACCTTTTGTCTCTGATTTTGATGTTAAGATTTATGTCCAAAAAGTATGTTCGTAAAATGTACAGTGGTTCCACTTCTCTCTGAATTTTTATCTAGATTTATTTTTCGGGTCTTATGAAGTATCGTATGGTCTCCTATTCTGCTTCTTTGTCTCTGTTGATAACTTGCATCCAAACCATAATACTTGGTATACAAGCTAACAATCTGTTTTCTGTCACGTTTGTTGCTAGACGCTAAGCGTCTCATAGGTAGGAGGTTTAGTGATGCTTCTGTTCAAAGCGATATTAAGCTCTGGCCCTTCAAGCTCTTTGCTGGACCTGGTGACAAGCCCATGATTGTTGTGAACTACAAGGGTGAGGACAAACAGTTCTCTGCTGAGGAGATATCCTCCATGGTGCTTATGAAGATGAGGGAGATTGCTGAGGCTTACCTCGGCAGTGCCATAAAGAATGCTGTTGTAACAGTGCCAGCCTACTTCAATGATTCACAGCGTCAGGCTACAAAGGATGCTGGAGTTATTGCTGGCCTAAACGTGATGCGTATCATTAATGAACCTACTGCTGCTGCCATTGCCTATGGTCTGGACAAGAAAGCTACCAGTGTTGGTGAGAAGAATGTTCTTATCTTTGACCTTGGAGGTGGCACATTCGATGTCTCTCTTCTCACCATTGAGGAGGGTATCTTTGAAGTCAAGGCTACTGCCGGAGACACCCATCTTGGCGGTGAAGATTTTGACAACAGAATGGTAAACCACTTTGTACAGGAGTTCAAGAGGAAGCACAAGAAGGAGATTACAGGGAACCCCCGAGCTCTCAGGCGTTTGAGAACATCTTGTGAGAGGGCAAAGAGGACACTGTCTTCCACTGCCCAGACCACAATTGAGATTGATTCTCTATACGAGGGTATTGATTTCTATTCCACCATCACTCGTGCCAGATTTGAGGAGCTGAACATGGATCTCTTCAGGAAGTGTATGGAACCAGTTGAAAAGTGTTTGAGGGATGCTAAGATGGACAAGAGCACCGTCCATGATGTTGTCCTTGTCGGGGGTTCTACTAGAATTCCAAGGGTGCAGCAGTTGTTGCAGGACTTCTTCAACGGGAAGGAACTCTGCAAGAGCATTAACCCAGACGAGGCAGTTGCTTATGGTGCTGCTGTCCAGGCTGCTATCTTGAGTGGCGAGGGCAATGAGAAAGTACAAGACTTGCTGCTTTTGGATGTTACACCGCTCTCACTTGGTCTTGAGACTGCTGGAGGAGTGATGACTGTTTTGATCCCAAGAAACACCACCATCCCCACAAAGAAGGAGCAAGTGTTCTCTACTTACTCAGACAATCAGCCTGGTGTGTTGATACAGGTTTACGAAGGTGAGCGAACCAGAACAAGGGATAATAATCTGTTGGGCAAGTTTGAGCTGTCAGGCATTCCTCCTGCTCCCAGAGGTGTTCCTCAAATTACAGTTTGTTTTGATATTGATGCTAATGGTATCTTGAATGTTTCCGCGGAGGACAAAACAACGGGGCAGAAGAACAAGATTACTATAACAAACGACAAGGGAAGGTTAAGCAAGGAGGAAATAGAGAAGATGGTCCACGATGCAGAGAAGTACAAGTCGGAGGATGAGGAGCACAAGAAAAAGGTAGAATCCAAGAACGCATTGGAGAACTACGCATACAATATGAGGAATACAATCAAGGACGAGAAAATTGCGTCGAAGCTAGGTGATGCAGACAAGAAAAAGATCGAGGATGCAATTGAGGCTTCTATCCAGTGGTTGGATAGCAACCAGCTTGCCGAGGCCGATGAGTTTGATGATAAGATGAAAGAACTGGAGAGCATCTGCAACCCTATTATTGCTAAAATGTACCAAGGTGCGGGTCCAGACGCGGCCGGCGGCATGGAAGAAGATGGACCTTCAGCTGGTGGTGGAGCAGGCCCCAAGATTGAGGAAGTCGACTAAGGTAGTTAGTTGCCTTTTATTTGCTTTTCTTATCTGGCGATTCGAATTTTGATCACTGAGTTGGTTTTATTTGGCTGGAGGGCAGCTTTATCTGTATGCTATATTAGAATGGTTTTATTGTTATATTGACGTTTTAGCTTTTAATTAATCGTTGCTGAAGATTATTTGGGTGTCTCCTTGAGGTGACTATTGTTCGATTAATATTGATTTCGTAAAAACACCTGTTTTTTTTCTTAGTCACCTTCCTCATCACCCAATACAGAAGCCCTTTGAGATCAGTTGGATACTTTGTCATGACACTCCTCACATTCTGGCCTCCTTTTTCAACCAATAAAACCTAGTTTTCCTATTTCCCACGTAGAAATTTAGTTCCAAACTGAAAAACATTCCAGATAGAACCTTAATCCCTACCAAATCCCTCCTGGAGATCATTTGGACGAACCAAATACAGGTCTTCACTAATTTTTGCTTTTCTGAGCCAACAGTGTTAATCATGAAAATTGTGCCTAACAACTCATTAGTGTCTTTGCCCATAACTGTAAAAGCTCGAGGCAGGATGAGGGAGGCAACTCTCATGGGTGTGTCGAGTGTTCTACCCACGTGTGAGTCGAAATACTGAATTGTAGTATCAATCATAGGATATGCCCGTTATTCATACAAAGTATACATTTCTTGTATTCTTGTTAGATTCTAATATTTAATCCATATGGGTTTAGCCAAGCGAAGAGAGAAAGTAATATAAGAGGGGAAAAGAAAGAACTAGGGAGCTGAGAGAGTGATTCTTCCTCCTTCGGTGCATTTAGGGTTAGCTCCTCTCACTTCTATTTATATTAAAGAGTCTTGATGAAATTAAAAGAGTTCCCCTGGGCTACTTTAAAAGAAAAAAAAAATACTCTTAATGGTAGTAAATAAGAATTTTTTTCATAAAGATGACATAAAATTATATTTATGCATGTCTTTTTCCTTTTGAACTGTTTTACAATAATGAAATTTCTAAATATTGTCCTAATAAAATGACAGTTAATATATCATGGACCGTTCGGGGCTCCTCACCCCCTTTCCAACATCCACGACAACTTTATCGTTAGCGTATCGACTTAGCGTTAGGTGTTGATTGGGATTCACAACTTAACAAGTTTCTTGTTTTTCCCATTAGTCGACTTTCTTAACTCCTATTTTTCATTGGATTTAACACTCTTACCATAATTTTCATATAGAAAATTGTTGGTGGTAGTTGTCTTCGAGGAGGAAACCTACCCTAAAAACTTAGGAAGAAGTCCTCCGTAAAATCAGAGAAGGATACGATGGTATCCTCCGAGAGATCAGAGGAGAAAAAAATGGTAAATTGATGTATATATATGTGTGTGTAAAGGTATGAAAATGTAAGATGAAATAAAATTTCTCTGGTAAAAGCTTACGTGGTACCAAAGCGGGTTTACACCAAAGATCTTAATCAAGATTTCTCAGTGTTTGACGACGATGCAAGGAGAAAATCACCATTCATTCTCGATCCACCGTCGTGCCTCCGGCTACAGACCCGGTTTCGAAAGCTTCGGTTGTGGGGAGTCTCTTCTGTGAAAGCAGAATACAACGAGTGCCTTTCTGTGCCAGCTAAGCCTCAACCAGAGACCAGGACCGTTGCTTGTGCAGCACCTCTAGCCGAGCCTCCGACTTACGGAAAGCCGTTCCGAAGACGATGGACTCGATTGACTGACCTTGTCTTTTGAGACCTCTCCCACTGCCGATGGTGTTGCTATGTCAAACCATCGATTTGTTGTTGTCTTGGGCTATTCGGAGGCTAGCATCGTAGGGACGATGACCCTGTGTTTTGAAATTAAAATCCACCAAGTTAGGTAGCAGGATTTTAATTCCAAAACCAAGTTAGGTAGCAGGATTTTAATTCCAAACCTATCAAGACTCGGACTGCGCCCAAAGTTGAGTCAACCTAGTAACTCATACCAAAACTTGACTCAGACCGGACTCATCCGAGTCAACCCAGTGCCCGAGACTCAGACCAGACTGAGTAGAGTCAACCCAACGAACGAGTGAGAATATCCCTTGTGCTCATCGCAGGTTCTCTGCTAATTGCGACCCCCTCGTGCTCGTGCCTTCATCTATGGCTGATACAGACTTCTAGTGAAGTGAATCTCTGCCCTCCTCTGTCTTGGTCGAGTTGACCACAAGAATGATTGAAGCTTTGACCAAAGTTTCAGCCCCGACCCAGACCATTGATATTATTACACCGATTGGAATCGTTGGATGTCATCAACTATGCACTTTGGTCCCAGGTTGTCGAGATGTATATCTCAAGCAAAGATAAGTTGGGGTATTTGAACGGTGATCTCCCTCAACCTCCTGAGACAGATCTTACCTTTTGACAATGGCGCATTGACAACGTTATTGTCAAATGATGGTGGATTAATTCTATGGACTCTTCCCTCATCAGCAACTTCATTCCATTCTCGACAACCAAGATGGTCTGGGATGTCATTGCTACTACGCATTTTGATGGTAGTGATACCTCCTAGATGTATGATCTTCGACAACGTGTGACACATCTCAAACAATCTGGTGGCTCTCTTAAAAAATTCTACAATAATCTCGAGGGCCTCTAGCGTGAAATAGACTTCTGCCGACCAAACCCAATGGAGTGGTAAGTTGAAATTCAATGGTACAATACCTTAGTTAAAGAATTGCGGGTATATGTGTTCTTGGATGGTCTCGATGATCGCCTAGACTATATCCGAAGTCAATGTTCTCTAGATACAACCTTTCCCGGTCGTGGAGCAAGCCTATGCTCACGTCCACAGAGAAGTTGTTTATCAAGCAGTGATGACGACTGGTAGCTCCGATGATACTCCAGGAGCAGTTATGGCATCCAAGAACTTCAAACATAGCTCACATTCTCCGTCACACTCTGGGTCTATCACTTTGCTTGGTGGGAAATCTGGTTCCAATTCGAAGTCATGAGCTACTTCTGACAAAACTAGATGCTCTCACTATGGTAATCCAAAACATACCCGTGAGACCTACTTCAAACTACACGGGTACCCCGACTGGTGGCACGAACTCCAGGCTAAAAAGCATCGTGATGTGGTTGAGAATAATGAAGGCACAAATAAGGCTACGGTGGCTACTGGAGAACCACATTTTTTCCTCATTCTAGTTGATAGTTCAAAATCTATTCCAAGTAATGCTCTCCTCGAATCTACTAGAGAGGCTAATTGCAGTGCGTTGATACTTTATTCTGAAGCAATGGACCATATCACATTTGATGCAAATTATTTTTCTCAACACTTTGCTCCTAGAAGGACTAGCATTGCCAATGCTAATGGAGTTGTCTGTACGATAACAGGGGTTGGAACAGTGATGTTATCACCAGTCCTACCATTATCTAATACATAATTTGTGCTTTCTTTTTCTCACAAGTTACTATCAGCGAGTCAAGTTATCGACTACTTGAATTGTATTGTTCTTATTTATATTTTGTCTTATTTAGGATATTCTCACTAAACAGATCATTAGACGTGGTACTGGGGTGGGGGGGGGGGGGGGGGGTGTTTGTTGTCTGTTACAAGGAAAGTTTCAGCGTAGGGCGAGCATATCACATGCACACCCGAGTGACCTCAAAATGGAACAAATTTGGATGTGGCACCATCGGTTATGTTATCCTTCATTTGAGTATTTGAAACATATGTTTCCTGATTTATTTTCGAATTTGTTAGTTCTTGATTTTAATTGTGAGACTTGCATTCTAGCCCAAAGATGTTAGGTCTGATGTCTGCTGGTTTGTAATATTTGTTGATGATTGCACTCAAATGAATTGGCTTTACTTTTTGAAACATAATGATGAGGTATTTCATACCTTTCAATCCGTTTATGAGATGATCCAAAGTCAGTTCTCCGCTAATATTCAAATTCTTCAATTTGATAATAGTGGAGAATATGTGAATCATCAATTTCGTGATTATTTCCAACCCCATGGACTGATTCATGAAACCTCATGCCCCCAGACTTCTCAGCAAAATGGTATTACAGAGCAAAAAAATCGCCACATTCTTGAAACAACTTGAACTCTTTTACTTGGGGCTCACATACCTAGCCATCATTGGAATGATTTTGTTGCTACGACCGTCCACCTCATTAACCAAATACCTTTCAAAATTCTTGAGTTTAAGACTCCACTGCATGCCCTATCAAACCATGTTTCATTACCCATAGATCTTATGCTTCCCACTCAAATTTTGGTTTTGTATTCATTAATCTCTACAAAATCCATTGCTCGAAGCTTGATCCAAGTGTCATTTGATGTCCGTTTTTGGGATATGCGGTTCATAAAAAAAGGTACCACTACTATGATCCAACTACTAGGCGTACATATGTAACTATTGATGTCATGTTCCTTGAATCCAATACTTTCTACTCGTCTGTTGTATCCAATTCTTCTCTTCAAGGGGCCACACAAGAAGAAGAGCTCAATTAGCTGACATTTGACTGGTTCAAGGATACTGATATAGTGACCATTGTGTAACCGAATCCAGAGAAGACATCTTTAAAGTTGATGAAGCAGTATCCCTCGTCCCCTCAGTATCCAACGATCCATCTCATGAGAATATCATTGAGGTAAGTACTCCTGTCATACCTCAAAATTCTAATAATGTGAATACTCTTATCGGTGACCCATCTCCTGAGAATATCATTGAGGTAAGTACTCCTATTACACCTCAACATTCTAATGATGTGGCTACTCTTGTTGGCTGTAAATTACCTACCAGGCGCAATCGGGGTAAACCACTGAACAAATATTCCCCTGAAGTGAATGAACAAAGCTTGAAATATCTGATTGCGAATTATGTGTCTACAAAAGAACTATCTAAACCCCTCAAATATTTTGTAAACGAACTTTCTTCACACCATGTTCCCACAAGTGTTAATAAAGCTCTAAAAGACCCTAGGTGAGCTCAAGCCATGAAGGAATAAATGGAGACATTAATGAAAAATGAAACATGGAATCTTGTTCCTTAACCTGAAGGTAAAAAAACAGTGGAGTGTAAATGAGTATTATCCATCAAGTACAAATCCGATGGAGCAGTTGAATGGTACAAGGCAAGGCTAGTAACACACAAACATATGACGTAGATTATAAAGAGACGTTCTCACTGATGGCCAAGATGGCCAAATTGAATATTGTTAAAGTTTTTCTATCTTGTAGCTAACCTTGATTGGCCACTGTACCAGTTTGACATTAAAAATATTTTTTCTCCATGGAGATCTTGAAGAAGAAATCTACATGGATGTTCATCTAAGATATATGGCAAATTCTGAACCTAGGACGATGTGCAAACTACTTCAAACTCTATATGGTTTGAAGTAATCTCCTAGAGTGTGGTTTGGGCGATTGAGTTTGGCCATGAGGAAATATGGTTCTTAACAAAGTAATTTAGATCATATGTTATTCTTAAATCATCAACGAGGTAAAGTAACAACTTTGATAGTGTATGGAAACGATATGATCATTACAAGAGATGATCCAGAAGAAATAGCAAGACTTCAAGAGCAATTAGCAACAGAATTTGAGATAAAATATCTAGGAGGATTCAAATATTTTTTGAGAATCAAAGTTGCTAGGTCTAAGCAAGGCATATTCATTTCCGAACGAAAATATATCATAGATTTATTGTCAGAAGTTGGACTACTGGAGTGTAAGCTTTCAGATAACCCAATAATCCCAAATCGCATATTTGGAAAATACCCAAACCAAGTACCAGCAGACAAAGGAAGATACCAAAGGTTGGTTGGGAAACTTATTTATCTCTCCCATACACGACTTGACTTCGCCTATGTAGTAAGTGTAGTAAGTTAATTCATGAATTGTCCAAGTGGAGATCATATGAATGTTGTGAGTCAAATTCTTCGATACCTAAAGTCCTCCCCTGGGAAATGACTCATGTTCTCAAGAAACAATCACCTAAGGGTTCAAGGTTATACAAATGTTGACTAGGTAGGAAATATTTTAGATAGAAGATCCACCTCGGCCTATTTTACATTTGTTTGAGGGAACCTAGTTACATGAGAAGTAAGAAGTAAATGGGGGTAGCGTTATCAAGTGTTGACGTCAAGTTTTGTGGGATGGCTAAGGCTATTTGTGAGCTTTTCTAGCTTTGAAGATTATTATTCAAAATTGGCTTTGGCTTAAGCTTTGAGACAGACTTATTCTTCGATAACAAGGTAGCTATTGATATTTCCCATAAGTTGGTTCAACATTGTCAAATTAAACATGTGGAAATAGATCAACAATTCATGAAGCAAAAACTAGAGAGCAAGATAATTTGATTTTCGTTTGTTAAATTTGAATTGGCAAACATATATACAAAAGCAATATGCAACAACAACTTCTACGACTCACTTGGCAAGTTGGGCATCAGAGATTATACACACCAACTTGAGAGGGATTGTTGGCATGAGATGTCATCCAGGAAGTCTTCTGTAAAATAGAGAAAGAAATCCTTTGTAAAATTAGAGGATAACCATCATCAAAGGAGAAAAAAACTGTAAATTGATGTATGTGTGTAAAGGTATCAAAATGCAAGATGAAATAAAATTTCTCTAGTAAAAGCTTACAAAAATTATATACCGTTGGAAAGATATTTGAGTATAGTTTCCAACTCAAAAAGATTTTTTTCATTAAAGTTTTTCTAGAGAGAGAAATCTATATCTGAAGTAGCAAATGTCAAATAGCAGAAAAGTTTCGAGTAGTAGCAGAAAGTGTCAATTTTTTAAACCGTTTGTACAAAAATTATTGAGAATTATACCTCAAAAGAAAGTTATGTGAGTCCACTTTCTATCCCAGGAGACCATTTCTCAATCTGATCTTTCTAGAGAGAGATTTCCACATTTGAAGAATCAAAGATCATGTTGGTATCCTGTTGGCTATGAAATATGAATTTAAGCCGAATTCTTTGCTTCACTTTTTGAGTTGTTAATGTTGATTAAGTTTTCTATTTGTTTTCAAACTCTACTCAAGATTTTAACAACTTGAGTATTTTTCCTTCATTAAAATTTTACTTTGATCTCACATCACATTAGTTTCCTAAAGAGAAGTATTACCTTATATGAGTTTAGTTTCCTTTTTAACAAAGTCTGAAATTTTTGAATTAGAAAATCTTGTTTCCTCATTATAAATTCCAAATATTAGTGTCCTAAGTTTTACTTATTCTCAAATTTATCTCTTGAATATTTTCCTTCTAAATTGGTCTAGTTGTGTTTAAAAGTAATTACCTTATATGAGAAGTTTATGTTTAAAAAGTTTTCATTATTATGTTCATCTCAAAACTTTCTTATTGGAGATTTTTTTTTAAGTTTCCTCAATCATTATGTTCATAGAGGAATTAATTTTTATCAGAACCTCTTAGGTCATATTTGGTCAAATTTGTCAAGTTATTTCAGTACAACCATTACAACATCCTTTGTGGTTATTTTCTCTTCCTTCAATCTCCCTTGACCCTTTTACTCAGTTTCCTTTCTCCTACCATCCATTTTGATTCTCATTTACCCTCTTAGGCCAACCCCTTGGTGTGTTGCTTTGGTTGGTCTTTTTTTTTATATATATATGGGTGATTTTTAAGTCCATTGAAATTTTTTTATTGGAACCCTCTGGATTTTCATCGAGGTCCTTGAGTAATAAGCATTACCCTATTTAGTGATTATTATAAACATTTTGTTCGAAATCCTTTGAGGTTGGTTTCGACTCATTTATCACTCATGTTTTTACTTTTTGAGAGTTTGTGTCTAATTGAATACTTATCCTTGGGACACCTTGATGGATGAGATACTTACTATAACAATTTTGTTTATTTCAAGTTGAGATTATTAACATTACCTCCCTGCTTGAGGGAAAAGTATGAAATGTGAGATTGGAAGTTGAGCGCTATAGTGGTTGTGCCTGCTTCCAAATTGAAATATGGATGTTGCTATCATTTGAGAAGAAGAAGAAGTATAATCTACAATGAAGAATTCCACGTGTTATAGGATCAAATTTTATGTGACTAGCATATCCAAGGAAGGAGAAGAACAAGATGAAGACTGCAAGCAAGATGTGAACAAGAACAAGATAAATTAAAGTAAGACAATAAAAATATCTTTTTCAAACATTCAAGTTTCTTGATCAAATTATTTGTAAAGTTACAAACACCAACTTGATAGGGAATGTTAAAAGACTTACTTGTTAAGGGTGGCTTGACTAGTAAATAAAGACATCTTCCATAAAGATGACAAAATTATAATTATACAAGCTGATATATATCCTCTTATGTCATTTTCTTTTGTAAACATAAAGCCCTAAGGGTGAGATAGTCATTGTAAACATCTTTGCATAACTATAAATACAACTTCAAGGCATGGGGTAGAGCATTCAAATCTCTTCCTCTTAGCTCAAATTCGTCCTAACACCTCTTTCTTTTCCTCTTCTTTCTCTCTCTTGGTTCTTCTCTTTTCTCTTCCGAAAAATAGAGTTACTATCTTCTCACCTTCCCTTGAAATCTCTTGTGTTTATGTGTTGGCCGTAGAAACCAACAATTACATCATCATCTTTTTACGCTCCCCCTCAAACTAGTGGTACAAAGACATCAAACACCCCACACTTGAAACATGAATGTTGAATTGTATTTGTTGAACTACTTTAGTTAGGATGTCTTTAAGATGATTCTTGGAAGGAATGTAACGTATGCTAATAGCGCCAGTCTTAAGTTTTTCACGAATAAAATGACAGTCAATCATAATGTGTTTTATCCTTTCATTAAACATTAAATTTGTAGCAACATATATGGTTGCTTGATTGGCACAATAAAGTTGTGTATGAGTCTCTATTGAAAAATCAAGCTTTGTAAATAAATATTGAAGCCATAACGTTTCACTAACTGCTTAGGCTATAGCCCTTCATTCAACCTCTATGTTGGTCCGTATTATAACACTCTGTTTCTTACTGCTCCAAATTCCTAGATTACCACCAACCATTGAACAAAAATCAAAAGTAGATTTCCTGTCATACGGAGAACCTACCTAGTCTGCATTTGAAAATCCTTCTACTTCAAAATAGACATGGTTCTTATAATCTTGCCTTGAATTATTTTTTTTAATACCTCAATATCCTATCAAAAGTTTGCCAATGAGAGTGTTGAGATTTATACATGAAAGACAAAATTAGCAGTTAAATAAATCAGGTTACCAACCTATATATGGGGGGGTTAGTCCCCCAAATGGATTTTTGAAGTTCAAGTTTATGTCCAACATGAAGATCATGTCAGTCATGTACATGAAAATCATCTTCGTACTTGGTGTTAGTGTTGACGACTTCATGTGCACTAGAAAACAGTTTCCAGTGTTAGTGCCTAACATGAGAAAAACATAAAAAATAAGAGAATCCCTAAACCTTTACAGTACACTTAATTACAACATAATCCTTAAACCCCAAATTAGGTAAAACAACCATTATTACTACACGAATAAGTTATTTAATGTATAATTAAATATATTAATATATTTATTAATGGAATTAGATATTTTATTGTGCATTAATATGGTAATTACATGAGCCAATGAAATACGTACATGATTAATTACAAATAATAAATAAATAACGTTATAAATAACAAAAACGAAAGTAATACGTTGAGTTATTAATTTATTAGTTGAGTTATTAATTTATTAATAACATATGATATACTTTAACCTAAAAATGAATAATTTAAGAGAAAAAATTGATCTAATCATAACTTTAACACATTATATATTTGTAAATAATATATTTTATGTGTTATTAATTAATAATATATTATCACAAAATTTAAAACCATTGGTTTAATTAACTATAGCAATCAGATAATTATGTCAAAATAATTTATCGAATATTTATTTTAACAATATTTTAATTATGACTATTAAATCACTATTTTAATATAGTAATTATAAAACAAATATATTAAATAAATAAACAATTATTTTATATAAAATTTATAAATTAATGATTTTTATGACGATTGTTTAATTTTTCCTAACTTAGGAAAAATTAAACCATCATTGTCTTCCTCAACGACAAACCAGCGGGCAACGCCGACAGAGGCGACGCTCCGACGGTACGCCGAGAGGGAGAAGAGCGGGAGGCCGAGAAGCTCTGCAATAGATGCTCGACCTCCCGTGCTCTGCGACGGAGGTCAAGAGGGAGAGGAGAGGGAGGATGGCTGTTAAACCGAAGCCGATGGCTGAAATCAAAGCTAAATGGGGAAATCGATGCCGAATCGACACTCAAATGTCAAAATCGAGCGGAGAGCGAGTCCGAGATGGAGAGAAGGACGTTCGCAGCAAGATGGACGCCGTAGAGAGGGAGACCAGAGAGGGACGATGACAAGAGAGGGAGCAAAGAACGAGAGAGAGTTGCGGGAACGAGAGAGGGTTGTGGGAATAAAATGGCAGAGAGGGTGTGCGGCAGAGAGAGCCCCGCGATAGTGTCATGTACATGATTCTCAAAATTGGGCGAAAAACATTTTCTGCCGTTTACTCTTAGGACATGAACTCCTGAGTCGTGGATGATCACGTACATGACATGAAGTTTGGCGTTCCCTAACGACTTCAGGGCATGAACTGAGTAATGCGCATGAAGATCATGTCCAGAGTCATGTTGACTAACCCCCCTATATGTATGTTCCTTTATATTTTATGAATAGAGGCTAGCAAAGTCATTTTAAGGCATTTTCTTCAATTGTGGAACTTTACTAGAAACATGAAGTCTACTACATAGACTTGTTTTCCTTTTTAAGTTTGTAGGTATATTTATAAATGTGGTGATATTATACATTTGTTTTGTTGCCAAGTGTTTTATGCTACAGTAAGTAAGTTTGTGAGGTAATTGCCTTCAACTACTATAAATATATGCCTTGGAGTATGTAGAGGCATCGCTTGGCTACCATTCGAGTCTTTCAAGTTTCAAGAGCAAGAGTTCCCCCTCTTTCTTAAAGTTTGTAAAATTTTTATGTAATGTTAGTTAAGTTTGAGTTCCTAATAATTGAAGTTGTTTTCTTTCATTTCCATGAGTAACTAAACCCACTTCAGTATTTTCTTTCATTTCCATTAAGTAACTAAACCCAGCTTAGGTTGGAGGCCTATCCTTAATTAGTAGTCTGAATTCATGAGCATGACCAGTATGCTCTGTAATTGTTGCTCTCACGAATCTTGTGCAACAAATAAAAAAAAATAAAGTGGTGAACAAATAAATACTTGAGCTGGTTGCCATATTGATAAAATCACATTCTATACGCGAGCACCACCCATTCTAATGAAACTGTCCAGCAATGATTCTCAAATTCTTAATTGACAATCTGGAGTTAAACTTGTGCCTTGTAGTTTCAGATCGAGTGAATATTCAACTTTTCTATTGTGCTCGATTTTAAAAAAAAAAAATTGCTTCCTCCAATTGTAAATGACCATAATTACAAAATCCATGGGCTTCAACTTACAAATCTGATCAAATCACATTTATTTTTTTTCTATTACCTTAATGGGAATATTAATTTTAAGATATGTAGTGTTGAATTCATATAACCTTTGCTTTCTCCTATGGACAGACCTAGTGTAAACAAATCCACATCCAAAACCACTACTCACATTACAAAAGGGCCACCACCCACTTCTTTCATGAGCGATAAGTCAAGAGTGCACAAAAAACTACAGATCCATGCAATGGTAAGTAAAACATATTATTTGGAAACAAATTCTCTCTCATCCACATCGCGAAACTCCCAGTCCAGTAGAATGAATATAACATAAAAAGTTCTTGTGGGAGCAGAGCACAAATTCCATCAATTGAATCACTAACCCAACAATGTAGAAAAATGCAGAAAACCGAAAAGAAAAGATGACCCAAATGAGAGAGAACTCACACTTCAAACGGACACTCACCAGTCAAGTCCAATAAATAGAAAAAACACCCTCGTTATGTGTATTGACAGTTGTTGGCTAGAAGAAGAAAAAAGTATGAAAAGGTGAAATTAAATAGAAATTCCACATGAGAGACACCAACAACCAGATTAACCGACTCAGACATCATCAAATTCAACATTGGTAGGACAGCGAGTATAATAAAAGCTGGCTTGAAAAGCTTTTGACTAGTCTAATGTGGCTATGTATTACACCATTTCTTGAGATTTCCTCACAATACGACTAACCTTCTTTTTGAAATCATCCCTTCGCTCTCTCCATTCTTTCTGGAAAAAGAAGAAACTGCCTCAGAAAACATGCTATTACTCATTTTGATACTAGTCCCATTTTACAACTGATCTAGCAGCATATTTTTAATAAATCAGGGTCTCAACACTCAACAAAATGTTTCTGAGCTGGTTAAGAATGTGTTATTATCTACATCTCTCCATGAGAGCTGAACTTAGATTGCACTGTTTTAGATAGACATCGGAGGTAAAAAAAAAAAAAAAAAAGGAAAACAGGTAATAAAAGTGCAATAAGAATTGGAAAAATATCTTGTTAATTACTCTGTTTCAAGGATGGAAAGCAACGAAAAAAGCAATTATGTTTAGGAGCCCCCACAAAGTAAAAACTTGAGAAAAAAAATGCTAGTAATATTTTTCACTTACTGCAGCTTCAATATTTGCTGGTGATTCATCGTTAGGACTTGAAAGCATGGAAATAATACTCAACACTATGCTTTCAACCTGCATATTAGCACCACAAACATCAGTAATAATATTAACGAACTAAGAGGCTCACCAAAACCATATTTGACATCCCATATAGTATCCATACTATTTTTTTTGTTAAAAATATTTATACCACATACTTCTGTTGTATGCAAGAAACAACAAAGTACACATGCAAGAAACAAGATATAGAGCCAATATCAAGCTTGTAATACAAAATGCCATCAAAATACTAACAGCACAGTAACAAACATAATCGGATGAATGAAGCCAAATAAACTTTAGCATTGGGGACTTTTAATCAGCCAATTCATGAAGAACCCTCACTAAGTTCAACTTTTAACCAAGGAGATCAAATTCTGTTATGACCAAATGAACCGCAACTCACTCAAAATTCACACAAACAGAATTTCGTATATAAGTTCAATATACTCAATTAACTGAAATGGCCTGTGATCATCAAATTTCCTCATTCTTGGATACGTATAAAACATTTTCCAACAGAAACCTTTTTTTATAGGGAATGTAAATTTAAAATTCATGAACAATGTAAAGAATTATACGCTTAGTGGGATATTTAGGATATCGAAATAGTCAACTGGAATCAAATGAAGTTGTTAAAATATTAGTCATCTGAAGAGGTTACTACTTAAGAAGACTTAACAGCACTCTGGGATATTGCCTAAAGAACAATAGTTTGATGTAGGCATTATGTCGGAAAGGTATCTGTCAGTATGATCATGGGCCTCATCTTTTCTTAAAACCATGAGATTAGTATCTGTTGCAACTTACAAGTTATACCAAGTGATCTTCCTGCAAAATACTTAGCAAATTTTGAAGAACATATCTATTACAACTTCTAAAGGCAACAAGGGGGCCAGAGTATACCAAGTGATCTCACTGAACAGTACATAGCACAGCAATTGTCCTTTCAAGGACAATATAAACTGGTTATCAATTTTGTAATGGAAGCAGAGGAAGATAAATTGATCTTAGCAATGATTTTCTAGTGGTTGAAAATGGAATTATATGAGGCAAGTGTTTCAAATCTGGTGCAAGCAAAGGAAGAATTGTAGAGCGACAGAACAAAGTGTGAGCACCGAGCTACTGACAACATGTTATACATATGAGTACACTAGTTATGCAACTTCACCTTGGAAAGAAGTTTTAAAACCATACAGGACAACTTGCAATGGAAAGGGGAAAAGGAAAACAGCAATAAGACTTTTAATTGTTTCATACGAGATAAAATCTGCAGTCCAATATATTTTCTAGCTGCCTCTTACCCATCTTTCAACAAATGCTTACTGTTATATGGGGACCCACCCCTTCCCACCAACTGCATTAATTTAGGTTAGACCTAGAGCCTCAGAAAGCACATTCAAACCAAGATCGTTTTACAGATAACAATCTTAAATATATCCTAGTAACAAGAAGAAACATCTACAAAGATAGGAAGCTCCCAAATTAGCAAGAGACACCATACAAAACAAGGAATTCTTAAGAAAGACACTTCAATATAATTAGACTATAAAACAAAAGGCAGACAAAGTTAGGGCACGCCAAGAAGTATTATATAAAGTAGGAAGTTCACTTTTAAGTGGCAATTGTCAATTGTTTTGTTCTTTTTTTAAGCGTTCAACACCTGTGATTAAATCACCTACATGTACATGGTAACCACTTTTTTGTCAATTTCATGTACAACTTGAGTATCATGACTAGGATTACCTCTGGAGCTACTATCACAAGTTGGCTCAAATCAACCACTTTAGTACATGATATATCTTTTAAATTTCAAGGCAACAGTTACTCTTAGACATGCCAGCTCCTCCCAATTTACCAGATAGCATTTGTTATTAGGACCCCCTCACGAGAAAACTTCCGTGCGTTACCACAAAGGAGAAAATTCCTAGTTCTTCGAGGGAAAAAAGACAAAATAAGGCTTCCAACAGTAAACTTTTGAGAGTTACTCGACAAGCCTACAGAGGTTTCCCTTCAAATTAACTTTCAAGTAGATTAAAATAATTCATAGGGATTTGGAAAGTTTATGCAGAAGGAATTGAAGGCGCAGTGGAAAAGCAGCAAGTTTCAATCGAAGGACATCACCCTAAGAAAAATAAACCACACATGAAGACTTCAACTAATATCACATTGCCCACACTATTTTGAGGAGCACTTTACCATTAATAACTTGGTCATTCTCCCACAAAAAAAGTATATGGTACTATCACCAAATTGTGGATACATACCTAAGGCACAAAGACATAGGAGAACAGAGATGGGAGCACACCATCTTTTCAACCAAGAAAGACAATGATAGCAACAGCTTTCCCAAATGTCAAAAGACAAGAACAACAAAGGGTCTGAATGCCTAAGAGTTTTGAACATAAAAATACACTAAGAACAACCGAACAGAAAACCACTAAATGGGAAGGGGAACAGAGAGAGACCAGACTGGCCATTCCTAAAAGAACGGAGCAGCTCATGGGCACTGAATGTACAATCGAGCAGTCTCCTTTTTTGAAAGGCCTTGTAGTCATAGAAAGGAGGGTAGCAGGTCTGCATCGGAAGACAAGTGGTGATGTCATTGCCTTGACAAAGATAAACCACAAAACAAGGGCCTTTGACCTTGCCCAAAAATTAGATTGTAATTTGAGAGGATGGCAAGATACGTGGTCAATAAGCATGGCCCAGATACAAGCATGCCAAGAAGTTGGCAGCAAACTACATCAAGGCTTTTTCCCTGTCCAATTTGAGAGTCACCAGAATGGCCACTCCTGTTAAAAGAACAAAGCAACTTTTGGGCTACGAAAGTAGAATTCAAGCATCTCCCTTACAAAAGACAATATAACAGTCACTAATATCTAGAAGGAGGACAATACTTGCCCTGTAGGTGAAGACCTTGGCTATATATGCTAGAAAGTAAGCCAACAAGACGAAAGTCACCTAGTCATTCTACATCTTTTATGAGGGTCAGCACAGTTAAGGAGGAAAAGATTAGTTGTGCAACTGTGAAGAAGGCACCAAAAATATCCAAAATTTTATGTAGCAAAGATTTATGAATGGAAATGAAGGAGGTTGCCCTTTCAATTTCCTTAAAAGTTAAAGGTAGCTCAATAGAGGCAGCAATCACAAAACCAAATATCTTGAGGAACATGGTGAGCCATGGCCGACGAAAAAGATTGTCCAAGTATCACTCAAAAATAAATAAATAAGAACCTTAAAAGTCAAAGAGCTTGTTAGCGACGTGAAGGAATTGCTTCTCTTGTGAGCAAAGAAATGATGCAAGATAACTTGTATGAGCATTGCATCCTTCAGCAACTTGAAATGAGTCTACTGCTTCTAATAGATTTGCACATGAGAGGCGACCATGTTAAGGGTAAACATGCATGAAGCATCAAGAGGTGCCTCATCAAGGAGTTTCAAATTTGTACTTTTGAACACTCCAATAACACCTCTCTAGCCCACTCTTTGATTTTGCCATTTAAAAATTGTCAGCTTGCAAGAGAAGCTAGCAGCCAAAAAACTAACTATTGGTAACCTATCCCCCATTCCTCGGAGTAGCTCAGAAAAGCCTTGCCCCTCAAACAAGAGGGGTTCCTAGAGACTCCATAACACCTTCCCAAATCAATCTTTGATTTTACCTTTCAACAATTCCAACTTGCAAGAGAACCTGAAAGCCAAGTAAGCAACTAGCGATGACAGCAGAGTGGGTTCTCATAGGAACCCACCCATCCCACCCTGCTTCACTAAATGCGGGGTGAGGTGGCTTCTTGACCCCACAGAGCAAGGATAGGAAGAAGTCCAAAACCACACATGGGTTCAGGGAGAGGAAGGTTTTTTTTTTTTTTTTTTAAATATTGGGAACGGATTTTTCAATCCCCAACAACCTCATTGGGTTTTGACATATATACCCTGAACTCTTTTTATTTTATTTTGAATTTTTTATGATTTTTTTGTAAACAACTACATGACACAAGGTAGAAAAAAGACCAAAAAGCAAATCTTTGTAGGATGGGGTGGGGTTGCAAGATGAGATAGGGTTCAAAGACCAACCCCATGGCAAAGTAGGGCGGAGACAGGGTTGTCAGATAGGGTTATGGCGAGGATGGGATTAAAAAAACCTCCTCTTCATAGAGTAGGGAAAGGTTAGGGGGTGGGGTGGTGGGCATCCATATAATCAACTACTCGAAACCTATCAACATTCCTCAAGTAGCTGAAAAACGCCTTGTTCACACAGTCAGAAGTTAACCAAGGAAAAGCACAGCAAAAAATTGGGGAGTCAAAAGCTCACAAGGAACTGATCAAGCTTTGACAAATTTTGAATCAATCATGCAAATCAAAAACAGGACAGGGTAAATCAACAAGGCTCGGGGTATCAACGAAGCCCACAAAGCTTGCATTCTGGCTTAGATAGAAGCCCATCATAGGTATTTCTCACAGCATTACCGAATCACGCCAAAGTCTCTAAAAAAAAATAAGGACATACAACTGATGTCAACTGATCATTCAACCAGATACCAAGACACAAAAACTCTCCCTTTCATCTCTCTGATATTGGGGCCATAGATCTTACAAATAAACCAAATGGCACCATCTTAAACTGAAAGATAAAACAATGAGCACAATTTTGACTGCAAATGTTCCATAATGTAACTATCCATGTCAGACGAATAACCCGTGAAGACGCCAGTATCACCAAAATGACTGCAAATGTTCCAAAATTATCCAATGAAATCAATAAGGTTTTGACCTGACATTGGTGAATCAGAGGTCATCGATTTCTTGAAGTAAGACAAACAGTTGGTTCAGACTAGCAAAGAATGCCATAAATAACGACCTTTCAAAGGATTCTACCATCCTTTTAAAGTTCCAGGATATCTACTCTAAAAGGAATCATGAGCAGTCTTTAGATTGGGACTTTTGGAAGAGAAGGTTTATCATATTGCATATTGCTGCACTAAAGTCAATTCCAACTTCTGACAAAAACATACAATTTTGGGTTAAACAGCATTTTCCGAGTAAGTAGAAGGCAGGGCCATCTTTAAAAATGAAAGAGGGAGTTGCAGCCTTGAGAAAGGGGACTGATGACAACTGCTTAACATTGAAAAACCATGCATTAACAAACAATACACACAAAAAACCATCACCAAAAAGCCATTACGCTATAGATACTTTGGTCATTTTTATCAAGGAAGAAATACAAACAATACCCAAAGCAGAATCAAATTATTACTGAACATGCCAAATCTTACTGTATGGACAGGTGTCCATCGTTCACTTGCAAGCTCATAACCATTTGGGTCGTCCCCAGGAGCATGAAGAATAGATATGCAGACTCTTCCATCGGGATAGACTGCCAAGCAGGTCAACAGAGTGTTTGTTAGCACATGATCCACACAAACCAAGAGAATCAAGAAATGTAAACAAATAAAAAGCCAACCATTAGGATGCCACATCTCTGACGTAAACCTCACTGAAGGAGGACTATTTGGGTAATTCAGTGGGAAGCTCATAATGGCATTGAAATAGCCTCCATCGCTGAATGTTCAGATGATATTAGCTGAGAAAGAATTAATGGAGAAGAAACAGGAAAGAGATAGGGAGGCCACATATTGAGCATGCAAAATCAGGCAAAGTGAAAGTAGAAGAGCTACACTAATATCAGCCATGAGAAAAATAAATCAACAGCAGCACAAGCTTATGCAGATTGACGGTAGCTGGAAGAAACAGAGAAGCCTAGAGGAAGAAAATCAATGTTACCATAAACTGGAAAAGCCTTAATCAATTAACACTTAACAGTAACACGAGGAATTAAACCCAAACGTATACAGCCCAATAAACTCTCACAAACTTCTGCACTTCAAACAATGAAAACAAAATTATCAGAGCAAAACCCTATAAAGCACAACAATTTAGAGAAAGCCCTAAAATCCCATAGGAACCAAAAACCTATAACAGCAAAGAATTCAGTGGTGAACAAGACTCTTTGGACAATCAATAACCAAATCATAATCAGATCGAGTGGATAACACACCGCAACAAACTGTTATAGGAGATCACCAAACCCTAACAGCGATTGCCAAGAACACCAATGAAAATGAATTTTTAAATTAGAAATTCAAAAATAAGGAACTCACTAGAGAGTGTCCGGCGGGCCGATAATTGTAACGCTCCATTCAAAGATATTGCTATCGTCCACCAATCCGGCAGAGAAACCGTCGACTGGATTTCTTGTGAGATCTGTACATAGAGATAGCAATTTACACATAATTGGTAAAAAAAAAAAACCCTAACAGCCGACACAGAAGAAAGAGCGATGAATACCTTTGAGCTGCTTGTGAAGGAGGAGAGTTGCTTGGGTTAGTCCAGCCATCACAAAGCGAAAGATTTAGCAGAGACTGCGTAAGTTCTCTTTCAAGACTTTTTGTAGAGGTGTTGGATTAGTGCGACGCGATCCACAGAAGACTGCGAGACGGGGTTTCACAAGAGCAGCAAGAGGAGTTTTCGGGATTAAAAAGAAAAAAGAAAAGAAAAAAGAGAACGGAATCATCTTCTTTGCACGTGTCAATGAGGTCGTGTAGTGGTTTTTTACCGCCGTTAGTCGGTGACTGCGTTCGAGTCACGAGTCGCTCAAAATAGCATGTACTAGTTGAACCCGGTCAAACTAGATGGCCCGGTCGGCTCTATTATGTACATAATTTCCTTGGGATTGACTTGAGTGAACCAACCAGTCCTGGCCTCATTTTCTTTGTACTCGTTTTTTTCAAAACTACAAACTTCACACATGTGGAATTTTCACACATGATGTGGATTTCACATAAACGATATGCTTTATTTTCCCCTCACTTTATACATATTTTTCTTTGTTCTCTATTTATTTTTTTTTCAAAATATGCAAGTGAATTTTTACAAATAATTGAAAACCTGAACCCTACGTTGAACTTCAACCCGAAAAATCGTTGTCACAACCTTGACCATGCCCCATCTCCTTGTCCCCAACCCATCTCCATTTTGGTCCGTGGCTCAATCTACCATTCATTAAATATTATAAAAAAATAAAAATTAATATATATAAAATTACTATTATATATAATAAAAATAAAAATCATAAAAAATTAAAGAAGTTTTATTTTTACTTTTAAATATATAATTAATTTTTTTTAAAAGGTAGATAACTTATTAGGCTTGATTAAGGTCAGGATCTAGTCGGGAACCAAGGTGAGTTTTTTTCTCAACCCTACCTAAACCATAGGGTGAAACTTAAAGCTTGTCATCAGGGTTTAAGTCAAGTCAAGTCAAGTTCCCCATGGAACCCGACCCTATGAGCTCCTCTATTGATAAGAAGCCACAGTTGTGCCACATCATTACCATCAAGCCACCACATGAGTGAGAAAATTAAGTCTTCACATTTTTGTGCATGTGTAGTTGGCAAAAAATTTGTTAATCTAAGAAAGAGAAAACTAAATATAAAAATTAATTCATATACATACCAATTATAAAAAAGGCTTAGTTTAGAACATATATATCTTGGCAAATCATAGTATGTTCATTTGAAATAACTAGATTATTACTAGGAAAGTTACTATATTTCATATTTTGGATGCTTGTTGGCTTCATAGAAAAGACAAACCTCTACTCCATATGCATGAACTCTAATTGCCTTGTTTTGACCTACTAAAGTTTAATAAGTCAATCTTTATTCATTTGGAAGAGTGATACCCTTGAGGTAGTACAATAGGAACTCACCATCCTTCACCCAATCATTGAATTCTTAGCCAAGGCAAAGTCACTCTTTTAATTGCCTACAACTAAGAATCTCCTTTTATGACCACTTGTGTACATCTAAGGTTAAGAAGAAACTTTAACATCAACTTAATTGTTTTTGGTTTCTTTACATATTTGTTCATTGGTGTTGGTAAATTTGTATAACTAAGTGATACCCTTGAGATATTAAGATTTAGAGACTCTTATGCTCTATTTATAATTTAAATAATATTCAAAGTTACAATCATATTTTTCCTCTGCTTAAACCCTAAAAATATAGTTTCTATTGAAAGTATTTTTTTAAAATAAATTAGTGCCAAAATTCACGAAATACACTAAACATAAATCACTAAATGCAACCTAAATGTGGTCAACTAGAACTCAACATAGCCAAAACCACCTACATATACTCTTTAAGGAATATATCACTAAGGAAGAAATTACCCATATAGACCAAAATAAGAAGACCAACCCAATGAACTCAAACTAAGGGATTAACGCGCTCAATTCCTAAAGCGTGGGACCATTTTTCTAACGCATAGTTCAGATCACACAAAATCCGAATATAAAAGAAAGAATTTCAAATGAAAACATAAGGAATAGCTTTAGAACTATTGTTTCCAGGTCTCCATAATGATTTAGTTATCAACGTTGAGAAGATGAAAGAAAGAAGAAAGGAGGAGAAGAGGAGAAGGTGGAGGTTGAGGAGGAGAAAGAGAAAAGGAGTGAGACTTTGAGGAGAGAAAAGGGAGGAGGATTTTGGGTTGTCAACTTAACCAAACCCTTCTCCTTAAACTTTATTTATAGATGTTAAAAATACCAATATTATAAGTCTACCCTTTACCCTAGTAGGAGTGAAGAAGAGACAAAAAATATAAGATAATTACAACAATGACACCAAATCTTGTCTATATCTTCTAACATTCCTCCTTAAGCTGGTGGTGAAAGGACACCATATATCCCCAGCTTGGTACATGCAGTGGAGAGAACCTTGGAGTTAACTAACTTTGTGAATATATGAGCAAGTTGTCTATGAGTTGAGATATGTTTAAAACTTTTAATTCTTGCTTGCAAGTTTTCTCTCACAAAGTGACAATCCACCTCGATATGCTTAGTTCTCTCATAGAAGTCCGGGTTGGAGGCAATATGGATCGCAACTTGATTGTCACAATGAAGTTCCATCGTGCCTTTTTTGTGGAATCTCAACTTTATCAGAAGAGATTTAATCCATAGAAGCTTGCTTACTGCATGACCCATGACTCTATATTTCTACTTCTGCACTGGTCCTTACAATTACATTTTGTTTTTTACTCCTCCAAGTAATAAGATTGCCTCCGACTAGAGTACAGTATCCTGAAGTAGATTTTCTATCATCTGGTGATCCAACCCAATCTGCACCGGCTAAACTTTTCACATTGAAATGACCATGACACTTATATAGAAGCCTTTGTCCTAGTACCTTTTTCAAGTACTTGAGAATCCTCTCCAATGCCTGCCAATGAGATATCTAAGGTTTTTGCATATACTGACTAACCACACTAACTGCAAAAGAAATATTTGGTTTGTCACAATGAGATAAATAAGTTTTTCAACTAGTTCTCACATCAACTTCTTCCGAGCCAGCACATACTTTTGTATTTGTCTTCATATGGGTGTTAGTAAGGCAACATCCCATCATTCATGTTTCTTTAAGAAAGTCAAGAACATATTTTCTCTATGATAAGATAATACCATGTTTGGACTAAAGAACCTCAGTACCAAGGAAGTACTTAAGGAGTCTCAAGTATTTTGTCTTGAATTAATTGCATATCTTGTGTTTGACTTGACTAATGCTATTGATAGAACTACCTATCAAAATAATATCATCCGCGTACACATCAAGTAGTACCATACCTTTTTTAGTATGCTTGACAAATATAGAATGATCCACAAAGCACCTTGTGAACCCGAATTGAAGTATTGCTTGACTAAACTTGTCAAACCAGGCCCGAGGAGATTGCTTCAGACCATATAATTATTTTTTAGGTAGCATACCAACTCTCCCTCAACCACATATCTAGGTAGCTGATGCATATAGATTTCCTCAATATTGCCATTAAGGAAGATATTCTTCACATCTAGCTGAAAAACATGACATCAAGAGTTAGCAACAAGAGATAATAAAAGACGTACTGAGTTGAGCTTAGTGACTAGAGAAAAGGTTTCCTCATAATCAATCCCATAACTTTGAGTATAACATTTAACCATGAGTAGGACTTTAAGGTGGGCCACGAAGCCATCTGGATTCTGTTTGACAGTGAATACCCATTTACAACCCACCTACTTTTTGCTAGATGGTAGAGGAACAAGGCGCCGGATCTAATTCTCACAAAGTGTTGCCATCTCTTCATCCATGGCTGATTTCCATATTGGATGTTGTAGGGCATCCTGATAAGACTGAGGATTAGCAACAAAAGAAATAGAGGCAAGAAACTGACAACAAGATGGGGTTAACCGATGGGTGGATAAAAAGTTAGCAACGGTGTGAGAAGTAGATGGTTGTGTACATGTCCTAGGTTCTTTGCGAAGAGCAATCGGTCGGGTATCAAATTTAGGACAAAAAATAGAAGGTTGAGAAGGAGAACTTACCTCAAAGGGGTCTGGAGACTACAAAGGTGTAGTATCAGCCAATGCTTCAGGGGGTGGAGCGGGTACGTCATCATGACCATGAACAGTTGAGTCATCAATTGGCACTGTAGTCTTACGAAACTCGGTGGGGCACCGGTGGATGAATAAGAGGGTTGATCTTCAAAGAATGTCACATCACTAGAAACAAATATCTTTTTGGGAGAAGGATTGAGGATGTAACATGAACAAAACAAGTACACCCTAAAACCCTTAAAAGAAGAGAAAATGGTTCAACACCAAGAAATAGATGAGAGTATAGTATCTTATTACCAAGCACCGAAGAAGATAACTTGTTAATAAGATAACAAGCTGTATGGATGGCATGTGGCTAGTAGAATTGAAGCATACGCATATGATGTAGTAGAGCATGGGCAACCTCAAGAAGGTGCCTATTTTTTCTTTCAGCCACACTATTTTGTTGTGGTGTGTAAACACAAGAAGTTTGGTGAATGATGCATTTATCTTTGCAAATGGATTAGAAGTCCACTGATAGATATTCTTTGGCATTATCTGAGCAAATAATCTTCAAGGTAGTGTTAAACTGAATAGATATGGCACAAAAAGAGTTAAGGAGAGGTAAGATCTCAAATCTTTCTTTTAATAAGAAAGACCATGAGAGAAATCATCAACAAATGTAATGAAAGAGAAATCATCAACAAATGTAATGAAGCATTTTGAATGGAAAATATTATCAACAAATGTAATGAAGCATTTTGAATGGAACATATTAGAGATGTTCATGATATTGAAGTTTTTCCATAGCTCGTACCTTGTTTGTTTGCTTATCTATTTACTTTAATTTCACTATAAAAAATAATTTTTATTATGTATCTCTATTCACCCCTTTGTTGAGAGGCCACTTGGGCCAGCAACACCAAGGAATTGAGGAAGTTGAATATGAGGCCAAAAGAGGCCAAAGAGCCAAGGATGAAGCAAAATGTAAAATAGAAGGAATTGAGGAAGTTGAATATGAGGTCAAAAGAGGCCAAAGAGCCAAGGATGAAGCAAAATGTAAAATAGAAGGTGAAGGGGAAGATAAGAGTGAAGAAGAAAGATGAAAATTGAGATTTTGCAAAAAAAATGGAGGTGGCAACAAGGAAGACGAGAAAAGCACAGAATGTGTGGTTGTAGCTCATTGCATTGTTGTGTATTTGCTTAGTGTGAGAAGAAATATTAAGGGGGAGAAGAAAACTTCAGTGCTTAATGGGTAATTGTGTGTTTTTAATGAAACTAAATGGGGGAGAAAATACTCCAGTCTCCATGCTATAAAGAGTGAGTAACTAAGGATTTCACCATTAATGTTTTACTTTTGACATATTGGTATTTTGATATGAAATTTTATATTCAATTCACTTGTTGTTTACAGATCCTTTTAAAATAATATAAACCCTTAAACAAAAATCAGAGAAGGTCTTCATCATCATCATCTCCTCTGCGGCTGTTGATGGATTTAAGAGAAATATTATTAGGGTTGTCTCTTACAACCAAGACCCTGGCTAATTGAAATAATGGTGAAATTATAGTTAACAGTGAACACGAATCCTTTTTATTTAGAACACCAAAAACATATTAAAAGGCTCCATCAGATCTGAGTTATCAATGAGATGAAGGCGGGTTCACATGGCTTCCCATTCTAACGACGATACCGTCGATGTCTCGAACGTATCCCACCTTCTGCTCCCATTCCTTTTCATCTGGTGCACTTATAGCCGTCGCCCCCATCTCGATGGCTCTCTGCAAACAGAAACCAATAACAGACGATCATTTCGACAAAAAAATCAATTTCAAAAAAGAGACATGAATGATGCAGCATGTATAGTGCCTCATAAGCAGCATCTACGTCTTCATAATCAAAGCAGATCTCGAGCGGAGCTCTCTGGTTCTTCCTCTCCGGCGTTTGAACGGTGCCGGTAATGTCTTCCGTCTCGTGCTGATGCGCTGGGGTGAAAGCAATCGTCGTCTGACCGCTTTCAAGCTCCCCCCATCTAATATCAACCCAAACTGTCATTGATTCGTATGCAACACTGATTCGTAGAGCATCAAACAGTACAGTAAAACATACCCACCTGCGAGAATCATCCAAACGACGGACTTTGCAGCCAAAGGCCTGCGCGTAGAAAGCTACAGATTTGGCGACGTCTTTGACATAAACCACGGTGTAGGCAAACGTAGGTTGCTTGCTGGTCATGCTTCTTGATCTGATTTGGTAGAGACGAAAGAAGTTACAGAGGAAACGAAAGGAGTTACGTATATAAAGCAGAAGGATAGGATCCGAATTTGCTGACTGAGAGTGTAACAGGTGGCCTTCATGCACGATTGCATGAAGCTCATGACTGCTACGTGTGACTGCCATGAGATTCGGAGTGTCCAACCATCTACCATCCTTCACCTCCAATTTTCCTCCCTTCGTTTTTTGGGCCCTTAATTTCAACAATCTTCCTCGATTACTCAATTAATCCGCTACAAACTAAACAAAACCTGGAATCTCAGCAAGTCTAACCAGGCGGCATAAATTAATTCAGGCCCTTAATTTCAACAATTCAGCACAATACTTAAATAGTCCAAGACAAACTAAACAAAATTCCTGGAATTTCAGCAAGCCTAACCATGCATTCAAATTGATAAATTTCAGAACCCTTCCAGAAATAAAACTTACACTAAATTAACTAGAATAGACCTATAGAGGAATAGAGAAAAGAGAAAATGAAACATCCATAAACATTCCCACAAAACTCGGGGCTCTTGCATGGCCCAACAACACCTGTAATTTGTTAGGTAAAAGGCCGATAACAACAAGACAAAAGTAAACGGTAACCACGCACACACAAAGATTTACATGGTTTGCAAATTGTCTACGTCCACGGGAGCTACAAAAGATTTTATTACTTGAAGAATCTCTGTAAGGTTTTTACTCACAACAGTACACAACTTCACCATTACAACAAGTCTAGAGAGTTCTTTGTAACAACAGTGATGGGTGCCGAGAGCCTCTCTTCCAGAACGACTCCCTGCTGCCTCTACCAGCAGCACTGGAACGACTCCCTGCTGCCTCTACTAGCAGCACTGGAACGACTCCCTGCTGCCTCTACCAGCAACACTGGAATGCCTCCCTGCTGCCTTTACCAGTAGCATCGGGATGCCTCCCTGCTACCTCTACCAATAGCACTGGGATGCCTCCCTGTTGCCTCTACAAGCAGCACCATAACGCCTCCCAACTGCCTCTACCAGCAACACTAGAACGACTCCCTGCTGCCTCTACCAACAGCACCGGAACGCCTCCCTGTTGCCTCTACCAGCAGCATCGGAAGGACTCCCTGCTTCCTCTACCAACATCACCCACTAATGCCGATGTAGAAGTTCACAGAACCCTGTGACCAACCCTGTTTCTATTGGTCCCGAGCTTCTGTAAGTCCAGAGGAACTCTTTGTTTCTCGTCGTGACCCGAACTGCTTTGTTCCGGCAGCAGCGTCGAACGACAGCGCTCACGGGGCCGAGTCCCGAGCCTCCTTCTACCGGCAACATCATTGAACGACAGTGCTCATGACGCTGAGTCCAGAGCCTCCTTCTGCCGGTAACAACATCAAATGACAGTGCTCACGATGTCGAGTCCCGAACCTCCTTCTGCCAGCAACAATGTTGAACGGCAATGCTCACGACTCCGAGTCCTGAGCCTCCTTCTGCCGGCAACAGCGTTGAACGGCAGTGCTCACGGTGCCGAGTCCCGAGCCTCCTTCTGTCGGTAACAACGTTGAACGGTAGTGCTCACGGCGCTGAGTCCCAAGTCTCCTTCTGTCGGCAACAGGGCCAAACAGCAGTGCTCACGGCGTCGAGTCCTGAGCTTCCTTCTGATAACGGCGCCGCTTCTCACGATGGTGAGAAGCCTCCTCTCTTCCGGCACTGGCAACGCTCGTCGAGCCCCTTTCTGTTTCTCAGTCTTGAGATACTCTGTTCGCTTCCCTCTCTCTGTGTACTAAAGAGAAGAAGAATCGACATAAATGAACGACACTTCATTTCATCGATTGAGTGCAACATACGCAACAAAGAAAATAGGAATTGTCCTCTGGGTCCCTTGGGCCCACCTCTCTGACGGTGCCCATCTAGTCGAGTGTTGTGGACCAGACTCCACCACTCAACAATTCTCCCACTTGGAGACTGGTACACCAATTGCATTGCCCTCTTCCTCAAATATGATATCCTCCACATCTACAACTCACTACCCCTGCCTTCATGCTAGAAGACCAACTGAAGTTGCGTACAACTTCAGTTTCTCAAGTATAACACCCTTCATGGCCAACTCCTACTTGCTAGAATTTTCATCTTGCAAGGTTTCTTCGTAACTCTGCTGTTCTCCACCATCTGCGAATTGCAGCTGCAGGAGTGGACGACTCTGGATTTGATTGCAGCATAATAGATTGGTATCATCAATTTTTTGTATCTTTGTCAATCTCGAAAACTTGCTGGGATTACGTCTGACACAATCCAATTTTGAGTACATCAATCCGATTTCCAGTCAGCATCCATCTTATTTCGGGAAGTTGCTGGTAGATAAGAGTTTGTATATCATTGCTCATTGCAGAAGTCATCATCCATTTTTGGGTTAGCCTCGTTGGCAACCTTTTGGAAATTGGTTTTGTTCAGTTTAACACAACTATCTCAAATGACTAAAATACTTTCTGGGTATATAAGTACTACAGGCTAAACATGAGATTATACAATCTCAAAGGAATTATGACCTTGATCGAGTTGAGGAGACATGAATGATGGGGTGTAGACCAACATAAACCCCTATGGATTCAAATACAAAATTATCTACAAGCACTGGAGAAGATGTGGATATCGAAAAAATTCAGACTTGTGGGAAAATTCATTTATCTTTGTGTAACAAAGCCGGATATATCATATGCAGTAAGTGTAGTCAGTCAATACACGAACCCCGACTTACTCATTGGCAAACACTGGAAAGAATATTGCGATACTTGAAAGGAGCTCCAGGAAGAGAGTTTCTCTATAAAAACCATGGTCACGTCAACATAGAAGGGTTCTCAAATGCAACTGGGCCGGATCCCCAGATGACAGAAAATCTACTTCGGGGTATTGTACAATGGTTGGAAGGAACTTGGTTACATGGAGAAGTAAGAGCCAGAATGTAGTTGCAAAGTCCAATGTAGAAGCAAAATACAAGGCTATGACACACAATTAGAGTCCAAGACTTAAAAATAAGTCCTAATATAATTAAACAACCGAATATAACTAAAATACCTTTTAACTCAAACTCTTATGTGAGACCTTCTTCTATAATAATTTTAGCCTTGTAAGATTTCTTATTGCGATAGTCATATAAAGTTCTTTTATATTTTTTCTTCAACAAAAGGTATAATAGTAGAAATGTAAAGTTACAAGCATTGATCCCCACATCTAGCTCTCGTTCCAGTAAAAAATGCAGAAATCAAGAAGCAGGAGTGGGTTCAGACCTTCCAAATTCCTCCACATTGATGCTGCTGAATTCAAGAACAACCATTGAAAATGTAAGCATTTCTGGATTTCTTTTATGATACATCAACCTCCGTTGGTAGAATGGTATCATTTTATATATACAAATGCATTGCTATTTCCGTACTTCTCCTCCCATGCAGAAAAGAAAATGAAACCTCGCTTCTCACGAGCTCCTCTTAAATAATAATGCCGGTGACGGTCCATGTTCCGGAAACCAGGCCGAAGATTCGAGTTTGACTTGGGCTAAATTCTTAGCTGTTCTTACATGATTGATTAGATTCCAGTGAAGAATGAGAAAAACGATTTCGCTCTTTTAAATTCTAGAAGCGATGTCAAAAATCAAAGTCACAGCGTTCAAACAGGAGATGACAATGACCGCCCGTTTTAAAACCTGGGTCAGGTTGGATTGAGTGAACCGGGTTGAATATGGTCCGGGTCATGGCCAGGTCGGAGTTGCTTCAGGCATCTTCTAAGAGAATCTGTTGTGTTGTGGACCACATAATCGGTCGTTCTACGCATATAGTGGAAATGAACCGAAGGGAGGAAAATGGAGGCGAGCTGGAGTCGATGAAGTCATCGTTAACCCAAAAAAATAAAAATAAAAAGTGTATTTTCAACGGACAGTGGAAACGCAGAGAAAGGGAGGAGAGTATAAAAGCTGTGTGAGCAGAAAAAAGCAGCAGCGCATCACACTAAAAAAACAGCCGCTCGGTTTTCTTCCCCCTTTCCCCTTTTTTTCTCCTTTTTCCCTTCCCCTTCTCTCATGGAATCCCTGCAATCCCCCGTGATTTCGACCCAGCCAACCCCATTAAGAATCCCTCTTTTCTCTTCTCTCTCCCGACTCCCCCTCCCATGACTTCCTTCTCCGTTTCTCCTCACCTCTCGCTATGCGGTCTCCTCAGTTCATCCGAAACGGCGAAACCCCGCCTCGTATTCCCACCGCTCCCAATTTCCACTCCACTGTTTCGCTCCAAAAGCTCCGCCGCTTTAACTTGCTGATCCTTGTCCTTCGGGTCGCCACCTTCTGCTTCTCCCTCTCCGCCGCTCTTTTCATGGCCACCAATTTCCGCTCCGGTTCCGCTAAGTGGGTTCATTTTGATGCCTTCAGGTAGGTTCTCCTCTCGCTTGCATGCCTCGCATTTCCACTCTGTTTCAAGTTAGTTCATAGTAGTGGGACTACTTTTGATTTTCTTTTATGTTCTTTTGCTTCTTCGACTTCTTCTTCTTCTTACGGGAAGCCCTTGTGTATACTCTTTAAATGATTCAATTCAGATTCGTTCTCGCCGCGAATGGGATCGTCGCAGTGTATTCGTTCTTCGAGATGGCAATTTCTGTTTGGGAGATTTTGAAGGGGAGTACTCCTTTGCCGGAGGTTGTACAGCTCTGGTTCGATTTCGGTCACGATCAGGTACCTAGTTTTGTGTTAAACAGATCTTCTCCTTGCGAGCCGAGCTCCCGTTTTGAATTTTGAAAATTTTGGGAAATTGAACGGAGCCGTTCCCGTTCCGAGGCCTGCACTTCGCACATGAGCTCAGAGCTTAGAAACAGCAAAATGGGCCTCGTGGAGCGGACCATGAATAGCCCGTTTATTCTGAGCACTGTGGGCCTGTTCAAACCTGGAATCTCACTGCGAGCTGTTTCGTTTTGTTTTTGGGTTTCTGTTGGCAGGGGTTCGCGTACCTGCTGCTGTCCGCGAACGCCGCGGGCACGGCGGAGACAAGGAATCTCCGGGGAGGAGACATCTGCTCGGCTGACGATGCGTTCTGCATTCAATCGGCCATCTCGGTGGCGCTGGGATTCACTGGTTTCTTGTTCCTAGCATTGGCGTCGTTGCTGTCCGGCTTCCGTGTCGCCTGTTTTATCATCACCGGCTCCCGTTTCCATCTCTGAATTCCCTCTCCGGATGCAGCGAGAACCTGATTTTTGTCCCTGTTTTATAAAATTTAATTTTTATTTGCGTAAAGTGTATTCTGAGTCTGTTGCGAGCCCCGATCCCCATTCTTTTTGCGTACCCTTTTATGAATTCGTTACAGGTTATTATACTGGAGTTAATCATCACTGGTGTGGTTTGAGATTTTTGTCTGTTTGTTATCATCTGTAATTGATGCAGAAAAGTCAGTTGATTTGGAAGATTAGCTTATCAAATTATCAATAACTTCCTCTGGATGTAGAGGTGGTGGTGCTTTTTATTTTTTTGTTCATCACCATTCGAATTGTTCAAATGGTTAGGATTTCATTCAAACTGTTAATCCCACTTTTGATTCTAATGCTGCGTTATTTGAATAGTAAGAGAATTAAGATCTTGAGACCAACATACATAACGAGTAAAAAATCTTACTTATATGTGGATTTACCTTTTTACCCACGCATTATTTATTAAATAAAAATCAAAATTACCCTATTAGCTTTTGATAATTAGGTCATACAATCAATTTGCCTATTTCAAATAAAATAGACTATTGAATAAATTCTCATTATGCCTCGCTACAGGAATCAAAACCGAGAAAAAGCTTCTATTTTACTGGAACAAAATTGCCTACATTTACTCGCATCCTTTCTGACGGTCCAAACTACTTTCTCTGTATAGCTACCGAGAAAGCACAAAAATTTATGATCGCTTTTGCAGCGGCACGGCAAATAGCAAAACTAAACAGAATTCGGATCATTCTTTCTGCACTTTTCTTTTCAGAAAGGCCTTTCTAGAGAAAGATCGAGAGATCTAATATTGGACAAAGTTGGCGATTTCCGAAGACGGGTAATCTTTATGTTCTTGATTTTTCATTATAAACGCCTGGTCAATCCAACTAACTGTTTCGGGTTTTGCTTGATTTCGGCTCTATCTAGATTTGAACCGGTCTTTGTTGATTGTTTGGAGAACTAGGGGTTAAAATAAACAGAAGGAGCGCGGAAGATCACTATTCTCTGCTTCAGGCCGTTGACATGGATCAGTCTAAAAGCCCTTTTTTTCTGACTAAATAATAAGATGAACTTTGGAACTCAGAATGTAGAAATTATCGGTTCCTGGGCTCATTTTTTGTTTAATATACGGATAAATTCTTACAGGGGACTATGATAGCTTCCTGGCATATGTTCAGATCAACCTTCGAAGGACAGTTGGTTGTTTCGTCACACTCATTATTTGATTTGCGTTAGTGTAAGTGTTTCTCATTATATATAGAATTTATTGCCACTTGTAGAATCGTTTCAGCATCCAATCTTGTACCAGCATGAGCTTGATATCATGACTACAGGGGGGTATACTTCGGTAATAGGTGTACGTTCAAACACAAGTTGTCTTCCTTAGAAGAAAAGAAATTGCGAAGTCAACATATTCCCTAATATTCACGATTTTTAATTTTTTTTGTTTTATTATATACCCATATGTGGCGTATGCTTCTGTTCTTTATTAATTAAAACCTCAATGTACTAAGATAAATCGTCATTTAGTCTCTTCAATGGGGAAATGCACATAAGCATTCTCCCAACATCCATGCACTGATACATTGGTTCAGAAAGAAAGAGATATTGACTGATTCAAAGGATTATTTGTAAGCATGACATCTTTACTTACTTCAATATTGATGTTTGCAGAGCATAACTCACAGGCGTCACTCATATTTGAACTTTGATCATAAATCGGACTTCCTTTTTTGAGACAGATGAATTGAACTTCCTGAGTGACTTACCATGCAAGTTTGGCACTACCTGCTGCACCTATGGTTTGCAAATAGATGAAAATGATGAGTCTAGAAATTGGCTCAACCACCAACTTTTTAAAAAGTTGAGAATGTGAGTTAGGAGATCTAGTGGACAATTCCAATGGGGGATTCTCTGCACATATCTAGTTCTAAATGGAATAAGGCAGCATCTGGCATCACCAGTAAAGTGACATCCAAGCAACATGTTGTTGCTACAAGGACCAAAACATTTTCGTGGAAGACATTAAATCACTTGCTTTATACGAAGAATCTTGGTTTAGGAGGAGGATCAGCTGAACAGATAGTGGTTTTCCTAGCTAAAGTTGCTGCTTTGGAGATGGTCAGAAGGTTATCCCAAAGAAAGTGTCCATTTATATGGAAGAGCCTGCAAGCATTGCAGATTCTATTGTATCCTCCCTTTAAGTGTGTACAGAAATGGGCTCCATTCAACTTTTTGGTGAAATGCATGCAGGTTTGTTCAGATGTCACTTTGCTTGGTTATTTCCTTCCCCTGCATGATTACTTCCAAAAGCTCTATGTGTGAACTTGTCCCTATGGTGTTTCTGTCTTCAATTCAATCAATTGGTTTGGTCTTAAAGAGCTGAGTTTGGGTTCTAATCTTTCTCAGAAAAGTTATATTTGGTACTAAACTGGATATTTGTTAGGAAAATATGATTTCACCTTTGAGAAAATTATTCGATCGTCAGACCTACTGCTATATCGATTTACTCATTAGCATCATCATTGTCTCAGTTCCTGCGTCTACATATTCCTTTTAATAATATTGTTTCTTTCTGACTCTTTTACTTGAAATTTCTTTCTTAGAGACTTTCAAGACCTTTGCTGCTACTCTCTGTTGCCACAGCCTTTTCTGATCCATCAGATCAATCTAAGAAACCCACAGATCGTGAAAACAAATCTCAACCAAGTGCAGAGGCTTCTGCTTCACAGTCAACTCCTGATATCAGGTATTGATTGCTACTCTGAAATGTCATGTTATCATATTTTCGTCTTGTATGTTTAAAATACTGTAGATATAATGGCAATATGGATTCTGGATGGAATTATAATTAAATTTGAAATAAAGAAAAACTATTAAACTCCATAACACCTTACTAACTGATTCCAGCCCAAAATTTAAATAATTTAATATATCTTTACTTACGTCTATACTCCTCTTGGATTCATTGTTGCTTGAGTCATGACTTACCTTAAAGATCTGTACATGTTGAGCAACTGTCTTACGTTCCTTCTGGTACATGTTCGTGTAGTACATCTTAAACTTGCCGCTCTTTCATTGTCATATGTTTTGGATCTGTGGCCCCATGAAATAATGAAGTTGCACAGGAACAGTTATTCTCTTGTGCGATGAGACTGCATAAGTATTGCCTACTTTTGAGCCCGATGACAAAACATAGTAATTTACTATACTGTAATTTCAGCACATCTGAATTAACTTACCCTTTTCCTGTTAAAATTAGTAGATACTAATAGTAATCAACTATACTGCATTTTCATCATATCTGAAATAACTTACCCTTTTACTGTTAAAATTTGTTGATTCTTTAGTATAATGGTTTACAGTGGTACTATTGTGCACTTCATCTGTTATGCCCTCCAACATATTGCCACTATTATAAAAAATTCAGAACTAACATATTGAAGACACAGTTGGAATATTCTTCCTCCCTAATCAGCCAAATACAAAAGTAAGCTTCACAATTCAATAAAACTGGTTTACTAAATGAGATGGTAAGCTTAACAAATAACATATATATATATATATATATATATATATATGAGAGAGAGAGAGAGAGAGAGAGAGACAAGTTCCTTCCCAAATTAACTAGCCACTTAGAAGGCCTATAACTTAACCTTATAACCCAATATAATTTCATTACACTTATCAATGTGGGACCTTTTCTAACTTAAAAACTCTCCCTCATGTCTAGGCTTTCATGTAACAAGCATTAGATGTGGCCTCAAACTCAATGGAATACACAACATACGAACTCCTAACAGGGCACAAACTGGGCCTCCACTCATATGACATTTTTCTCTAAATACCACTTTTGTATTGAGCCTGGTTCCTTCTCAAATTAACTAGCCACTTAGGAGACCTATTACTTATCCTTATAACCCAATATCATTTCTTAATACATATCAACATTAGACTTTTTCCCTCTCAACAAGATAGACAGTGAATTGAGTTTTTGGCTTGATGGCCATAGGTTTTTAGTGAGGTCTTGGATTTGAGTCGCTTGAGGTTGAGAGGTTCCAACTTTAAAAAAGAAAAGTGTATACATATTTTATATGCAGTCCCTCAGATTTACTTCTTGGAGTGATTTTTTTTGAGGTTTTATTTTTATTTTTTGGCATTCTTTTGTTCCCAAGGGTCTACTACGAGTGTCAGTTTTTCAGATTATTTCCCTCTTCAGAACAAATTTCTCAACTTAGTACTTGTTTCACTTGGTTATATGAAACTAATTTATAAAATTTTTGGTGATTGCATGTGTTATTAGGATCTTAGAAGGACCATCAGAGAACGTTGCTTCTGAGAATTGGTTGTCTGAACTTCTCAAGGAATTGGAAAATCAGGGAATTAGCATACCTGAGAGGTGATGAACTTTTTCTTCTGGTTCAGGTTTTACAGATGAGTGCTTCCTCTTAATCTGTTATTTGTTACTTGTTAGCCAACCATCAGTTTGGCACTTAAATCTCTCCCACTTTTCCTTTTGGTAAATTTGATTATTGGTAAGAATAGTCATGCCTCAGGAATTTCCTAGAGTTTAATTGTCATTGAACTTTTCATCAGTGCAGAAGAGGTGCAGCATGAGAGTTCAGTGAGAGCATTTTGTTTTTTCACAATTGAATAAAAACCGAGTCATCTTTGTGATGCTTTGTTGTGGAAGAACTTTTAGAAATATGGCAGGTTGTTATATCTTGCTTTAAGAAATCTCAAAAATGCACACATAAACTTTTTAGTTATATTTTCTTTTCAATAGTAAAAAAAATTGCATTTATATTTTCTAATAACTGTTTTCAGAGTTTGAAAATGTGAGAGATGATACCATGCATACATCTTTTGTCAGCTATTGTTGAGTTGTGCATGGTAGGATTTTCATTTTTTTTTTCTTTTTTGAGAAATAGGATTGGCATTCTTGATTGCCTCTTAACTTATTTTACAATTTGTACTTTGTTCTGAAGAATGGTGAACTACCTGGCCATTTGTTCTGGATAAGTGTTTCTTTGTCCTTATCTTCCTCGATGATAGAGAATCAGCCATTGTTGGAAGCTTTAGCTTTTGAAATGGGCCATCTTTAGCTGGATTTGTTCAAGTCTTTGTTAAAGATCATAAACAAGCGTGTTTTGATTTAGATTTTGGAAGGTAAATGTGTCAATATTCTTGTCCACTGCAACGTTGATTGAGTGAGAAACTGTTTGAGTTCTCAATGTTTGTGGATTTTGCTGTTGTTGGAAACAATATAATCTCTTCTGTGAATAAGAATATGTCTGCACCTTATTACTTAGTTCTCCCTTTCACTAGTTCGTCTTCTTCTTCTTCTTCTTCTTCTTCCCTAAGTGAAGAGTCAGGAGACATGTGAAAAACCAGCACATGGATCTTGAGAAACCTAATAAATTTGATTTTAATGGTATGCCTCATCTGATGTCCTTGCCTGGAGACTGAATGCTCATTTTGCATAGGTATATTTTTTATTTAGGTTTGTCTACTCTGAGAGTTATGGTAGTCCTCGATGGAATACTTTCAACTTTTAGAAATTTTAAAAATTAAACGGTTTGAAAAAGAGAGGGCAACTTGAGTTAGTTTTTTTTTTTTTTTTTTGATTGGTTGAATTGCGCTAATATGTGAAAATAAAGTGATTTGGGAGAAAATGAGAAAAAGAAGAGAGGAGAAAGAGAGGGTAGCAAGCAGCCTTGGCTGCATTGAATTTTTTGCCAGAAAGGCACGGGCTTCTTCTTTCTATTTCGGGCTTTAACTGATTAATAAAAAAATGACAGAAATACCCCTTGATACAAAAATTAACATATCCTAAAATACATCTCTGATTTGAATGAAACTTGAACAATAGGAATATAAAAAAATTATCTATCTAATAGACATAAGCTAGGATAAAATGTAATATAGGAAATGACCAATATACCCTGAATTGGTATTTTCAAATCCCCCCTCAAGTTGGAGAGTAGATATTGAACAAACCCAGCTTGTCATAGAAGGACACATGTTCACATCTTCCCAAAGACTTGGTAAACACATCTCTCAACTAGTTTGAAGACTTCACATATGGAGTTACCACTTTCCCTTGCATAATTGCATCTCTAATAAAATGACAATGTTTAGTTCTCTCGTGGAATATAGGGTTGCTCACAATAAAGCGGGAAGCTTGATTGTCATACTTCATAACCAAAGTTTTTGGTATAAGGAAACTAAATTCAAAACGAACGGACTTAATCCACATAAGCTCACTAATTGTGTGAGCCATTGCTCTATATTTAGCCTTTGCACTCGACGTAGCCACAACTGTCTGTTTCTTACCTTCAAATACTTTAAAATCCTCTTGGTAGCTTCTAAATGCACTTACTGGAGATTTTCCATAAATTGGCTCACAACTCCCACAATAAAGGATATATCCAGCCTTATAACGTAGTATAAATCAATTTACCTACCAAGTGTCTATGCTGAGTTTTGTCCTTGAGAGTAAGGCTTTGTATGCCATGGAAATTATGGTTGACTTCTATGGAAGTGTCTCCAGGTTTAGCACCCAACAAACCATAATCCTACAACATACCAATACATATTTTCTCTGAGAGAGAACAATACCTTGTTTACTACGACTTTAATGCTAAGGAAGTACTTTAGGGAGCCCAAATATTTCATCTTAAAATGTGTGGCCAAGTACTTTTTAAGTTCTGTAATGCTTCAAGATCATCCCTAGATAGTATCATATTATCTACATAAACCACCAAAATAACCACACCGGTCTTCTTATTGAGTAGGAATATAGAATGGTTGCAATGGCTTTTTTAGAAACCAAACTTCATCATTACTATACTAAACTTCTTGAACCATGCCCGTGGACTTTGTTTAAGTCCATAAATAACCTTCTATAATTAAAATATTTACCCTACTCTCCCCTTGAGCGACATACCCAAGAGGTTGCTCCGTATAGACTTCCTTATGTAAATCACCACACAAGAAGGTGTGTTTCACATCAAGCTGAAAGAGAGGTCATCCTCTATTAATTGCCATAGAGACCAAGATATGAATAGATATAAGTTTGGCTACAGGCGAGGATGTCTCAAAAACATCAAAACCAAAGGTCTCTGTGTTTCTCTTTGCCACCACTTGTGCCTTGTGTCGTTTAATAGAGCCATTAAAATTATATTTAATGGTATAAACCCAATGCCACCCCTTAATAGCTACCCTTGCCGGTGGATCACATAGATGCTATGTACCTTGAGACATTAAATTTCATCATCCATAACCTGTTTCCACTCAGGAGAACACAAAGCAACCTACATTGAATGAGGGATACTGGAAGTAGACAAGGACATAACAAAAGAATTAAAGAATGAGGACAAGAAATGAAAAGACACATATTTTGAGATGGGATGAGAAATACAAGACCATTTACCTTTTTCAAAGACTAATAGGCAAGTCCAATTCTGACAGAACGAGACTTGCAGGCAAAGAGGAAGACGATTGATATAGATGAGAGTTGTACCAAATGGAGGCACTGTTGTAGCATGAAGACGTCGGTTGTAGACACGAAGAGGCATAGAAGAACCTGATGGAGCTGGTACATCCAAAATAGCTATAGGAATTGGACTGTCTAAAGATGATGATTTAGAAGAAATAGGAAGCTCAACAGATGTTGAAAAATATGAAGTATGTTAAAATAAAGTGACTTCAACTGATGCATATGTCATTCATCAGATGAGGTCATAACATTTGTACTCCTCTTGTTGATGAGAATATCCTAGAAAGACACATTTGATAGACCATGGTGACAACTTATCAACTGAAGTCCCCAACATATGTACAAAACACATCCACCCAAAAACATGACGAACAACATTGAACAACTTACAAGTTGATTTCAAAACCTGCAGAGGAACTTGACCATGCAAAACAGAAGAGGGCATGCGATTAATTAAGAAACAAGAAGTCAAAACTGCATCCCCCCAAAATGACTTAAGTACATTCTTGTGCAATGTTCGAGTAACCTCAAGGTTTTTGTTTTTACGTTTTGCGACACCATTTTGTTCAGGAGTATGAGGACAAGAAGTTTGATGGGCAGTCATGTGTCTCAAAAAACAATGAAAATTTTTGATTAAGATATTCAAATCCATTATCAATAAGAAGAACACAAACACCAAATTGATTCTTTATTTTATTAAAAACTTTCAGGAATACATCAAATATTTCGGATTTCTCCTCTAAGAGATACACCCAAGTTACTCTACTAAAATCATTTATAAACGACACAAAATACTTGAAACCAGATAGATGAGGAATTCGTCATGGACCCCATACATCAGAATGGACTAATTCAAACAATTTTTTTGCTACGACTAGAGCTTACTGTGAAACTTGCTTGAGGATGCTTTCCCAACTGACAAGACTCTCAATCAAAGGAAATATCTATTGGCAAAGAAGGGAAAGACTAACACAACTTGATTGATGTTGGATGTCCCAAGTATAGATGCGATAAGTCAGTAGGAGTAAGTGCCACAACTTGAGGAACAAAAACATCATCCAATAGGTAGAGCCTTCATTTCTCATGTCCGGAGCCAATCATCCTCTTCATCTGTTAGTCCTGAAAAACACAAGTAGTAGGATAAAATGTTACTGAATAGTTTAAAGACTTAGTAATATGACTTACAGACAAGAGGTCGACTAAAAATTTTGAAACAAACAAAATTGAGTCTTAAGAAATTTTTGGAGTAGTATGAATAGTACCCTCCTCTTGAATGAGAGAGGTGGACCCATCAGCTAAAGTAACTTGACAATATGTGAAGGAAATAGATTAATAGATTGAATTAAGGAGGACATACCTGACATATGGGTAGAGTTTCCTAAATCAATGATCTGGGAGGGAGAATGAAACACATTTAGTACAGTCATACCTGTACTTTCCATTGTGGCATTTGTAGAGGATGAAGGATGAAACTAAAATAGGAGAAGTAGTAAATGGTGCAATCAACTGGCGTAGTCGTTGTATTAATTGCTGAATCTCTTCATACTATCTAGTGTGAGAAGAAGTATCTTTTTCTATGATTATGGAATTGGCCTAGGTTGGTTTACCAAATATCTCTCAACATTTATTAGAAATATAGTTTGACCTACAACATTGAATGCATTCCGATCCCCTCTATCATTTCGGCCACGGGTAGAGAAAGAGCAATCTCTACCTCTAGTATTAACACTATGAAACTGATCATTGGGCTTACCAGTAGTTGACTGAAGGTTAAGAGTATCAACATCTGATATACTTCCATCTTTTTCATGTTTATTCACTACTGCACCTTCTACCCGTATAACTCTATTCAAGGCTTGCTCTAAGGTGGTCACGTCCTTATTGGCCAATAATTGGGCTCTAACGGTGTCATACTCATAACCCAACCTATCTAGAATCCAGGCTACCGAATCTAATTCTCCTTCTTAGGATTGTCCTCAACATTCGCTGTAAATGGATGAAAGGTGTTGGTTTCTTGTAGCATCCATCCCATCTCAGTGAAATAATCTATCACCGATTTATCCTTGTGCTTCATATTAGAGTACTTGACATGTAATTCATAGATCGTATGAAAATTAGTCTCTTGAGATAAAATAGACTCCAAGGTAGTCCACATTGCCTTTGTTGTACCATAACTCAAAATCTGATCATTGAATCGTATCTTTTTTTCTTTTTTTAAATAATGCTGAGTTATATTAAAAGGCTCAAAAGAGTAAGATTACAAGGAGGGGGAACCGTCCCAAACAATGAGAGATTGTTGGGAGGTTCCAAATGTAGCTAGCCTATCAGCCAAAGAATTGACTGACCTAGGAATGTGATTCTAAGTACAATAAATGGAAGATACAATATCTGCAATAGATGAAATAATTGGCCAATGCCGCCAAGGGAGGGAGACTGAACTAGAGCACCAGCTGATGATCACTTTAGAGTCCCCTCCCCACGCACACAGCGGCCGGTCTAGGGCATCCTAGAGCATTATCATCAAAATTTGGCTTAATGCAATCACTAGGGGGAGGCTCCCACTCTGCAATGATCGAAATGTTCTGGAGACCCTCCATATGGGCTAGAAGACACCAATTCCATCGAAGGGAAACACTGGCTTGAGGAGCAAATTCCTTTTTGGTGTGGAGCCAGCTGGAAACCATACCCATGGCACAAGAGACTGTACTATCCAGATTGTTGAACTTGGAATTAAATCTCCGATTATTTCTCTCGAGCCACAGACACCAAGGGATGTGAGCAAGGCATGCAGAGAGCAAAAGCTTGCCAATTTTAGTTAGGCGAGTCCTCAACACCATATGAAAAGTGCCAAATAGATCCTGATGGAGGCCCACTTGAATGCCAATTTTCTGGAACACTGCCATCCAAACTCTCCATGAAAAGCCACAATGTAGAAGAACATGTTGAATTGACTCCTCACATATGCCATAGAGGGGGCAAGTACTATCTGGGGTAGTGATGCCTCTCTTGTGAAGATTGTCTGCAGTGAGGATTTGTTCTTTTATGGCTATCCAAATAAAGAATTTTACTTTGTTAGGTGTTGAGAGTCTCCAGGAGAGATTTGCCTTGAGCTTTGGTAGACTGGGGACAACTTCCTTGATGTGGGAATAGGCTGAAGCGACAGTGCATTTACCATTGATGGCTTTCAAATCAATTTATTTGGCACTCACTCCCAGAGGATGGTACTATTGAGACTGCCTAGCAGTAAGCAGAAGGCTATAGATTCATCATCATTCAAGCTTTGGCGGAATAGAAGACTCCATGAATGATTACTCCAAGATTCTGCTACCGGGCATGATAGGTCCATAGCAATCCTGGAAAACCTCGGGTATTCATCAGAAAGGGGACGGGAACCGCACCACTCATCGGCCCAGAACAAAAGAGTTCTCCCATTTCCCAAGTAGAAGGAGGTCACGGCCTTGAAGGTTGGAAGCGGCTTATAAATGGATTTCCAAATTGGGGATAGACGGCGGGGAGCGCTTCCCTCTCTCCACCAATGCCCTGGAATCTGAAGATAGTAGCACACCATATTTCTCCACAAATTTATATGGTTGGCATTAAGGTTCCAAATCCACTTAAGCAAGAGGGCATTATTCATATCCTTTGTAGGTCTCCTATCTTGCCCACCCCTATCCCGAGGCTGACAAATCTCCTTCCAATTGACCAAATGGTATTTGAACGTGTCTTCTAAACCTCTCCATAGGAAGTGACGACGAATAGCATCAATCTTTGAGCACACGAAGACTGGACACTTAATGAAAGACGAGATAATTTGGTAGGCCAACCAAGCAAGACTTTAACAGAGTGAGTCGACCGCTGTGGATTGCAAGTTGCTTCTCAAATTTCTCGATAAGAGGGGACCAAAGCCCAGCTGTGGGACGAGAATCAAAAAGGGGGAGACCCAAATATGTAGCTGGTGTATTTTCTAGATAGCATCCCAGGAAATTAGCCATATCTCCAAGCTCAACCTTGTCAATGTAGTATCCCAGAAGAGTAGTTTTCCTCTAATTTATATTCTGACAAGAAGCCAACTCAAATAGACGAAGAACTGCTCTCAACTTCTTGATTTGATCCATGGTGCCCACACTAAAGCAAATGGTGACATCCACAAACTGAAGAATCGGAATATCAAAAGTTGTTGTATCCGTTGTGGGGAGAAGCCACCCAAATCCCTAGGTCGAATAAATCAGAACCGCCACCACATTGAAAAGTAGAGGGGACAGGGGGTCCCCTTGACGGCTGCCCCGAGTGCCTTTAACATAAGCACACACTGTACCATTCAAAAGATTCGAATAACTGGCCGAGGAGATACAACTTTCGGTCTAAAACCTCCACTTAGCACCAAATCCCATTATTTCCAAAAGAATATCAAGAAGCTTCCAATTGACTTTGTCAAATGCCTTTTCAAAATCTAGATTGAGAACAAATCTGGGAAGCTTCAAGCTCTTGAAATGATGAAGAAGCTCATGACAAGCCATAGGGGATTCCAGGATGTTCCTCCCTTTGATGAAGGCACTCTGCCCTTGGTGGATAGCAATTGGAAGAACAGCTCGGAGACGATTGGTAAGAAGATGCACAATAATTTTATAGGTGCTGGTGGTGAGGCTGATAGGCCGAAATTATGAAGGAAGCTCTGCCCCGTCTTTTTTGGGAATAAGGGCAATGAAATGAAGCCCCTATACTCTTGAAAGAAATGCCCCGGTGGTAGAACGAGTGAACCATGTGTGCTATGTCTTCACCGATGAGTGGCCAACAAGTGTTAGTAGAATTCACCATTAAATTCATCCGGGCCTGGAGCATGATCAAGAGGGCTCCCTTTGAGAGCTCAGATAGTAAACACTCTCAACCTATTTAGATAACCACGATCTGGTTGAATGGATGAAACTATGTGAATTGGTCAAGGTCTATTTTGATGTATTTGAAGGCAAGAAGGATGGCTAAATATATTATAGATGATCCCCTTGTACCAATTATTGAAGACTGGGAAGTAGAAGACAATCTAGTTATGACTTAGTTGGTGAACAATATTAAGATATGATTCAGTGCTCTGGATCGTGCTCCAATAAGTAAAAAAAGGGGAAAAAATGAGATTTTTACCCTACCAGTTCAAATTTATTGGAAGAACCTTCGATGAAGTTGCTGAAGATTGAGAAAGAAGCTACAAAACTAGAAGAAATCTGCCCAAGATTGACGTTACTGCTCTACTACCATGAAATAAAGTGTTTTGGGAGAGAAAATGAGAGAAAGAAGATAGGAGAAAGAGAGGACAGCAAGCAGCCTTGGCTCAGTGAAGTTTTTGTCAGAAAGGCACGAGCTTCTTTTTATTTCGGGGTTTAGCTGATAACTACAAAAATGACAGAAATATCCCTAGATACAAAAATTCTTATATCTCCTAAAGTACACTTCTGATTTGAATGAAACTTGAACCACAGGAATATAGAAACATTATCTATCTAATAGACATAAGCTAGGATAAAACATAATGGAGGAAATGACCAAAATACCCCCGAACTGGAATTTTGACAATATGTATAGATGACTATGTAATTTTTTTTATACATTTGTTCCTTTCCTTCTGACATGCTGCTGATATCTTTTTGTATAATAATGTATTCGTCTTAACTCTGCAGGATCACTGAGGATGATCTCCATAGGTTCTATATGGCAGCTAATGGTGAATTTCCATGCTTAGTTTCATCAGTTAAGAGAACCATACAATGGAGGGAGTCTTACAATATTCTTTCTACTCAAGAATTGGAAGTTTGGTCCCACTTGGTCTTTTGGCATGGGCGTGATGTGGAGTTTCGACCTTGCCTAATTGTTCGTCTAGGCTTGGCTTGCTCTAGTTTAGCAGCTCATGAAAGGCCTCGCTTTGCTCAAGCAGTAGGTATGGAATAAATTTGTCAATGGTTAGCATCATTTATAAAGAAGATGAAAGAGAAATGGAATAGCACCAACGTGTGTTGATCCTGGACAGTGGGCTCTCAACATGTGTTGGTTGTAGACAAATGGTCTTTGAGATTCTCTGAGGGAAACAATTTGAAACACAGTTGAAGTTGAATGGTAGTAGTTGTTATACTGAATGGTGAACAAATTTGAGTTTCAGAAAAAATAAAGATCACATACTTCCTGGTGACACTCTCACACTAGGAACACCCCATGTGGACAATGAGCCAAGGGTCAAACCACTTTTCAAAATAAGCTAATAAATAAAAATAAGTATCTTAAGTAAGAGAAGCTGGCCAATAATTATAAGCTCCTCTTTTGTTTTGTAGTATATGGACTAGAGAGAATTATTATGACGGTTGCATATTTTGTTAACCTCAACTGAACTGTTGTTTTTTGTTTTTCTTGCAGTCTCCCAAATTGAACATGGTGTTTTGTATCTGGTTAATGTACAAGATCCTCGAATTACAGTACTTTTGGATTGTGAAGGGGTATCTGCAATAAGATTCCCTCTGCAAATGATGAGATCATTTTGTTCCCTTGTGCAATGTCATTACCCAAATCGACTGTGTCTTTTATTTGTTTTAAAGCTTCCACCAGTTGTTCGAGTAATTGCACAAACTTTATTTCAGGTAAGTTTGTTGATCTTATTGGTGCCATTTTTAAATATATACTTACTGGACTTTATTCATGCACTTTTCATGTCTCTAAGGAGCTCAGCAGTGGGTGCTGTAGCTTTCAGACTTCAAGGTTGAGCTTGAGGCTGTTGCCACTTAGGTCCCTTGTGGAAGCATTAGCTTGCGACAGCTTTGGCAGTCTTGATGTGGATTCTGCTTAGATGGTTTGTGTTTCCTGGAAGTATCTAAAAAGGGGGTGCAGGAACTTAACTATAGTGGGTAATCAGCCTTAAGAAAGCATAATTCCTTTCTTTTTTGGAAAAAAAGAAGCAATCTCCATTTGCAGTAGTTAATCCCACAACATTTTGGACGTTTACTTTAAAAGAAAATTTTTTATATGTCAGTGAGAGTACCAGTAGTTTCAGCATGTTTATATTAGTCTATGGTTCAATTTTCATAGCATTTGGACATGTAACTAATGAGATATAAGGAGTTCTTGTATGAGGAAAAAATAGGTTTTTTTCTCTCTATTCACTTAATTTAATAAAAGAGAGATGGGGCTCAACTTTTTGCCCCAACAAGAGCAGCCTATGCTCTTCTCCAGAACTCTCCCTCTTTTTTACTTTTTCTCTCTCAGCTCTCTTTTCTTCAATATTTTACAAGGTATCAGAGTAGTGGACTCTGATTACTAGCCCGTCAAGCTCCTCTTCTCTCCATTAAACACTATGAAGTCATAGAAAGGGGGATTTCAAGGTTTGATCTTGACTGGTTCACAAAAATTTGAATTTTTGAGTTCTTTCTTTGTCATAACCCTAGGGTTTATGGCTTCTACTACCTTTGAAGCAGTTTGATGCTTGATTAGAGCCCCAAGAGGGACATTTGACTTGGGACTATCCCATCTGTCTGGTGCACAACCCAATCCTAGGTTCAATTGCCTGCATAATCATCTGATAGGCTGATGTCAACCTATTTTATGGAGTTTTTGGTAGTATAAAGGTGGAATTGGAAGATTATTGTGATTATTCTATGATATTGGGGGTGTGTATATATATATATATATGTATGTATTTCAACAAACCCTAATTTTGTGAAGTGGAGCCCACATAGTTAGCGCAAACATCTTACTTTTGTGAAGTGTGTAGTTGGTTTATTTGGCTATTACTTATATCTATATCCTAGTGAGATTATTACTCCCTCAAGAGATTTTGGGGGGTCAAAAAGGAAAGATTCTATTTTGATTACTACAAAAGGATTGAATGGAAACAATTATTTGAGTTGGTCTATGTTTGTTCGAATTTATCTTGAGGCCAAAAGGAAATCAAAGTTTATAAGAGATGACCTTCCAATACCACTTACAGATGATTGGGAAGCAGAGAATAGTCAGGTAATGACATGATTGCTGAACAGTAAATTAGATCATGAATTGTGAAACAAATGTCCTTGAAATCACTATATGTATGGGAGAGTAATTTGTTTCGTGTCTATGAGCTGCATACTAGACTCTTTAGTCTTAAGAGAGAGGAAAAATTGCCATTAGTTACTACAGTGAAATGCAAAACATACTACAAGAGATTAACATGTTCCATCCGTTCATTACAAATGAAAAGAGACTTTGAAAGCAACAAAGACAGTTGCATGTTGCAAAATTTTTAGATGGGTTGGGACTAGATTTTGACGTTGTTAGGGTTCAGTTGCTAGCCTCAGATGATGTTCCATTGCTCTCCATAGTCTTTAATAGAATTATGCCGGCAGAGACTGCAATTATGTCCAACAGAAACAATGATCATAAAAGTGTTAATGCATCTGTATTTAATTCGTTTGGTTAGTCAAAGTCTACTCGAGGCTGTGGTGGGAGTGTTAGAGGCAAAAATGGTTCCGATAGAGGAGAGCAAAATGATGGTAGAAGTGGTAGAAAGTATGTTCATTGTGGACGCACCGACCATTTCTCTTGCAACTGTTGGATTAAGTTTGGCAAGCCTACTTCGGCAAACTCATTGACTCATGACAAAACTGCGCCCTCAATCAGACACATGGTATTTTCCAAGAGCCCAAGATGAGTTGCAACAACTTGCTCGTGCATTGCTGAGCTGACCTCTACTTTAGCTCCTTCCTCTTCAGAGTCTGTTGCACAACCTTCACTTCCTATAACTATCCTTGCGTGTTCAGATATGTCCGTCCTACATGTGCGTCCTTTTGTCTTCTTGTGTAATTGACTCAAAAACTTCTACTCATATGTTAGATATGTCTTCTTTATTTACCAATTTGAGGGATTCGTCTCTAGATAAGTATGTTACACTTGCTGATGGGTCCGTATCTTCTGTTCAGGGAGTGGGTAATATCACACCTACCCCATCTGTCTCTTAAATTTGTGTAGTTCATTCCAAAGTTTCCTCTTAATTTAATATCTGTTAGTCAACTTACTAAGTTTATGAATTGTTATGTAACTTCTATCCTTCTCACCGTGTGTTTTAGGATCTCATGACGAGGAAGATGATTGGTTCTATGCCTGAGGGAGGAGGACTATATCACTTGGAAGGCTCCCCACAAATATCTTCATCTGCCATTCAAGTTGCAGTTTGACCCTTCAACTGGCATCTATGACTTTACATCCTTTTCCAGCGAAGTTGGTTCAATTATTTCCCACATTTCCTTCAAGTTTATCTTTTTAATGTGAGTCATGTCAATTGGGCAAGCATCATCGAAACAGTTTTCCATTGAGTCAGATGAAAAGTAGCAGATTGTTTGAAATTGTTCATTCTGAAGTATGGGACCGTGTCCAGTTCCTAATATTTTTTGCTACAAATATTTTGTCTTTCATTGATGACTTTAGTCACACTAGTTCGGTTTATCTCCTATAGGGAAAATCTGAAGTATTTGATATATTTCAAATATTTTATAAGGAAATAAAAAACCCAATTTGGTGCATTTCTTCAGATTCTTCGTACTGACAATGGTTTAGAATATATGAATCATATGTTTACTGCATTTTGTCAACATCATGGTATATTTCATCAGTCATCTTGTGTTTTTATTCAACAAAATGAAGTAGTTGAATGTCAGAATTTGCATTTGTTAAAGTAGCAGAGACAATGCTTATTCACATGCATGTGCCTAAGTCTTATTGAGGTGATGTGTGCTTACCGTGTGCTTTCTTTTTAACATGTTGCCCTCGTTTGTACTTAGGGGTAGAATTCTTCTTCAATTACTAAGCTCTTCTGCTACATTATTTCCCTTGTCTCCTCATATTTTTGAGTGTGGAAGTTTTGCCCATGCCTTTGGTATTTCTAGATAAACTGTTTTCACGTGTTGCGGTTAAGTGTGTTTTTCTTGGGTATTCTCAAACACAGATTGGATACAAATGTTTTTTGCCCTTCCATTAGGAAAACGTTTGTACAAAAACATTTGTGCTATTGATGTGACATTCTTTCAGGATGTGGCCTCTTTTCTTCTTCTAACGTAGTTTGTCCTTCATCAGTCACAACCCTAGGTGTTGTTGCTCTTGCCCTTGTGGAAGATAGTTCTTGTCAACCACAGTTTGTCATTGTATTTTGTGCTATTGATGTGACATTCTTTCAGGATGTGGCCCTTCTTTTCTACTTCTATTGTAGTTTGTCCTTCATCAAAAGGTGTTGTTGCTCTTGCCTTTGTGGAAGATAGTTATTTTTAGTTTTTTGAAATAGAAGTGGAAGATAGTTCTTGTCAACCACTGTCTGTCATTGTGGCAAGCATCAACAATTGCAGGTTCCAATATCTTCTTCGTCTTGAAATTTTGAGTTAATTGATTTACATCTTCCTATTGCTTTTCTTAAAGGAGTTCTTTTGTCTATTCTCCAACCATTGTCCAATTATGTCTCATTTGATTCCTTATCCACATAAGTAGTTTTGCTTTGTCATTGTCTTCCTGTAGTAGTCCTTCTGTGCAGGATATTCTCGTCTCCTCAATGGAAGCATGCTATAGATGTTGACGTGGGTCTTGATTGATAGAGTTATGTGGAGTTTATGTGATGCTCCTTCAGGTGCTAAAATTGTGCACAGTCATTGGGTATGCATAGTTAAATTCAGAATGAATGGTTCTATTGAGTGATATAAGTGTGGTTGGTGGCTAAAGGGGATACTCAATCATACGTCTTTGATGTTTTTGAGACATGTTGAGATATTTATATCGACTGGGCCAGTCCTTGTAGATTTACCTGTTGTGCTTTCCTAATAGGTTCGAGCCTTTTAGCGCACTAGTTTCAACATGGTATCAGAGCAGGTTGGTTCCGAGTTCGAATCCCGCTCCCGCCGTTTTCCACGGCTTGTTCCCCGTGCTTTATACAGGCCCCGAATTTGAATTTCACGGGTTGTCCCGTGCGGGGGAGTGTTGAGATATTTATATCGACTGGGTCAGTCCTTGTAGATTTACCTGTTGTGCTTTCCTAATTGGTTCAAACCTTTTAGCGCACTGGTTTTAACAAGACATTTCTCCCAAGTTGCACGATTGACATCTATTTGTGTACTTGTGTCCATTATTGTCAACTAGAATTTGTGACTCTTCTAGCTCGACATTAAAAATGCTTTCTTGTATGGTGTGTTAGCGGAAGAAGTTTGAATATGTTGCTTAGGGAGATACGAAAAAGGTATGTAAATTGAAGAAGGCAATTTATGGACTTAAATAGTTCTAAGGCATCGTTTAAGAAATTTAGCCAAGTGGTGATGTCCTTCGGTTTCTCGTGGGGCCACTATCATCATTCTTTATTTGTCATGAAAAGGTCATGATGATATAGTTTTGTCAGTCTAGTGATATGCAAGGTATTGAAGAGGAAAAGCAACACCTGGCTAAACATTTCTAGACTAAAGATTTGGGTTCCTTGAAATACTTCCTTGGGATAGAAGTTGCTAGAAGTAGGGCTAGCATCGTGTTTACATGGAGAAAATATGTTACTGGCATGTTATAGGAGTATGGTCTATTGGGTGCAAAGTCCATAGAGACACCCATGTAAGTTGAAAATGGCCTTCATGATGAAAGCAGTGATGAACTCAATGATAAAACTATATTTTTTAGATTACTTGGAAAACTGATCTATACCAGTGTCACAAGACCAGATATATCATTCTCGGTTAGTGTGGTAAGCTAGCTCATGGAACACCCACGCAGAGTTCATTTAGAAGCTGCTCAAATAATACTGAGATATTTAAAGGGGCCATCTAGAAGGGGACTGTTTTTTAAACCTCACAATCATCTAAAAATAATAGCTGTCTTAGATGTTGATTATGCTGGTTCCAAGCTTAACAAAAAGTTTACTACTGCATACTGTGTATTTGTGGGGGGAAACTTAGTAAGTTGGACAAGCAAGAAACAAGGCCTGATCTAGTGCTAAAGCTGAGTATAAAACTATGGCTCATGTAGTTAGTGAGTTGAAGTGGGTGAGATCAGTTCTTCATGAATTTAGTTTGCAGGTTGATGTGCCTATGACAATGTATTGTGATAACCAGGTTACCATTTTTATTGCTAGCAACCCGATATTTCATGAAAGGGCCAAATACATTGAAGTGAATAACCACTTTGTTTAAGATGCAGTATGAAAAGGGAAGTTGCTACTCCTTATGTTCGATCATGTGATCAAGTTGGTGATGTCTTCAATAAAGTTTGGGACATTTTGTGACAAATTGGGACTTTTATATATATATGCTCGATCTTGAGGGGGTGTTAAATATAATGTATTGGGTAGTTTGGTTATTTGACAGAGTTTACAATGTCAGTGAGAGTACCAACAGTTTCAACATGTTTATATTAGTCTATGGTTCATTTTTCATAGCATTTGGACACGTAATTATAGAGGTATATGGAGTTCTTATATGAGGCATAGAGAGGTCATTTGCTCTCTACTCACTTAAGTTAATAAAAGAGAGATGGGGCTCGTCTTTTTGCCCTGTCAAGAGCAGCCTACTCTCTTCTCCAAAGCTCTCCCTTCTTCTTTTTACCTTTTCGCTTTGTCAACTCTCTTTTTCTTCAATTTTTCACAAAAAAACAACAGCAGAAGTTGTTGCATTCGAAAGTACTTTAGAAATTTTAGCTTTGTTGTCTTTATTTTGCCAGCTCCTCCTCGTCAGGATAAGCAAGTTTACTGGGTGAGTCACTGTGTTTGACTGTTGTTCTCGCTGTATTATATCAATTACTTATTTTACTTATCTTCCAGACAGGGCCATGAAAACTTTCTTATCTGAAAACTTTCAAATCTAATGACAAATTTTCTACTACCTTTGGACTCTGAAATAGGTATAGGTGAATAACTTTTCCATAAGTTTCACTGAGATGCTAGGAAATTGAGCGTGCATTTTTTTAAGACTTTACGTATTTCTATTTGCGTTACTGCTGTTTGTTATTAGTTCTACACCTTATCCTGTGATCAAAATTTGCTCTTCAAATGTGTGGAAATCTTGATTCTGACATGTGCATTTGTTTTTGTGTTTTCTTGTAAACTTGCCAACTGTTTTACCATTGCAGGTCTTAAAACCAACGACAAGGCAAAAATTGAGGGTGTTGGGAGAAGTTGACCACAAGATTCTGGTTGAACACCTTCAGACAATTCCGGCATTCCTTGGAGGCGAATGCACATGCCCCAAATGCATGGCACTTGCTGTTGCCCCTCGACAGCGTCAGATTGAAGAAATTGCAGTAAATAATTCATATCTTTCGGATGCAGGCTCTGTGGAAGAGGATCCTTCCCCTAACAACCTCATGGTGGATGGTCACTTTGACCGTGTCCTCAGAACTGTTGTTGTTGGTATTCTCATGTTCTGGATTTTAATTGCTTTAATTGCAGGTATGTATGATCCCGATACATTTGCCCTGTTCGGGTCTGATACGTAGACTGCATCTTGCAGCTCCCTTGTGTTCATTTTTTATCACATAAAACGTACCACTGATGAAGCTAGGCTTAGTTTTGGAGGAGTGTGGAGAAACTACTGCTCCAAAAGTTGATCGTTGTATATATCTAGATCAGATTAAAAACTATTTGTAGTAATTTCAATTTTGCTTGCTTAGCTGAACTTGCTCTTGTTATTGATGATACAGTATCTTGCTATAGAAGTTTATTCTTTGTGTGTATTTCGTCATGGTCTATGACTCTTATTTCTTTGTTCTGTTACCATCTGGAAACAGCTGAAAAGAGAAACTGATCAGAGAATTAGGGTATTTGAAAGTTTTTATCTGCACATAGTATGAATGAGTATTTGGATTTATCACAGATTGATCGAGATATGAATTGAAATGGATTAAAATCGATCATAAATTTTTGAACTTGATCCGATCTTTAGATATCTAATCTGATTCATTTTTATTTTGGCATTTTCCTCCTAAGATCTGAGTCAACCGATCATTCTTAATTACCAATTTGTTTGCCCTTCATTAGTCCATTTTCAAGCTCTCTATTTTTTATTACTGATCCGATTGCTGTTTATTAGTCCATTTTCAAGCTCTAAAATTTTACTATCTAAATCACCCTTGATTAGTTGCCTCCCAAGTTTTTGTGATTTGCTTTCTTTCTGAATTTTACTTCCAGCTTTGGGTAGTTTTATTCTCCTCTTGTCATCAGCAAAATTAACTCAGACTATCAAATTAATGTATGAGCAAAAATTTGATATTAGTTTGATTATTGAAAAGTTAAAATACAAGTGCATTCAATACAAACCATGAACATAGACAAAAAGGAACAAAAAAAAAAAAACTAAATCTCCTGGTTTGCCACATTCCCTTTTATATTGTCATTATGTCTAGAAAACAAGAGCCAGAGGGATGTCTTCTCTTCCTACAGTTGGTGGCAACTAGAGGGTGTTTTGAGGCTGGAGTGGAGGCAAAGTGTCCAACATTTCCATCCCATCATATAAAAGTTGGTGGTGGCGATCAGTGGGGGGCATAGGGGGCCATTGGGTTTTCCTCCTTCGGTGCCTTGCTTCCTTGGTCTTCAGTTGCTTCAATTTCTTCTTCCAATCTGTCAACCTTGTGTAGCTCTTGCTCCAATACTTCTTTTTTTTCTTCTTCTAGAGAAGGTGACTCTGGTGCCTTGGCTTCTCTACTACTCAATGGGTCAATTTTGTGGCTCCTTCCTCGCCATAGCTACATGAGGAGTGGGAGGTGCAAACTCTTCAAAGAGAAGTCCATCCTCTGATCATCTTTCCACCATTAACCATGTTCTCATTCCTCATCCATTGGATCAACTTCTTCCAAACTTTCCTTTCCTTGACCTTCTTTTTCTCCATCTTCATGTTCCTTTTTCTTCTTCTTATTTTTCTTGTTCATTTCTCTCTTTTCCTTTTCCTTCATCCTATTCCATTTCATTGTCTCTTTCTTCAATCTTTCCTCCTTTGACATCATCTTTACCATTTTCATTCTTAGCTTCTCCATTGTTGAAGAACATACATGAAGAAATCTTATATGACTCTCATAGTAAGAAGTCTTACTTGATTCTCATAGTAAGAAGTTCCACAGAGCCTTAATATGGTGGAGTCTTACAAGAATTTCACATGAGGAGGCCTCACAGAAGAGTCTCAGTTAAATGTATTTTAGTTATATTAGTATTCTATTTATGTTTAATTGTTCAATTGTTTTAGGACTTATTTTTTAGTGTTTAAATTTGGGTGTAATTGGGATAAAAGTAGTTTAATTGTAATTGGATTCTATTGGTTTCCTCTATTATAAATAGAAACTTATTGTACTCAAATTACAACTAGTTAGTGAATTATTTCTCTTTTCCAGAAATTCAACATGGTATCAGAGCAAGTTCTGTGACTTGACTCGGTCAACCTACAAAGACAATGTGAGCATTTTCTGATATGTTATCTCTAGTAGTTTAGGCTCATATTCTATTTTTTTTTCTTTACATTTTGTTTTCTTGGCATTTACACCTCCAAAATATCTTTTTATATTGAAAGTATATATTTATGGAAAAATCTTCATTTTTATTTTCCAACGCAAAAATAATTTCGGCAATCAGAGTTTTCTACAAAGAGAAATCGATATTTGAAGCATCAAAGTTCAAACTGCAATAAAGGTTCGAGCAACAACAGAAAGAAAGAAAGAGTTTTTGAGTCATTTTTGTTGGAAGATGGTCTCTAGCCCACACGACCAAGAAGACCCATATATCTAAAAGTATTATAAGATGGGCCACACAACCAAGGAAGACCCACAAAATGGGCCCAAACACATAAGAAGTAGGACCCACCATGATTACCATGAGTTGGCATCCTTATCACATAAATTGGAAGATCAAAAAGGATTCACAAAAATAACCACAAACTGGCATCTTTATCTTTTGGTCACGTCATAGAAGAGTTGTAGTTTGAGTTATGTTTGTCTTCTATTTATATTGAGTTATTTAATTATGCTAATGCTTATCCTTCAGTGTTAGAGTTTGGGTATAATTGGGATAAAGGTAATTTTATTGTAATTAGATTCTGCTACCTTCCTCTATTATAAATAAAGGTTCATGTACTCTGATTATAATAAGTTAATGAAGTCAATGAAGTATTTCTCTTTTTCATAAACTCAACATGGTATCAGAGCAGCTTTTGTGAGTTGACTTGGTCAACAAACAAAGATAAAGAAATCCTTTTCTCTTAAACCCTAAACCCTAAGTCTAGGTTTGTAGTTGTTTTTTTCAGTCCCTACACCTATAGTTTTTTTTACGCTTTCACCTCTATAATGACCTTTTAATATTTCAAATTATATACTGACGGAAAGATATTCGAGTCTACTTTCCAAGAAAAAAAGTTTTTTTCCAATTGGAGTTTTCTATAAAGAGAAATCAATATTTGAAGCAGCGAACATCAGATTGCAAAAGAGGTTCGAGTAGCTGCAGAAATCTTCAACTTCTGAGGTATTTTATGCTATCAAGAACGAGATTTTATATGAAGAATTATATATCAAAAAAAATATCTATAAGTCTATTTTCTTACCTATTCAACTAATTCTCAATCTGAGTTTTTTATAAGAAGATATTGATCTTGGAAGAGTCAGTGGTCATGCTGAAAAAAAAGGAGAAATAATACTTAGTTCGGCCAGATGACAGAGACCGAAATATATCATATTATTTATCTCCTGATAATTATATTTTATGAAGAGAAGTTATACTTGGATGAAAGGTATTTAAGTCTACTTTCAGAAGGAGAAAATTTTATGTCAATCTGATCTATATTTAAAGATATATTCGCATTGGAAGAATCAAAGGTAATGCTGGTATTCTGTTGCATTGAAAAATCCGAATTTAAGCCGTCATCTTTTGAGTTGATATATCAGGAAAATATCTCACTTATCCCTAGTTTTAGGGCTTATTTATACATCTCTGTTATTTGGGTTTATTGCGATATCTATGATATTTGGTTCAAGCTGGGATCACTACCATTACCTCCCAGCTTGAGGTATTTTATTTCATGTATTGTAGGTAAGTTTATGTGACCAAAATATTCAAGAAAGGGGGAACACAAAAGATGAAGCTTCTGCATCTAAGAAAAAAAATTTATATTGGATTATGATTATTTCATGGGTCCTTCTACAAGGTTTATTATTTTGGTTCGTGTCATATGTGTTGGAAGATGGTCTTGTTATATTCAGCTGCAATTATTATGTCTCTTTGGGGACATTATTATTGAAGAAGAGGTGGCCTCGGTATCCTTTCTCATATCATCATTTATTTGACCTTGTAAAAAAATATCACAGTTGGGAAACCATGACAGATGATACCCTGTCAAAAAATATCATGGTTGGGAAACCATGACAAAGAAACTTATTATTACATTTATGTTATACCCCCCCTGAATTGGCCAGTTGGGCCTCATGGAAGAGAGCACTAGTGTGAGGGGGAGTGTTGGAAGATGGGAGGACTACCATTTTATACAAAAATATTCTATATATCATTTGCACCAAGCTGGGAGTTCATGATGTTCTCTCACCCTCAGCTTGAAGGGGAGTGTTGGAAGATGGGATCTAGCCCACACGACCAAGGAAGGCCCACAAGATGGGCCCAAACACATAAGAAGTAGGACCCACTATGATTACCACGAGCTGGCATCCTTATCATATAAATTGGAAGATCAAGAAGGACTCACAAAGATAACCACGAGCTAGCATCTTTATCTTATAGTCACGTCATAGAAGAGTTGTAGTTTGAGTTATATTTGTCTTCTATTTATATTGAGTTATTTAATTATGCTAAGGCTTATCTTTCAGTGTTATAGTTTGAGTGTAATTGGGACTAAGGTAGTTTTATTATAATTGGACTCTACTACCTTCCTCTATTATAAATAGAGGTTCATGTACTCTGATTATAATAAGTTAATGAAGTCAATGAAGTATTTCTCTTTTTCATAAATTCAACAATTTTAAGCCATCAATAACGAGACTTTATATGGATAAATATATGTCAAAAGAAAGATCAATAAGTCTATTTTCTATCTTATCAAACCAATTCTCAATCTCTATTTTCTAGACGGAGATATCAATTTTGCAAGGGTCAATGGTCTTGCAGGCCAAAGAATAAAGAGTACTCAGTTCGGCCAGATTATAGAGTCCAAAATCTATCAGATTCTTTCCCTCAAAGTAAATATATTTTATGAAGAAAATTTATACTTAGATGAAAGGTATTGAATTTTAGTTTAAGAAGGAGAAAATTTCATGTCAATCTGATCTATATTTAAGGAGATATTTGCATTGGAGTCGCAAAGGTCAAGCTACAAAACGAAAAAAATCAAGAGGTCATAAAAGATTTAAGAACAAATTTTATTATGTCAAAATAGATATTACTTTAAATCTCTTTAAGTCTAGTTTTTATACCAATAAGCCGTTTATGATTTTGAGTTATATTTTTGGATATCAATATAAAAAATGCCAAAAGTCAGTTCTGCCAAAAATATCTCATTTCTTTCTATTTTCTTTCTTATTATCTCTCCATGGATTGACGTAAATTGAGTTTCCGTTTCTTCTAAAATCCGAATTTTTTAGTCAAATTTCTCTTCTAATAAAAGGTTTTTGGTCAGACTTCATCATTCCATGATGTGCTTATTCAAGGTATGCAATATCTTGTTTAAATGTTGTTTTCAAGTTTCGCGTTTTTGTTGCTTGGTTCTATATTTTTCACATAGTTAACTCCAAAAAATTGTGGTCACCCCAAAAAATTTTTACTTGGTCGAATTAATTAAGTTCTACCGTTATAGTCTTCCCTAGTTTTTTTTTAAAGGTCACTTTGGAAGTATGAATGTTGCGAAGTCGCCTCCTTTTGGTTAAAGTTGTCTTCATCTAGTATTTTTTCAGTTTATCATCTTGTGTTTTTATCACTTCAGAGCAATGCCTAAACCCACTACCTAAAAAGCATAGGAGTGTGCCTAACATCCAGCTTGAGTCAAGTCTTTTATTCTTTACCCAAGAGGTGATTTATGTTTGAGCTACCCTTAAAAGTGAGTAGACTCTTTGTTAAGCCCTAAAGTTGGACAATTTTTCTGTTTTTAAAATTGAGTGGAGTGTGTTTTAGACTATGACCATTTTGATTGATTTATGGAGCTTTGTCGTACAACTAGAAGTGATTTTCTTCTCCCACATTGTGTTTTGTTCGAGTTGGGTCTATATATCCTTTTTATCCCCAACTTGAGGGGGAAAAGTAGATGAAGAAGTAAAAGAAAGAGGTATTTAGTTCCAAATGTTGTGGTAATTTTTGTGTGACCAAAATATTCAAGAAAGGGGGATAACAAAAGACGAAGAATTTTGCATATATGATGACTTTTTTTAGCAATTAAGATTGAAGACCAAAAATATTTTTCATTACAAGTTGAAGTTATAAACTCCAGCTGAGGGGGAGTGCTGAAGAGTAGGTATGAAGAAGTCTTACATGACTCTCACTGTAAAAAGTCTCATAGAGCTAGAATTAATATGGTGGAGTCTTACAAGAGTCTCACAAGAGGAGGTCTCAAAGAAGAGTTTGAGTTAAAGGTGTTTTAGTTATTTTAGTCTTCTATTTATTTTTAGTTATTCAATTATTTTAGGACTTATCTTTTAGTGTTTAAATTTGGGTGTAACAGGGATAATGATAGTTTAATTATAATTGGATTATAATTATTTCCTCTATTATAAATAAAGACTCATTGTACTCAAATTACAACCAACAAGTTAGTGAAGTATTTATCTTTTCTAGAAATTCAACATCCATCTTCTTTTTCTTGGGTTAAAGAATTCCTAGGTCTTGCTTCTTCTTCTTCCACTGGAGGCATGTCCAATCTTCTCTTCTTTTGTCCTTATCTCTTATTTCTTTCTCATTTCCAACATTTCTTTTTAATGTACTTGAAACCCACGTAATCGCCATATTCATTGTGATCCGCTCTTTCAATCTTATGGTCATTCAGATCAATTCCCTTCTTAATCAAATGGCAAGTGAGAATCTACCCGTGAGTCCATTTCATAGCCTTCTTGATTCTGCTGTGAAAGATGGTATCACTTATGTATACACCACAAATTTACGAACATCCCCTTCTCAAGAAAGTAAACTAAAACCAAATATGAGTAGCATTGGTGTTTGCTAGTCTTACCAACAATAGTGCACTAGACTATTGATGGTAAAAACCTATCAAGTGAACACATTTTGTCCACTTGGAATTCATCAGCTCCACAACTCTCAACATAAATTTTCTTTTGTGAGATTGAAGTATTTCCTTCCAAGGTGGTGTCAATGAGCCATCTTCCTTCATCTTTTCTTCCAAACAACTCATTGACCTCAATAGCATTCAAGGAAATTCTTATCCCCTGAAACTCTACATTGAAGGATTCTTGTTTCTAGGTTTGTGGCTGTTCTACCCACAAACATAAGTATTGGGTTTTTATTGCCATCTCATAATACCTATGGCCTTTATCTTTATACAATTTTGGCAACCCTTGGCTTTCCAAAATATTTTTTGGCGTGTTCTACACACATATATGAGTATTGGGTTCTTAATGCCATCTCATAATATCTATATTCTTTCTCTTTATACAACTTCAACAACCCTTGGCTTTGCAAAATATCTTTTAGTTTGGCATTTTGTTCAATCTCTTTGGCTTCTATTGGCCTACCTATATTCATCCCTTTCTTCCTAATTGTATTCTCATAAATGTGTTAAAAAAATGCATTTGGAAACAAATCATGCTTGGGAGGCTTACCATACAAGCTCTTCTTCTTGTTGAGCCTAGAAAAAATTGCATTATTGCCTTTAGGGATGGCAATGGGATATAGATGAATGTGTAAAGGGTTTCCATTATCCATTTTATTTACCTTTTATCTATCCCATTTCCCATTTCCCATTTCCCATTTCATTCGATCACCATAAAAGACAATTTCGTTTTCACTTAAATACTTTAAACGAATAAATTTTAATTATAAAATAAAAATCTTAAAAATACTAAATTTTAAAAAAATCTAAAAAATGTAATAATATACCTTAAATTTCATAAAAAATAAATGGCCGATATACACAACTTGATCTAAATAACTTCCCTATTCAAAAAATAATAAAATAATGTTACATTATGAAAATTTTCATTTCAATCTCTCATAATTGTTGCATTTGTGGACAAAAAAGATTTTAATAGTCAACTTCTACCAAGTAACCCTAGAAACAAACAATGATCCAAATAATCAGTTGCTATAAAATAATTTTAGTAACAAAAAAATCTGCTACAAAATGATTTTGTTACATGTTAGAAAGATATCCTATATGTCATAGATGGACAACAAACAAACCATACAAATCACGACTTCTCATGCAAAAACTCTAAATATGTCATCCTTTAGTCATAAAAGCCCTATGACCTTCGTTGTTTCAACTATTTGTGTGCAGTTCTTGGAGAACCATACACTTCATGTACTTGAATATGCACATAAATAGTATAAAAATAAAGATCTTATCAATTCAACGAGCTTTATGATTCTAATTAATTAAAATTCTTCATTTAACAAGTGAGACAAGTAGATTCCCTTCAAGGGGACACTATAGAACACTATCAACCAAACAAATAATTCATTTCTTGCACATTCAATTCTCATCTTAACAAAAATAATTGTGTATCTCCAAATCAAGAAACAAACAAAAACATGAAATACATAATTAAATAGAAGTTTATTGGAGACGCAAACAATTAATCAAGAAAAAATATTATAATGGGTAATTGAAATACAGTTGAATCTTAGGATTCCATGAACACATTTTTAAAGGTTCTTTGAGGAGAAGAGGAGTGAAAAGAAGAGAGAGAGAGAGAGAGAGAGAGAGAGAGAGATGAGATGGAAGAAGGTTGAGAAGAGAAGGAGAGATGGGAGGCTCAAGTGAATGAGAAGAGGGTTGAAGGATTAGGGTTTCAAAGTGAAGTTACTAACCTTCCCCCTTAAGCTATAATGTAATCACTTAAAAGTTGAAATATCACATAAATACCATTTAACAGGAGGGCTGGAAATAAAAATTGAATCATAAGATAAACTATAAGTATGCCACTCTTCTTCTTGTCTTCTAGCACTCCTCTTCAAGCTAGTGCATAAACATCATAAAATCCTTGCTTGGAGAGTGTTAAGTATCTTAGGAGCAATAGGCTTTGTGAATATATCAACAACGTGATCTTGAGATGGAACATATTCAAGGCTTATGACACCAACTCGTAATTTTTCTCTGACAAAGTGGCAATCAACCTTGATGTGGTTTTTCCTTTCATAGAAGACCGTATTAGAGGCAATATGGTTGTCTACTTGGTTATCACAATGGAGTTTCATTGGAACGTCTCTATTGAACCCCAATTTTGAGAGAAGAGACATAATCCATACAAGTTCACTCACTGCATGTGCCATAGGTCTATATTTTGCATGTGCCCTAGATTGAACAACCGCATTTTGTTTTTTTCTCTTCCAAGTTACTAGATGTCCTCCAACTAATGTGCAATATCCAGAGGTAGATTTAGATTTCTTGTCATTTGAAGAACATACCCAGTCAACACATGCAAAACTTATAACATTAATATGTTCATGGTATTTGTATAGATGTCCCTGTCTAAGAGACTATTTCAAGTATTAAAGGATTTGTTCTAGAGCTTGCTAGTGAGAACACTAAGGCTTATGCCCGTATTGGCTAACAACTTAATGCAAAGGAAATGTCAGGTCTGGTTATAATAAGATATATCAATTTTTCTATCAGCCTTTGGTTCTTCCCATATCTACATCTTCTCTAGAACCAACACATAATTTCACATTAGTATCGATAGGAATGTCTATAGAAGGCACCCTAATGTCCTTTTCTCACAAGTAAATCAAATACATATTTCCTTTGTGTCTAGATTGTAGCACCTCAATCCAAGGAAATATTTGAAGAGCCCCAAGTCTTTAGTCTTTATTTTCTTACACCTCTCTTTCACCTTGTTGATACTTTCTGAATCATTGCCAACAAAATAATATCATCTACATACACAACTATGAGAATAACTCCCTTGTTAGTGTATTTGTCGAATACTGAGTGATCCATCACACATATTTTTAAACCAAACAGAAGCATTGCTCTACTGAACTTATCAAACCATGTTCTCGGTGACTATTTCGGCCAATATTGTTTTTTAATTTGCACACCAACTCCACTTCATCCAAAAATCCAGGTGGTTGATCCATGTTAATCTCCTATATGATATTACCATTAAAGAGTACATTTGTAACATTAAGTTGGTATAGGGACCATTTAGAATTTGCAGCAAGAGGTAAAAAAATCTGTACCGAATTTAATTTATCATAGGAGAGAATAACTTCTCATAATCAATTCCATATCATTAGGTATATTCTTTAGCCATCAATTGATCTTTAAGCCTTGCAACTATGCCATCTGGGTTATGTTTAATTGTGAACACCCACTTGCATCCCACTAGTTTTTGTGTGGTGCCAGAGCCACAAATTACCATGTTTTGTTTTCATATAGGGTTGCCATTTCTTCTTCCATTTTTGCTCTCCATCTTGGATGTTGAAGGGCCTCCTGGTAAGACCTAGGAAGAGGGCTAGAAGAAAGAGAAACAAAGAATGTGCAAAAACTAAAAAATAATCGATGAGTGGATAAAAAATGAGGTGAGATGTAGGTGGTTAAGTGCAAGATCGTTGTTCTTTTCTAATAGAAATAGGCTGGGGGTCAAAAGAAGGATTAAACACAACAAGAAAAGAAGGAAGAGAACTAACCTCCAAAGGATCTGTAGACTCTACAAGAGTGAGTTTAGCTAATTGAGCAGGAGGATGTGAATTATTGTTGTCTATGCTTGAACTAAGTGGATCTTTCAATGGCACCATAGGTTTGGGAAAACCAGTAGAAGATAAAACCTAGGTGGTGCACCACCCAATGGATATAACATTGTTCCTCAAGAAAATTTATCCTCCTTGGAATTGTTAGACCGAAGAACCTTTCGATTTAGAACTGAATTGAGTGGAGATCGTAGCACAAAAGGATTTAAATATAGGCTAAAGAATATAAACATATATTTCATAAAAAAGATCCATCCATCTTGCATAGTCATCAACAAAAATAATTTAAATATTTAGACTGAAAAATATTTGAAACATTCATTGGCCCCCATACTTTAGTATGAACTAAAGAGAAAGGAACAACACCTAGAATTTCAGACCAAGGAGAATAAGTAATTTTTATATGTTTGCTTAGGAGACACTTGACATTGTAAATCATGAATAGACTTAAATGAGGGAAACGATGATTGGATGGAGTATAGTGAAGGTAGTCCCAATCTATGATGCCATTGTAGAGCCTTTTCTTTTAAACTTATTGAGGAAGTGACTATTAGGTTGTCTAAGAAGTAAATGCCTCCTTGCGCATGTTCTCCACCAATCATCGATTTGGTTTGTAGATCCTAAAAAATCATCGTGAGTAGGATAAAAAGATTTGGAATGATAAAGCTCCTTTGTTATCTGACTAACAAATTGTAAACTCAATGGAAGTTGAGAAACAAAAAGAACATCATTTAAGTGAAAGGAGGGTGTCAGAGAAGTAGATCCCATTCCTTATACCTTGGTTTGAGATCCATCTGCTATATACACAAACTCATCTTTCAAACAAGGAGAGAGAATTCAATAAACTAACATTACTAGTCAAATGTTTAGAGGCCTTAGAGTCAATCATCTAAAGATATGGAGAGGGAGAAGTAGCAAAAAACATACATGTGGTTGTAGTTGCAATAGTAGTAGAGGTGGATGTTGTGTTGCAAGTAGATGTGAACATAACATTAAGTTTCTATAGTTATTAAAAATTCTCACAAGTTAAGGCCAGTTTGCCTGTTGAGGACTCATCACTCCCTTTAGTCTTAGCTACATTAGTGGTGGAAGCTTGATTAATAACAACTTGTTTTTTCCCCCCAAAATGTCACAACTAGACGATTAAGTCCTCCATAATAAGTTCACAACCAATTCTAATTTTTAATCTGTAGGAACCTTAACTAGTTTTACCATCTCTTCCGTTGTCACCCTTATTATTTCTTGGCCCCTATTATTTGTATTTTCTCTCCTATTCTGGGAATACATGACTGATGATATATTTGTAGGTGTGGCTGAGGATCCATCTAGAATACTGAGCATTATAGCACATGTCATCAAATGAGGGCAATGAAATAGAGGTAAGAATTTAAGTTTTAGCCACTTCAAGGTATAATTTTAGATTTGCAAGTCAAATAACAGCCACTAGTGCTTCCCTTTGCTTCTCTTAAACTGCAATGTCAATAGAGTATGACTAGGATAACTTCCATTCTTGTGTAACTCCTTTCAATCTAGCAAAAAAAATTATGCAAATTCTCCCCCTTTCTAATATTATACAATGTTTGAAAAACATCATACAACTTTTGTAAACTATCAACACTAGAATAAAGCTTTACGCAAGTGTCACAAACAAGTTTTGCTGTTTCAAGGTGGACCATATTATTTGCTATACTCTCTTCCATACTGTTAATCATCCCTCTAATTACATGGGTGTCCTCTTGAAGCTATTTTTTATTCATAACATCTTCTTCATCAACAATAGGAGGTGGCTTAATCAGATGATCAAATAAGTCTTGGGTAATAAGGAACTGCTTATCAGCTTGGGACCAACTTAAGTAACTTGATAGTCCTTTAAGGGGAATAGTGGTAATCTTGAGTAACTCACTTATACTATATATAGTTGAAAAGATTCTTTTCATCCATATGTTAATCTTGAGATAAACTCACACCATGGAATATACTGAAAATGCCAACAAGTTTCAAATTGAATATTCAAGCTTTCAAGCCAATTAACCAAGAGAACCGCAACTCTATGGGCCACCACGACTGAATATACAATATTAGAAGTTTAAGTAATCAACGGATTTCCCCTTAATAACAAAAAACTCAAGAGAAAAAGTCCCGAAGAATTTCAATACTTCTATATTGAGACTGCTTAGTTGATGTTTCCATGACCCTCCATACTTCTATTCTCGGATTCTTGTCCAAAAGAATTTCAATTCAAGTATATGTTATGCTTCCCTTAATCAAGAAGGACTCAAATATCAAGTCTTGAGCAACTGAACCCAAGAAAAAAGATTAACAGCTCACAAAAGTAAAATTTAGAAACTCTTGATCACGAGAGTTTTACTTCAACATGAATGTGTTGTCCTTGTTTGAAAAAGGATTTAAAATCAGTCTCCAAGCAGTCTCAATCGGAGAATAGAAGTATGGAGGCTCATGGAAACATCTACTTGCAGGACTCTTCTAATCACTAAAGTCCAGAATAGAAGTTTGCTAAAAACCCTTGAGATTTCTCAAGGAGAGCTTTAGCAGCAATGAAAGAGACTTTTTGCTGCTCTTATCCTCTCTTCCAGCCACAATGGTAAAGAAAAAACTATTGCTCAAGGATACACCTTAAGCTCACGAGTCCAAATTGATCCTGATGTTCATCTACCTGCGTTGGAAGAAGCCAGACTCTCGGGTAGTGCAAGACAAGAATGAAAAAACAAATCTTGAAGCATATACCAATATGCATGCATGGTTAGTGAATCAAGTATGATTCAAATGAAAAATCATGAAGAATATTGCCTACTGAAATCTTTACGCGTCCACTATGTGTCTTATATTTCAAGTATAGAATATAACACAAAAACGGGTTGAATCAGTTATCTGTTTGATCAACCCTAGTAGTAGCTTGCCCCATGCAACATTCTACGTAAACCAAATAGGAAAACAGCTTGAAATCCTAAGTCGTCTATTCTGATACCATTTTGAATGTTAGGATTCTACTAACATATCTTTAGAGGTTCTTTGAGAAGAAGAGAAGTGAGAGAGAGAGGTCGAGTTAAGGTGGAAGAAGGTTGTGAAGAGAAAGATGGGAGGCTTGAGTGTGTAAGAAGAGCTGAAGGATTAGGGTTTTGAAAGAAAGCTGAAACATTAGATAAATAACCTTTAACATGAGGGCTAGAAATTAAGACTAAATCATTAGATAAATTACAAGTATGTCACTCTCTTCTTGTCTTGTAACAAATACAATTCCAAAAACTAATGTAAAATACTTACCACTATGCAATCTCCAACTTGTCCAAGTGCTTCTCAATAATCATCCATTAATATGCAAACTATAAAAAATAATACAAGAAATTCAATAAGAAACGCTAAAAAAATCTTACATGTAATTTGTCATTGTCAAGGACATCACTTGATTTACCTATCAAACACCTAGACCTAACTCTGACACCCACCGTTCCCTTTCCCTACCGCTTCCGCTGGGATTCGAACGCGGAACGTGGTGCCCAGCTCTGATACGCCTATCCAATAAGACTTCCCAGGAGGTCACCCATCCTAATACTACTCGTGCCCAAGCGCGCTTAACTTCGGAGTTCTGAGTCATACGCCTAGCCAATATAACTTAACAGACCGGTCTATTAAGTGCGAAAATCCAAGTACCTAACCTAGGTGGACCGGAACCACCTAGCTCTGATACCCACCGTTCCTGTTCCCTAGCGCTTCCGCTGGGATTGGAACACAGAACGTGGTGCCCAACTCTGATACCATGTCAAACGCCTAGCCAATACAACCCAAAAGACCGGTCTGTTAAGTACGGAAAGCCAAGTACCTAACCCATCAGTGGACCAGGGGTGGACGAAATCTAACCCAGGTGGACCGGAATCACCTAGCTCTGACATTATCGACATCATTTTCCAATATAAATGTGCTATACAATGTACCAAAAACATTCTCAGTGCTTGATCCTAAAATATATATAATCCTAAAATATATATAGAAAACTTTAAAAATAGTTAAATATAATAAAAAAGTAAATAAATTTAAATTTAGAAACTATAAGGTAATATAAAGGTTTATGAATTTACCTTCAACACCAAATCTCAACCAATCTTGAGGACAAACAATGGCCTCCACGTTCTTTGTTAGAAACCTAGATTTATATTTATCAAGAATTCTACCCCCCATGCTACAAGTTGCTTTTGAGGCGATTGTAGGAACTAGAATTGCTAAAATATCTTTGGCAATGAGACTTATAACTAGGTACTTGAATCTATTATAGTTCTATCATTCTAATACACCTTCTAAGTTTTGAATGTCCATTAGACTGCACTCTTCCTCCAAATCTCTCTCTCTCTCTCTCTCTCTCTCTCTCTCTCTCTCTCTCTCTCTCTCTCTCATATTTTCCCTCATATACCAATCCACATGTGCTCATGGTTCTCTCTTTTCCACATTTTCTCTTCTTCTCTCTCTTCCATGCTTCCTCAAAAATTAATAATGATCAAGTAATGGCTAGAGAAAAAGGATTGATTAGAAATGATGGTTATTTTTGGGATTAATTTATTTCAAACAATGTGTGGTGAGAGAGATTGTTCTTGTGTTAATTCATAGATAGAGAGAAAAACCCATAACAAATTCTAGGTCATAGATGTCCGGGGGCAAAGATAGACACAAATTTAGTCCAAAGATGCAATACAACAAATACACTTGACAAAGTCTCAACGACTACAAGTAAAATAATTTTCTTTCTTTGATGCAACCAATGTGGTGAGAGAGGAGAGGAAAACACCTGTAACTGTGTGCGATTTCTTTCGTAAATTATTTCATCTTCATAGTAGATTAATGCAGCGACGGAAGATAGGACATAGTCTCACCTTGAGTGAACCTGTATAAATTTTGTTTGTTCTTGTGCTTGTTTTTTTCTTCTTCTACATTTATTATTATTGATCTCGTTAGTTTGGAGTTAGGGCATCTAATTCCTAACATTTTGTCCTCAGATGGAAGACAAGATTTGAAATGATATGAATGGCCGCGGGTTGTCACAATATAATTTCATAGATGCTCCTTTATAGAATCCCAATTCAGTAAGAAGAGATCTGATCCATAGAAACTCACTGACTGTGTGGGCCATAACTATGTACTTTGCTTCCACATTGGACCTTGCAACAAAATTTTGCATTTTGCTTCTCCATGTAACTAGATTACCTCCAACTAAGGTACCTGAAGTGGACTTCCTTTCATTAAGTGATCCAGTTCAATCTACATCTAAGAAATCTTCTCTGTTGTAATGGCCATGATTCTTATAGAGAAGCCATTTTCCTGGAGTTCCCTTTAAATATCTTAGTATCCTCTCCAAGATTTGCCAATGGGTAAATTGTGGTTTGTGCATATACTGAATCTCCACACTTACTACACATGATATATCTGGTTTGGTCACAGTGAGGTAAATAAGCTTTCCCACAAGCCTTTGATAGTTAGCATATCTTCTCCAGAGCTTGCACATAGCTTTAAATTAGCATCCATACGAGTGTTCGCCTTCAGTTTGTGGGCTCCTAGGTTGGTTTACAGTCAAGTGATTGTTTTAGCATCTTTCCTTTGAGCCATATCAGATGCTAGGGATGGCTAAGTTAGTCTATGACCACATTGAATCTCCACACGAAAAAACTTCTTAATCATGTGGTGTTGAGGATCACCAAGTAGTGCTAAGGAAAATGATTACCGTGTATGGAGGTAGCTTAGTCTAAGTAGTACTACAAAACCTGCACAATATGTACTTTGTATTTATATCTTTGGCATTTAACTTTTGCTACATCTGGAAGATTAAGTGAAAATACTTCTGATGCTGCTACAAAATTTATACTTTCGGTCAAAGATAGGAACTCAAATTGTACAATTGTCACAACCAGGGCGACTCGTTCAAAACTCCGAAAAGAAATGGGAAACTCTAATGTAAAGATCAAGCAAGAGTCTCTTAGAGAGAAATGAAATTGAACACTCCCAGTCCGCAAAAGTTAGAAGATTCCATGAACAAAATCCAAACATATCTTTGTAGTGATAGGCCAAGGTTAACTAGATTGGCAATACAGAAAGAAGTCAATACTTCATTTTGTTAATTTAGATTGGCAATCCATGAATATTTTGAGATGGTTTAAGTATCGGTTACTATCTCATGTTCATTTAGTTCATTTGGTAACATTGCTTGCACTTGGTTGATCTTAGTGACAAGTTTGATAATTGGTGGTTTACTTCAATTGAACCAAATGCAATATACCAACAAGTTTATCATGGGTGGGACGGTGCAGTTTCCTAATCAAGCATGCATCTTATTTAGCTTCTAGGGGTGAAAAACCATGGAAGTGAAATCATTCTACTTACAATTGGGACCTTGTTTTTTTTGCAAAGATCAGGGTTTTGATAGACCAAAATCGGTGAGTCTTCTTACGTAATCTACTCTCTCTTTTTCTTGTTAGAAATGAATGATAGCTAGGGGTGGCATCGAATCGAGTTGAGCCCGAACCTGCCTATGTTCGAGTTAGGTTTGATTTTAATATTTCAAACTTGAACTCGAGTCGAGCCTAACCTCGAGCCTAAAATTATAATCGAGCTCGAGCCGAATAATTTTAACCGAGTTCGAGCTCCAACCTACATTTAAAATTTTTCATAAAATACATGTCAAATAAACTGTATATAAAATTATGCATATATTTTACATAAAATTGGGCATGACCTCTACCTAAAATTGGGCATAACCTCTATACATTAACCCTGCATAAAATTATCTATACACTCTGCATAAAATCTTTTGTCCAGATAAGTTTTTACTCGATTATTTACATATAAATTATTAAGTCAAATAAATATGAGTAAATGTTATTTTGTATCTTATTATATGGATACTTGATAATTTGATAAAGTGAGGGGTATTTTTTGTAAGTTTTAAGACTACATGCGTAAGTAGAGGGTCTTTCTATATATTCTTAAGGAGAATAACTTATTAAAATATTTATTTAAAAATAATTTGGTTGTATTTTAATTTATATTATAAATTTTTATATTTTATAAGATTTTATACTATAATTTAAGCATATAACATTTCAAATATTTTATATACCTATTTATTTACCTATTTAATAATCAGGTTATAATCGGGCACCAGACATCCGTTCGACTTAATAATCAGGTAAAGACCCCACATGACAGTGCGATGGTGTTGCACATGGAGCGCAGAGCAGTAGACGCCCTAGGTAGGAAAAAATTTCAAGCTAAAAGCCAATCTTTCTATTTTTTCGTCTTCTCTAGCTTCGGTCTTTGCTCGCAAAAATGGGAAGATGGGTTTTAGCTTGAAAATTGGAGAGGAAGAAGATTGGAGGAAGAAATCAAAGAGGAAGATGATTAGAGAGGAAGAAATCAAAGAGAAAAAAATCGGAGAGGAATAAATCGGAAAGGAAGAAATTGGAAATGGGCCATTTCTGTTTATTAAACGCCTAGCCAATACAACCCAAAAGACCGATCTGTTAGGTAGTAGAAAGCTAAGTACTTAACCCAGACCACAAACTCTAACATCCACTGTTCCCGGGTTTTGTATTGCTACCCTCCGGGATTCGAACGCGGAACGTGGTGCCCAACTCTGATACTATGTCAAAAACCTAGCCAATACAACCCAAAAGACCAGTCTGTTAGGTAGCGGAAAACCAAGTACTTAACCCATACCACAAACTCTAACACCGCTTGCTCACTGCTACCAAATCCTGAATTCCCTATTCTGAAGAATGAAACCCAAAGAAGTAGTTTGGGCCCTTGTTAAGTTAACGAGCCAGCTTGCGAGATTTATGAACCGAACCATGGTTTGCTCGAGCTCGGCCTGTTAACTTAAACTAGCCCGATTAGAATCTGAAACTCGGTTTGAGCTCCAGATAAACCAAATCGAACCGAGCCGAGCTCGAGCCACTCGCAAACCGGCTCGGTTCGATGCCACCCCTAGTGCTGGCTGATTGAGATTCCACTCATGTTTCTGCGTTCATTGCATTGAGAGCGTGAATTCAGGAGTTAAACTAGACTACTGAACAGTCTTCAGGTCAAACACCTAATTTTTTTATATATCTATGGCATATTTGATAGTGTTTAATAAAGGAGAGTTTCTTTCAGCTTTTGTGCAAGTGATCCTACATTTCAATAATATCTATTGGTGTACGTCAGAGACTATAAACATATCTTCCGTGTCTGCTGATCAGAGATTGGATACCAATTATCCATCCCCGTGCTTTTCCCATTGCTCCATGTTAAATCGAGGGAGACAGATGAAGAGAGGTCTTTAGAGAACAAAGACGATAAAATCCATGTGAAGGATAACACTCCGTAACAGAAGCTCAAAGACCAGTTCGAGTCAGAAAAACCTGATTTTCCGTTGTAAATACTTTGTTGTAAAATCAGTATAAATTCAATGTAAATCCTCACCATCAATTTGTGTTGATTACGAAGATTTAATTAAATCTTCTCAACCTATAAGGTAACGGGCAAAAGAAAGGTAATGGGTGAGTGGCTGGTTTCATCACCATCCCATGTTCAATCGCTTCTCATGAAAGAAACAAACTTGCAATTATCTGGATAATGGAACCCGTATTCTTACACCATTGTTTATCTCTTCTTCTGCTGCTGCGTCTCCGCTCATTCTATCCTTTTCTCATTCAGTTGTGCTGCTTGTTTCTTTTGTTTTTTTCTGATTTTTTTTTTTTAATCCTTACTAGAAAGAGAGGCAACCGATAAGCAGCATATATTTAGGTTTGTTTAGTGAATCGTGAAACCCACCGCCGTTTGTTGTTTGCGCTTATTAGTAAAGAGTATCCTCCTTGATAAAGAAAAAGGAACGAAGAACAACCCCTAATCCCTCTTTTTTTTTTTTTTCTTATTCATTCAATGGTTATCAAGTTATCACGGGAACCGAAGCTTACCTCCTGCTCACATTTCAGACACAGGAGACAGGATCTCTTAAACCAACTAAAACCATATTAACTAAACAATCAAGCTGGTGATTACTCAAAATTTGTCGAAGGGAGACAAGCGAGAGAGAATGAGTGCTAGGATGAAATCATCTTCATCTTGAACAAACCTGCAGCCACTTTTTCTCATGGCTCAATAAAGATGGCTTCTCCCTCACTCGTCTTCCCCAAAGTTTCTTCCGTAAGTTCACAAAAACACCACATCAATACTATATAATTTGTCTTTGACAAACCTGCTCATGTGGGACCAGCACACGGCTGCCACTCACTCCCACACTTTGGCCACCTACCCACCACATCAAATTGGCTAACTTGTACAGTCATCTTGATATTTATGATCTAGTTCTTTTAGAATGCTTAGAAGCCAAAAAAACCCTAATTTGAGTCTTAATTAAGATTTTTTAATCATTCATATAAAGTATAGATTATATTTTCTAGAGATCGAAGCAGACTATATTGCGGACCGGAGCAAATGTTAAAACATTTGATTTATTTTCTTCTTGAAAGGTTTCTTGAATGCAAAAGAGTAAATTTTTATATTTATAAAAGACCTAGACTAAAATACTGGACATTATAATCTTAAATCTATATTCTATATTATTAACGTAAATAATGAATGAAATAAACCATTTACAGATCGGGTTGGATATCCATTCATCGGATCAGGTTTAAAAACCTAAGCTTTGAATGGGTTTGGGTGAGAGTTTTCTTAGGGTTTTTTTGGAGTCCCATGGAAAAGAAAAGAAAATAAGAATTTGACTATTATTATTCCAAAAAATAATTAGTGAAAAAAAGAATTTGATTATTATCATATTTTCACTAACTATTTTTGGGAATAATAATGATTATATTCTCATTTTCTTTCTTTTCTTTTCTAAGAGTTCCAAACAGACCCTTAGAGTTATCTCAAAATACCTATCCATATCCATATGTGTGCAAATGGGAATTTTCGATCTACATATTAATCCGATTTCAGAGATCATGGGTGATTCGAGTTATGGTTATACTGATTCACTTTCAGTGTTAATCCTCAGCATATTGGATAAGCATAGTTTGTAGATTATCAAAGTGAATTGAACCATGGATACATTTTCAAATTTGTTCATCCTGGTTTTTTTCACACAGTGACTCATCTTGCTTATGAGAAACCCGCAGCATTCGCACGACTCTATATGGACTATGGAGCAAAGGGCGAAGAGAACATGGCTGACTGTGATTATAACCCACGGTCATTCGTGGGCAAACTGTAGAATCGTGTATATGTAACTGCAGATGTAGTCAACTGTTTTGGATTTTTGCAGGGTTTAGCAAGTCAGAGAACCTGAAAGAACACCACCCGCTTTCTGTTCTACGGTTTTTCTTTAAAAAAAATATAAAAAATTAAGGAATGAAGCTTTATGGAGGGCTCTTACATGGGATCGCACCAGAGGAGGAGACAAAGTGGCTGGTGATGATATTAAAACTGGGGTTAGCTCACGCGAGTCTCCGTCATCATATCCAAAGTGGAGAGTGCGTTTCCTCCCCCTCCCACGAAGCTTCATGTGGCCATGGCACCACACCACCCCCATGAAAGAGGAGGGACAACAAGGGTTTTGAAAACTGTAAAGCAATTACAAGTACAAACTTCCCTTTAACAAACTTTTAATCCTTTATTAATTGGATTCTTTCAACGAGTGTTATTAAAAGAGTTTTCCTCTCTGATAGAAACATCAGCAAATCATCTTTGCTTGACCCCTTTCGCCGACTTTGCTTGACCCTTCCTCCTCCTCAAGGATCATAAAGTACAATTCGGACGAGGTAGAGTAGTGGAAATCTGAAACGAACCCCACTTGGATCTTTGGGCTTCGTGTTCCTCTTTCCTTTCTTGTTTGCCTTTTCATCAGAGTGTGGAGAGTAAGTAATTGATGTGGTGGGTTGATGCCAGAAATGAACTTAAGCCAGAGCCGGCCTCCTCGGCTTTAATCGATCGAGTAACCAAGGATAAAAGTCACTGGAGGTGCTCGGGTAGGTAAGGGTAACATCAACAAAATCGTAAATGGGTGACTCTGTTTCTGGGTTTCTGCGATGAGCTAGCCAGGATATATATCGCGGAGGAATTCCAAGAATTAATGGAACCTTGCAGCAATATGAGAAACCGTGTCCGTGTCTGTGTCTGTAGAGGGATCAGTAAAAAGATACTGTTGCCACTCTGGAGCCGCTGATTCAGCCGAGCCAAGGAGATTGCAGCTCTTCCGAAAAGTAGAACACTAGCAATTGTGAATATTTTAAAGGAACGAGATGATGCAATGAGATGATACTAGGGACCCAGCGGAATCCTCAAGGTGGCTTTATTCTCTTCTTCAATTCCCCATATAAGGAAGAACCATCCTCAGTTCTTCATCTCAGGCATTACGTGAACTTCAATACGCCTTCCTCATTAGTCCTCTTACTTCCCAGCCCAGAGAGAGAGAGAGAGAGAGAGAGAGAGAGAGAGTTGCAGAGAAATAAGAGCCATGTTTCTTCTGTTTTAATCTCTCTGTGTCTCCCATTCACTCATTAGTGTAAGTTCGAGTTATAGCAGAAGAAAAAAAAACACCTTGTTCTTCTTCGTCTCAATCTCTTTCTCAGACTCTCATTATTCGTTCTTTTTCTGTGGAATAATGGCAAAATTAGATATACAATCTTCGCGAACTAGAGCAATATGGAGATCCTGCCTGAGCTCATCCCTGCGAACGACCCTAGCATGCGCCATTGTCGCATGTACCAAGTACTACGGTCCTGCCACCCTTAGCCGGCAACTCGCTTTCCCTGCTCTCTCCTACGTGACGACAATCCTTATCTGCGCCGACGCTACGTTCGGCGAGGCCCTATACGGCACCGTCTGCGCGCTCTACGGAAGCCTCCAAGGCGTCGTGCCTGCCGTGGTGGTTCTCTGGGCAGTGGGCCCCGCCAGGTTCACGATCACCGTCTCGACGGTGGCCATCGCCCTGAGCGCGTTTCTGGTGGCGCTGCCGGAGTCGACGCACGTGATCGTAAAGCGGGTCGCGCTGCTGCAGATAGTGGTGGTGTACGTGACGACGTTCATGCATGGGACTGGGACTGACCCGGTCATGCACCCCCTCCGCGTCGGGGTGAGCTCCGGCGTTGGGGCCATTGCCGCCGTCGCGGCGGTGCTCCTCCCCTACCCGCACCTCGGGTACCTCGAGGTACGTACGGAAGTACGTGAGATTTCATGTGCTCGTTGCATGAATCGACCGACTGACCGATCAAGTAACTCTTCCACTTTTTTTTAGTTCTTACTTTTCCCCTCTTAGTTGGGCACAACAAACTCGAACCAGCAGATATTTTAGGCTCGAATTACAAAAATACCCCCAGCTCTGTCATTTGGGCATTGGGTGGATTTGCTAGGAAAAAAATAATTGTAGAGCCTCCCTTGATTGGAACCATTTACACGGGTAATTAATACAATAGGTTTCACTCGAAAGATCAATTATTTTAATTCCTGAATTATCTTAGATCAATTCATCTATTGTTATTCTTTGCAGGTGAGGAAGACGAGAAAGCTTTTCATAAATTTCAGCGTGGAGAAACTGAAGCTTTTTGTGAATGCTTTCTGTGCTGATAATAACGCTTCCTCAGCTGCTTCAATCTCTCAGGCCAAGTCTTCATCTAAAGCTTGTAACAGGCTACTTCAAATCGTAAAGATCAAACAAGTAAGAGTAGTTGCTTAAGCAATTGTTGCCGGCTTATATGGGTTTCCTTCATTATTGAAGTGGTAATTAACAATCCAGTTTTTTTTTTTTTTTTTTTTTTCTGTTTTTGTAGACAAGCTTGAAATGGGAGAGTCTCGGTTTTGGGCGTGAATCATCCAGTGCACTGGCGGCAGACAGATTGCAAGCCCTGGCGACTCCCATGAATGGAATGGAAATGGCTTTGAGTTCCTGTCCTTCTTTCCCACTGAAAATTGTCGACTCCGAACTCAAAAATCACTTGCGAGATTTCATGAATTACATAAGCCTAAGATTGATGCAACTCAAATATGCATATCATAAAGATTCATCGACAGTTTATGAATCGAAGAACGACGACGCACCTTATAAGTCTGTTCTGTCGTCCTTCCGTGTTCCTTTCCCTAGCCAGAATGATCTTCCCTCTTTCTTCTTCCTTTTCTGCATGAAACTCCTCCATGATGAATGCACTAGCTCTCCTTCCTACCAAGTCACTATTCCCGGGAAAACGATTTCTATGATACCCAGTAAGGAACCCGTTGTGGATTCCATTGAAGAAGAGTCAAGCATCATGAGAAGGATCCTAACCAGTGCGCTAAAGGGTTGTAGTAGGAGGAGGTTCTTGATCGCGTTTAGGTGCTCGCTCTCGTTAGGCCATTCGGTGCTGTTCGGGATGCTGTTTAGCAGAAAAAATGGGTACTGGGGAGGACTTGTGATCGCTTCTTCCATGACTCCGTTCAGAGAAGCCACTTACAGGGCTGCTAATACCAGAGCTCAAGGGACAGTCTTGGGCTCAATCTATGGACTCCTAGGTTGCTATATTTCTCAAAGATTGATGGAAGTCAGGTTCATAGTCCTTCTCCCATGGTTGATTTTCTCAAGCTTTTTGACGCGGAGCCGAATGTATGGGCCTGCAGGAGGCATATCAGCCGCCGTTGCTGCAATTTTGATCATGGGCAGGAAGGATTATGGCTCCGTGACCGAGTTCGCCATTATCAGAATTACTGAAACATTCATTTCTTTAACTTGTTCTATATGCGTTGATCTTCTTCTACAACCGACCAGAGCATCCACGCTTGCCAGATTTCAGCTCTCTAAAAGTTTCAACACCCTCCACAGTTGTGTAGAGTCGTTGCACGATATCTCCGAGTTGAAAAGAGATTTGAGCAAGTTGAAGGGACATGTGAACGAATTAATCAAGTTCATAGATGAAGCTATAATGGAGCCTAATTTCTGGTTCCTCCCATTTGCCGGTCCCGCTTACAGTAACCTCTCTGGGTCTCTGTCCAAGATGATGGAGCTTTTACTCTTTGGGTCTCACGCCCTGGAGATCCTCTACCACGAATCCCAGAAGTCCAGTCTTTCATGGATGGAGATACACGGAACCATAGAGGGTGATCTGGAGCTGTTCAGGCGATCGCTATGCTCATCAATCAAATCCCTTGAAGACATTACAAAAATGAAGTCTCTGGAAAAACTAGAGACGGACTTCCAAAGAAAGAAGGGTTCTAACGATCTAGAATCAAGGAAAACACCAAACGCAGTTGAGTATAGGAATCTGTGCGCTGATGAAGAGGAGGCGGAGAAGATTATTGCTGCTTTTCTCCAGCACTCGGAGGAGGAAATACTGAACCATGTGGCTGATGGTGATGAGGAGGTGATGACGAGAATGGTACTGTGGTTAAGTGCCCTTGGATACTGCATGGATGAATTGATGAAAGAGGGAAGACAGCTGGAGAAGAGGATGAAAGAACTTGTTCAGTGCGAGAATCCCGCAAGCCATGTCAACTTACACGAAATTTCTTGTAAGATAAGGGAGTTGTCTACGTAGATCTTTGCTGTACACGTGTCTACATAAAGTTAAGTGGCTATAGAGGATAATCTATAGGAAGACAAAGTTCCCACTATCAATAGATAAATAATAAACCTAACCTTTGTTCTGCCATCCTTAATTCCTCCTAGCAACTTACAAATGCTATAAATAAATTATTTCAAAAGGTTAGCCCCAAAGGAGTAATAGAAGTCTTCACAAACACCCAAAGACCAGTCGCCTGGATCAGAGGCAGAAGACCAGCAAATTGAAGAAATCACGCTATAATTTTTGTTGTAATATTTGTAATATGAAACTATATAAATTGAATAGGGAATTTCCCTAAAATACCCATTTAAAATAAATTATTTTCAAAAACACTGACGTCATCAAAATATTTCTAAAACTACCCAACTTTGATCGGTCAAATGCCTATGTGTACAGTCAAAAGAGACACGTAAGCTTTGACTGCTTATGTGTCGCCACATCATCAGTACAGTAAACATATATCGACACGTTGTCTGCCATGTCATCTGCCACATAAGCTGACACATCATTAAATACAAAATTAAATAATCCTCACCATATTCCACTATAGGCATTGTTTTTCAAAATAAGTTGTTTTAAATGCCTTATGTGTCCCCTCTCATCTTTCTCCTCTCCTCTCCTCTCGCCCTCTCGCTGCCGCTCGGCCTCGGCCTCCTCTCCTCTCCTCTCGCCGCCTCTCCTCTCGCCCTCTCGCCGCTGCTTGGCCTCGGCCTCCTCTCCTCTCCTCTCGCCCCCTCTCCTCTCACCCTCTAGCCACCACTCGGCCTCAACCTCCTCTGGCCTTGCCCTCTCTTCTCTCGCTGTTGTCGCTTGGCCTCGACCTCCTCTCCTCTCCTCTTGCCCCCTCTCCTCTCGCCCTCTCACAGCCGCTCGGCTTCGGCCTCCTCTGGCCTCGCCCTCTCTCATCTCGCTACCGCCGCTCAGCCTCGACCTCCTCTCCTCTCCTCTCCTCTCCTCTCCCCCCCTCTCTTCTCCCCTCTCGCAGTGCCTGCTGCCGCCGCTCCCACGGCTCGGCCTCGACTAGCCCTCGACCCCCCCCCTCTCAATTAAAAAATTAAAAAATATTTTAAATCGATAATAAAATATGTTAAATTAGTAAGAGTAAGATTTTTTAATTATTTTAAATATAAGTTAATAATAAATTTGAAAAAAACGTATTGATAAATTTGATTTTTAAACTCAAAACTAAAATTTTCAAATTTTTTATTAAAATAATTTTTAAATCAATAATAAAAAGGTGTTAAAATGGTAAGAGTAAGATTTTTTATAAATTATTATTTTAAATATAACGTAATAAAAAGTGTACCGGTACATTTATTTTTTAAACTCAAGTAAAATTTTCATATTTTTTCAGTTAATAAATATTTTTAATTGATAATAAAAGGTGTTGTAAGATTTTTAATTAACTAATATATATTTTTAATAATTTATTATTTTTTAAATAATGTGATAAAAATTATACAAATAAATTGTATTTTTAAACTCTAAAATAATTTTTAGGCTTCGAGACACAAAATTTATTACTTTTCCCAAAGATAAATGTCCAATATTGTAGATATTAGGTAATAAAAAATGTATCTGATTTTTTATTTTTTTAAAAAAATTATTCATTTTTTTCATTTAATGACATGGCAGCTTATGTGGTAGACGACGGTTTAAAATAATGACGTGGCAGACGGCGTGTCGATCAATGTTTACTGCACTGATGATGTGGTGACACATAAGTAGTCAAAGCTTACGTGTCACTTTTGACTACACACATTGGCATTTGACCGGTCAAAGTTGGGTAGTTTTAGAAATATTTTGATGAAGTCAGTGTTTTTTAAAATAATTTATTTTAAATGTGTATTTTAGGGAAATTCCCAATTGAATACTCACCCTCACCATCATTTGTGGTGATCACAAAGATTAAAAATCTTCTCATGGCATCAAAGCTTCTCGTTGATCCCTTCCGCTCCCTTCTCGAGCTCTCGCTGTTTCAAGTTCAATGGCTTTTCGAGCATCAAAATCTTGATGAGATAGCTTTCTGTCAAGTCTGTGCTTCCATTCCCTCTCCGGCTCGTAGTCTCTAACTTGCCGTTCATCTCTTTCTTCTCGTCGTCGACACTGTTCATCTTCGCCTATCCTTTGCCTCTTCTGACTCTTCCCATTCTACCCATCATGAGACTCTTGCTCAGTTTTTATTTTAGCGCAGAATTACGAGGAAAAACCATCACGGGACTCATGCTCATTGGTACTCATGCTCGAGGAGAAACCCAACTGCATCGTTTAAAAAGGCCTCACCCATGCTGACCTTTAAGGTTAGTCATTTTGGGATTCACCTTTTGGCAAGACCAATACAACCTGCCACTTTTCTCCTTGTAATTGCTTTTGCTTAGCTATGAAATTAGTTCCTTCAACAACTTCTTCAATGGCAGCAGAATCCCTTCCACATCTTCTCCCCTTTCATACCCTAATCCACATAATTATTAAACTCTCTTCCATAACCTACCTCATCTGGAAAAGCCAACTTCTTCCCCTTATTGAGAGTCAAAATCTCCTCAACTAAGTGGACATAATCATAATGCCACCACCTCAATTTTTTGCCACCGATTCAACCACCCCTACTGCCGAATATTTGGCATGGAAAATGATGGATCAATACTTTCTCAGCCTCCTCCTTTCCTCCCTAACCAAGGAGGCAATGGCTGAAGCTGTTGGCCTCTCTACTGCACGTGAGGTATGACTTACATTGGAAAATATTTTCAGCCACCGGTCAAAGGCTCGAGAAATCCGTCTCAAGGATGACCCCCAATAGCTGAAGCGTGGCAATCAATCCATTGCCACCTACACCCACATTTTCAAGGGTCTCTACGACCAACTTCACGTGTTCGGCAAACTTGTTGACAACACTAACAAACTTCATCAATTTTTTCGTGGACTTAGAGCCGATTTCTCCACCTTCCCCATCACAAAAATGGCCCTCACTCCTCTCCACTATTTCTCCGACCTCTTCTCCAAAGCCGAGAGCTTAGAGCTCTTCCAGAAATCTCTCGAAAGCTCTGTTTCTCCCGCTATTGCCTTCACTTCAACATCCTATGGTTCGGACGGATCAACCCGTTGCGGCTCTGGTCGAACCCATGGCCAAACCAATGGTTCTAGTCGCCATTATGTCAACCGAGGCTGACCTCATTTTAGTCAAGGGTGTCCCCCTCCTTGCTTCCAGATATGCCGTTTTGACGGTCACTATGCCGATTGCTGCAACCAACATAATGCCCGTAATGAGTCCACTGAGTCTCGTGCCCATCTTGTTGAGGCTTTCAATGGATTGTGCTCTCTCAATGATTTTGCGTCTTCTAACTCTTTCTTGGACATTGGGGCTTTCACTCATATGTCCAATTACCCATCCATCCGGGATCAGTCCACTCAGTACACAGGTAAGGACTCTATAATTGTGTGGATGGTGTCTCCTTACCTATCTCAGACATTGGTATTCTTTCTCCTACCCCAAATATTCATTTGTTAGATGTTTTAGTTGTTCCTCATCTCACTAAAAATCTTCTCTCCATCATTAAATTAACATCTGATTTTCCTTTATCCGTTACATTTATTAATAATCTTTTCATTGTTTAGAATCGTCTCAAAGGAAGGGTGGTGGTAACCAGTAAGAGACATGTAGGCTTATATGTGCTGGAGCGTGGTAAGTCTACGCTTATTTCTGTCCTTAAGAATAAATCTTTACATGCTTCCTATGATTTATGGCATACTCACTTTGGACATGAAATCATTCTGTTATTTCTTCCTTCAAGGACATCTTCATCATACATCTTTATGACCCTTTCCATCACTATGTAGTACATGTCAACTTGTGAAAAATCATCATATGCCCTATCCACGTCATGAACATAGGTCATCTAATATGTTATATCTTATTCATTATAACATTTGGGCCCCTTCAACCATCAAATCCCATTTAAATTTGTTTATTATGTTATCTTCATTGAGGATTTTTCTCGTTTCAATTGGTTTTATCCTTTGAAATTCAAATATGATTTTATGAGGTTTTTACCCAATTTCAAAAATTTATGGAAAATCAATATTCTGCCTGCATTAAAATTTTCCAAAGTGATCGCGGGGGTAAATTTACTAGCACTTTCTTCGAAACTCATCTTCGTACCTCTACCATTCACCATCAAATTTCCTGTCCATATACTCCTACCCAAAATGTTTGTGTTGCATGCGAACACCGTCATGTGACTGAGACTGGTCTGGCAGTAGCTTACATCATCAACTATTTGCCTACATCACTTCTTTGAGGTAAATCATTGTTTTAACTTTTATATGGTTCCTTTCCAAACTATGAAAATTTTGATATCTTTGGTTGTTGTGTTTATCCTTGCTTACATGATTGTATGTATAATGTATCTTTGCCTCGAAGTATTCCCTATATTTTTTTGAGTTACAATCCCTCTTATAAAGGGTTTTGTTGCCTTGATCTCATCAGCACTCGACTCCACATCACCCACCATGCTTAATTTTATGAACATAATTTGCCTTTTACAAAACCTCTCAAGCTCAACCCACTTCCTCTCTCCAATTTTCCAACTTTCAGGAACCTAGTCTTCTCCATATAGAATCCCCTCCTCCCTTTGCAGACCATTCTCCACCCATTACTCAATCCAGGTTTAACCCATGTGTTATTTGTATTGATGTGGTCGATGAGTCATGGACTAATAATAATTAATAATAATAATAATAATAATAAATATAATGTACTAATAATAATACTTGATGCATTAATAATAATTATTCAATTTTTTAATACTTGATGTATTAAATAAACATGAAAAATTAATATTTATTAGTAATTATTAGCTATTACTTACCCTTATACTTCTCCCAAAAATAATTCTATAAAATAAAAATAAAGAATAGCCATTTATATCATTGAGAAAATTAATAAATTTTGATAGATTTCAAATCATTTTTATGCTTCATAAACTGAAGTATTTTATTAACAGAAGAAGGTCATTTGAATTGAGGGGGAAAATGCTGGAAAAGAGCCTAACAAGGAGTCCCTCAAGGAAGTAATTGACTACCCAAAAAACTTTCAAATATCGATTCAAACTCGTTTAGCATTCAAACTTGGCAAGTGACTTACAATTGTATTAAAAAACTCAGGTCATATATTTAAGTATTTTTTGGAGTTTTAATTGATTTTCTAAGATGACAAAAAAAGTCATTTCGCAACCCTAATTAATGACTAGATTTATGAACGTTATAACTCTTCTATCCAAGCTCCCCCTTGCACAATCTTATAAATGATACTTTCCTTGGTGATCACAACCCTCCCCGTGTGTTCTTTGAGTTTCAAATTAATTGTGGAGGTCAAATTTTCTTAAACGAGGTTCATCTCTTATTTTTGAATCATGTACTCACTTTAATCCATGCTAGAATTTAATTACTTTAACAAAAACAAATCGTCATGGGCTTCCCATTTGAATCCATCATCCAATTGAGCTGCATTGAGAAATCATATTTGAGCATTTTTTTTGTTGAATTTATAAAAAAAATACTTTATTAACTTATTATAATCAGAGTGCATGGACCTCTATTTATAATAGAGTAAGGTAGTAGAGTTCAATTACAATAAAACTACCTTTGTCCCAATTACACCCAAACTCTAACACTTAAAGGATAAACCTTAGTATAATTAAATAATTCAATATAAATAAAAAACAAACATAACTAAAACTAAAACTTTTCTATGACATGACTATAAGATAAATATGTCAGATCGTGGTTATCTTTGTGAGTCTTTCATAATCTCCCAACTTATGTGATAACGATGTCAGCTCGTAGTAATCTTGGTGGGTCCTATTTCCTATGTGTTTGGGCCCATCTTGTGGGCCTTCCTTGGTCGTGTGACCCATCTTATAATACTCTTAGATATGTGGGTTTTCCTTGGTCGTGTAGGCTAGAGCCATCATCCAACAGTTTTTAAATTTATAGGATTATATTTAGTCGATTTCATCGGAATTTGTGTCAATGAGTTTCAAATCTAATATTACAAGTCAGAACATACTTATGACCTTTGACATTCAAATTCGCTCTTCCATTAGAGTTTATCTGACTTTTGGATTTTTATTGATACTTTGGTAGTGGTAGCCATCAGGTTTGATCTAGATTCAGATTGCCTTGTTTCAATTGAATATTTTCCAGAAAAAAAAAATATACTTAATTCAAGAACTGATTATGATATATGAAGCACTTCAATTTCTGACATAAGCACAAATAGTGTAACTTAGAAGCTATCTAACAAATGGGTAAATGGGTAAAATTACTATTTTTTAGTAAAATTACTTAGGGTAAGTCAACCGTTGTAGATACATAAAAATTAATAACATAATATAAAAGAAGCTGAAAAACAGTCCAGTATCGGATAACTACTCTTATTGTTTCGTTTCAAGGACCACCGACTCCGATACCACGTCTGAAAATTGTTTGGGTCCCACGAGTCCGATTTCCAGTCCCTCTTCGTCGCCTCTGCTCTTCAGCAGCGACATGGCCCCCGTCGACTCTACCGAAATGATCTCCGCCCTATTTCGTATATTCGGAGTTTCGGCGATCCCGTAAGTTCCCAGACGCTTCTCTGGATGGCCGCCGACGCGGTGGTCAGTCCGGTCGCTCGACGGAGTTCGGTCTCGGTCGACTGGACGAAGGCCGGGCGGATGCAATTTCCGAAGTAGGGAGCCGAAACTGGTGGGTTCAAGCGCACGCGGCAGCCTGCTACCCAGCAGAAATGGAGGTTCTTCCCGTCCGGGACCTCGCGCTTCGATGAGACGTCACCAGACGTACGTGCAGGCGACCATGAATTTAGACATGTTGGGGCCCGTCTCTGGCGCGTTCGATGAAACTCGGTCTCTCAACTTCTGGATTTGGGCTCGGGAGAGAGGGAAGGAGGAGAGTACAAGGCTGCCAGTAGAACGACGTTTCTCCAATGTCACCGGGGATTTGTATCGTTGCAGCTGCGTCAAGAAGTTTCTCTTTAGTTGTTCAAAGTCTCCGACCAGGTGCCATCGAACAATGGGACTAGTTTGACAACGGAGACGTTGCCCCCACCGGCCAAGAAAATCGATGGTCATTATTTCAGTGAAATGTGTTGTAGGCTCGTTGCAACCCTTCTCACTAACAACCTCGCCCTTTGATATCATAACAACCACATGTACATCATGCAAACACTACCTCTCTTGGTTCTCCTTAGCAGTGGAATATCGCACCATGAAACCACTGACTTGAGTAATCTCTCTATTCATACTCCTTATGATAGCACTGAGTACATTATGATTGGTGATAGCACGGGTCTTCTAATTACTCATACTGGTTACAAATCTCTCTCTACATCCTCATGCAAATTTTCATTAAACAATGTTCTTAGTGTTCCTTCCATGCAAAAAAATCTTATTTTTATTTCTCAATTTTGTCAATCTAATCATACCTCCATTGACTTCTTACCTACTTCTTTTCATGTGGAGGATCTTCGTATGGGGACATCACTTTTGCAAGGTCGAAAAAAGGATGGAGTACACGAAGAGCCATCGTTCCAAGTCCAGTCTCCACCAATAATTGTTTTCTCCCTACGAAACCACTTCATTTGCATGACATTATCGTCTCGGTCATCCATCGCCTCCAATTCTCTGCCACATTATGTCCACTATAGCACCCTCTGAATATTAATTTTACTTGTAATTATTGTCAAAGCATAAAAGTCACAAATTACCATTTTCCCACTCCACTCTTGATATTATATTCTCATATGTGTTGACCTCTCCAATTGATTCTATTGATAATTTCAAATATTATGTCATTTTTGTTGATCATTTTACAAAGTATATATGGTTTTACCCTCTCAAACAAAAATCACATGTATTTGATACCTTTATCTAATTTAAATTTATCGTTGAAAACTTCTTTGGTAAACGGATTAAGACAATCTATTCTAATAATGAGGGGAATACAATGTTATGTCCTTTTTTTTGCGACTAATGGCATCTCTCATCTTACGTGACATCGGACAGTATAGCGATTATCCTACAGGCGATTCCACCGGTAATCTACGGGGAAAAATCGCAAGATGTCGCCCTAAAAACACAGAGAAACCTCTCTAATTTTCGATTCACAATATCTCAATCAATAATTATCCTCCCTGTTCATAGAACAGAGATTTAACAAAGCTCAATGCCCCCGACAAGCCCGGGTTGCAGCTCAAAAAAATAAACAAAGCCAAACCCTCAAAAATCTGGTCCAACCCGAGTTCAGGAAAAAGGTCAGACTAAAGATCCGACTACGGATCCACTACTTACCCCCTTTATGCTGATCGGTTAACTTGAGGTATTTCAAAGCCAACAACATGCTATCTGATAATTTAGCATCATCTGACCCAGCTTCTCCTGCATCAGTGGCCTCGGGTTGGAAAGAACTCGTCCTCGAGTTCACAGTAACTTCATCGGAATCACCAACACCAAAAAGTTCCTGACGACGACGACTGCCGGCCTTAACCTGGTACTTGGCATGAGTCTCATGAATGGCTAGCTTCACCTGCTCAGGCGACAGTCCAGGAGGAGGATAATCTGGCATCAGGTTAGAAAACTCTGCTAGTAGTTGCGGTACCTCTACTGGAAAATTTGGATTCACGTCTTTGGCACTATTCCCGCAAGGTAGTAGAGCAGAGACTACGTCTCCACGCTCTATCTCTACTAAAAACCTGGACAGTGAAAGCAGGTTAGTAGTACCGGCTATCAGGGTAGGAGTGGGTCCTTCCCAACGAGGTGCCAACACAATCTTCTTCCCTTTAAGGCTAAGGGAATATATATTTTTCCGTCCATCATGAATAACACTGCGATCATACTGCCAAGGTCTGCCTAACAATACATGACAAACATTCATAGACACAACATCACACCAAGCGTGATCAAAATATTTCATGTTGATGGAAAAAGATACTAGACATCGCCTATCTACTGTTACCTCACTGCCGTTAGTCAGCCACGACAAGTTGTACGGTTGGGGATGACGATTTGTCGTCAACTGCAATTTCTGGGCAGTCTTCGCAGACACAACATTCTCACAACTGCCACCGTCAATGATCATCTTGCAGACTTTATCTGCGACTGTGCAGGTTGTGTGGAAAATATTGGTTCACAGCCAATCATCCCCTGAATCCCCCTTAGGAGTCAACAGACTCTTACGAATAACCAGAGTCTCATGGCCATCACCATACAACACATCTCCATCCTCATCATCATCATACATAGGCTCACCAATCTCCTCATTTGCATCTGCCATGTCTTCCTCAATCAAAGGATTTTTGCCCTTCTGACTAGCAACCTTCCTACACTCAGTGGCTTTATGTCCCTACTCACCACATCGGAAACATCTAATATTTGAGTGAGAAGTACCTTGTGGAAGCTGCTAGGCAGGAACGGATTCTGGAAGACGAACTGGTGGGCTGCTTTGATCGCTTCTGATCATGGGCCTCCTATTATGTTGTTTTTCCACAGCCAATGCATGCTGGTATGCTTCAGAAACGGTCCACAGCTAGTGAAGACTGAGGACATCCTACAGGGGCTGGCGTAACCCCCCCAAATACCGTGCCACCATCTGCTCTTCCATCTCGGATAAATCATTCCGGGCGATCAACTGATAAAACTCCTCCGTGTAATCATCCACCGATCTCATGCCTTGCCTCAACAAATGAAGTCACTGAAACAAGGTTTGAGTGTAGCTGAAAGGAAGGAAGCTACCCTTCATCTTCTTCTTCATATTCTCCCAATCAGTGATCTTGGCCTTGCCCTGCTGGTCTCGGGATCGCCTCAATTGTTCCCACCACGCAGATGCTCTGCCCTTGAGTTTGATGGCAACCAGTTTCACCTTGACACGTTCTGGGACTTCCTTATACTCGAAGATACGCTCGATTTCATGTAACTAGTTGACAAATCCTTCGGCCTATAACGTACCAGAAAACTCGAGTAACGTCACTTGGAAACCGAGATCTCCATATCGATCCCCCTGACCATGGTGCTCCCTGAATTGAGCATGATTGTGATATGGGTTTTTGAAACTACATCGGAATCACGATCTTCCCTCTCACGATCACCGAAATTTTGCGTTGTCAGACGCTGAGTCAACTCCGCGACATGCCTCTGCAAATCTTCAATTATCACCGCCTTAACAGTACGACCACGACCATGACTAGCAACCATGGAAACTCACAAAATTTTACTCCAGGAAAGCGTTGAGGTTCTCGTATAGAAACAAATGTGTCGCGCGTCAATTGTGTTGCCCCTAGAAACAAGATTTTTCCCAAATCGAATGTTTAGAAAAAATGGGATTTCCCCAAATCAAAAACTCTTCTGAAGCTGACGAAATTTCTCAAAAGCATAATTTCAGAGCCTCTTTGTTTTTTTTAGCCGAAATCGAGACGTTGCTGCCCCCAAGTCAAAAAAGTACAGATGCTGGCGAAATCTCCCGAAAGCGGAATTTCTAAGCCCTGTTTTTTTTTTTGAAATTGAGACCTCTCCAGCCGTCGTCTCTGGCAGCCCAAGGTGCTCCTTTCTCGCGCGAGGTTCTCCTCTCTCGGACGAACCCCTGTTGTGGCACCACGAAACCTCTGTTTCGGTGCCCCTGTGTTCGGTAAGTCCCGAACTCGTTCTATTCTGGCAGCTCGGTCAACTTGAGGTATTTCAAAGCCAGCAACGTGCTATCTGATAATTCAGCATCATCTGACTCAGCTTCTCATGCATCATTACGCCTCCTCCCCATACACCTGAACACAATGGGTATTCTAAACAACGACATCATCATATTGTTGAAATAGGTTTGTCTTTTCTTTCTTATGCCTCCATACCTCTCTCTTACTGGTCATTTGCCTTCTCCACTACTATCTCATCAATCGTCTACCTACACCCACGCTTAGTCTTTTTCCACCATATGCCAAAAATTTTGGGAACCCTTCTAACTAATCTAAACTCCGCAGTTTTGGTTGTCTTTGTTATCCGTGGCTCCGGCTATACTCCTCCCACAAACTCACTTCCACGTTCTTCTCCTTGTGTGCTTCTAGGGTACTCTACCCCTCAAAGTGTCTATTTATGTCTTGACCCTAATACCTCTTGTCTTTATGTGTCACGTCATCATGATCATCCCTCGTCTGACACACTCTCCCACTGGTGTTCATCTAAGTCCTTCCTCCCTATTATTGGCACATCATCTATTGCTTTGATCCTTGTGCTGCTTGCAAGCCCCGTTCACGACCTCACACCTCACTCCCCTCCACCACCACACCCCACTTCTAACCACACTCCCTCATCGGCTGATCCACACCCATCATCCCTACCTGCTTCCTCCCCTCCCCATGTTATTATCACTGGATCTAAGAACAACATTTACAAGCCCATCCAAAAACTAAACCTCACAACCCAGGTTCCTGCATTTGCCAACCGTGAACCCACAATCGTAACTCAAGCTCTCACCAATCCCAAATGGCGTCAGGCTATGTCAGATGAGTATGATGCTCTTATTCAAAATGGGACATGAGAACTTATTCTTTCGGATCCCTCATAGAATCTGATTGGTTGTAGATGAATTTTTCGTACTAAATATCTTTCTGATGACTCTACTGATAGGTACAAAACTCGTTTAGTTGCCAAAAGGGTTTCACCAATACTCTAGGGTTGATTATCATGAAACATTTAGTCTTGTTATCAAACTTACAATTATTCGCATTGTTCTTAGCCTTGCAGTAAGTCATGGTTGGTCGCTTCAACAACTTGATGTTAATAATGCTTTTCTCCAAGGTATTCTCTATGAGGATGTCTTTATCACACAACCACCGGGTTTCATTAATCGAGATAATCCTAATTATGTCTGCTAACTTCGCAAGGCCCTCTATGGTCTCAAGAAAGCACGTCGTGCTTGGTATCATGAGTTGCGCCAGTTTCTCATTACCTTGGGCTTCACGAACTCTCATGCAGACTCTTCTCTATTTATCTTTCACACAGGTTTAGTTGAGCTGTATATTCTTGTCTATGTTGATGATATTATTATTACAGGAAACAATGATCAAGTTATGGCAACGTTCGTCCACCTACTTGCTCAAAGATTCTCACTCAAGGATCTTGGCTCCTTGAGTTATTTTCTCAGTATTGAAGTTGTTCCTCATTCTCAAGGCCTACTTTTGTCTCAACGCCGTTATATCTCTGATCTCCTTGCTTGCACACGCATAACAAATGCAAAACCTATAGCTACACTGGTTACCACATCATCTACACTCACACTTCAATCTGGCACAACACTCTCTAATGCATCTAAACATCGTACTGTTGTTGGGAGTCTGCAATATTTGTCTCTTACTCGCCCCCTGACATTGCTTATGTGGTAAATAAGTTATCCCAATTTATGCATTACCCTGCTACTGATCACTGGGATGCTGTCAAACGCTTGTTACACTATCTCTGTGGGACTATGGACATTGGTATCGTACTACATCGACAATATTTTTTGTCTCTTCATGCATTCTCTGATGCTGAAAGGATGGGTAAAAAGGATAATTTCACTTTAATCGGTGCCTATATTGTTAACCTGGGTCGCATTCCTATCTCTTGGAGTTCTAAGAACCAACAGATTGTGGCTTGATCCTTTGCCGAGTCGGAATATTGATCTGTTGCAACCACTGCAACAGAGGTCCGTTGGATCTGCTCTCTTCTCACTAAACTTGGTGTTTTCTTTAGTGACAACCGGTACTTTATTATCATAGTATCGGTGTTATAAATCTGTGCTCAAATCCAGTCTTTCACTCACGCATGAAACATGTAGGTTTGGATTACCACTTCATTCGAGAACAAGTTCAAAACTCCTTTGTTGATCAATTAGTAGATGCTCTCACCAAACTGTTTCCCCGAACACACTTCTTCTTCTTGAAAACCAAGATTGGACTCTCCTCTCAGAGATCCATTTTGTGGGGGCATGATAGAAATAAAGATAAGGATGAGAGAAGTTGAGATTGTCTCAACTTGTAACTCTAAAGCCATGTAAACTCTCTTAGTGATAATGTTTATCATGTAAAATCTTATCTCTGTGTAATCTATAAATACCTGTATTGATGAATGTAAAGCATCGAAAAATTATTTATTCTTCTTATTCTATAATCCCATATGCTACCACATGGTAAAGGGTGACACCCAAGCAGATGCCAGAAACGGGGAAGATGGTGAGTAGCAGAGCTAGCGGGGGCTTCTTCTCTTCATCTTCGGTCTCAGACGTAATCGACTGAGGGACTAGATGATGAAATAGTTTAACATCTCTAGGGCCGTTAGCCACAAGATGACTCAATTCCCCTTCGGGTTGAGTTAGAGTGAACCACACTCCGTCCCCGTTGTCGTAGGTGATGATATGGTCCTCAGACTCCTCTGATCGAGTCAAGTTACCGATGAGCAGGAAGAAGAGCTGAAGCGAGAGAGAAAGGGCGTCTGCGAGTGTTGGGAACTACTTGAGTTGGAAGTCACTGGCCGAGATGGGCAACTCATAGAAGAGAAGGCACTGGACCAGCAGCATCGGCAACCAACACACGTCAAAGAAAGAGAGAGGCATAGTGGTCGTCGGAACCGACCTGGGCAATGGCGACACCACCTCCCGCTGGAGCACTTCCATGGAGTGCTTACCAATCGCCAGGGAAAGAGACAAAAAAAAGGCCTTACGCTTTCTTCAGCTTCTCACCATCTTCGTCTTTATGATGACAAAACTTGATTCTCTGGCAATATGTTTTTATCCTTCTCTCTATCTTGTGGACTAAACAACTGTCTATGGCAAGAGAGGTACATCCAATGAGTTAATAACTAGACATGGCAATGTGGCCCGTTATTGGGTTTTACTCTAACGGTATCTTTTGGAGTGTTAACATGAAGATGAAGTTGAAGCATGAAGTTGATGGAAAGAGTAGAGATGATTAATTCACAACCTGGGGGCAATAGAAGACAACACCTCGAGCCACGTGTTAGAACTCTTTCTTTTATTTTTTGAATATATTTCTCTTTGGTTTACAAAATATTTATAGTACAATAGAAGGAGAGAGTTTGGAAGATGATAGATAGTTCTTCCTATTTTCAAGAAACATATCATAATTGATCAATAAAGCTTCTCTTTGGTAACTCATACTATCATAGTCAAATTCTTTTTTTATTCTATTCGATAGCTCACGACAACAAAGTTTGCCCTCTTCTTGTCGGTGGTAGATGAAATGGAAAGGAGGCCACCCTCTTCTCCCCCTCCTACTTGTTTTCATTTATTTATTTTTTTTGTTTTTTATGGCAGAAAATGAGATAGAGGGGGCAATTGTTTTCCATTTAAAAAAAAAAAACTTTCTGGAAGAAAACACGAGGTAGTGGCCTTATGCTCAGGATGGTCTACTGCATCACCTCGTCACCTCCTATAAACATATGAACCTTTTTCTCCACATCAATCCAGCTACAACTAGGAGACTTCCTCACTTTCCTCAATCTCATTACATGCCTAAGGTCCTCAACATTTTTCCACTTCCCCTTTGATGCGTATATATGTAAAAGCATAACATAAGGTCCAACATTTTTAGGTTCCAACTTCATCAGTTTCTTAGCTGCAATCTTTGCGAACTCCATGTTCTTATGAGTTCTAAATGCCCACAAGGAGTCCCAACCAACAACAACATCAGTGATATGTGGGCGTGCTGCTCAGACACGTGACCCAAAAGTTTGGCCCAGGCACACGACGGGTCTATCCAAATGGCTAGCTGATGGTTTCAAAATTCAAAATTTAAGTTAGGGGTTTATCTAAACTAATTTGGATAAGATTTTTGAGGGATTTTAAGCATGTGAGATAATAACTTATTTGAATTTGAATAAATTCGGGATTTGCCTTAGGTGGCAATTTCTCATTGGTTAGAGTTTAAGAGATTAAATAAGGAATAAAAAGGCTTAGCCCTATTTGGCTTATAAATAAAGCCTTTTAAATCACTTGTTAACTAACAACTTCTAATTCGTTCTTTGAGTTTCTCATTTATGTGAACGACTTATTTCTCTTTATTTTAAAGTAAATTAGGCCGCACGCTAAGGGAATATGAGTTTTTTCTTACTCTCAATTGGCGTATTATTGATTAACTTCGTTGCATCGTTGATATATCATGCCTTGCCAAGAAGATCAACCATGCAAGCATAATGTGGACCCCTAGGTTCAAGCTTGTAATCAGAAACCATCAATTTGAAAAAACTCTCTACATTCTTTAACCTTGCCCGTATAGCTACATGTTGAAAGGACCCTGCAAATGTAATATCATTAAGAATCAAACCTAACACACATTTCCCAAAAAACTTGTAACTCACACCCACTTCTCTAGTATACATTAGAGAGCTTGTGAGTTACATCAACCATGTAGGAAGATAGGGCCCAAACCCACACGACCAAGGAAGACCCGCATATCCAAGTGTATTAGAAGATGGACCCAAGCCCATAAGACCAAGGAAGTCCCATCCATCTAAGAGATATAGAAGACGGGCTCAAGGTCCACAGATCAAAGAGGATGTCCATAGACCCACACAATGATGGTAGGATGATAAATAAAGGATCATCTCATAGAGATGGCATTGATGTAATTAAATTAAAGTTCCTGGGTTAAAACCCTAAACCCTAAGTCCAGGGGTATTATTGTAATACAGTAGTTCATTAATCTATAAATAGAGCTTCATGGGGAGGGTTAGGACATCAAGTCCATAACCTCTTCTTCCTCAGTTTCCTCCCAATGGGTCTCTCTCCCTTTTTCTCCATGAGCTAAATTCATGGAGTTCTAACAATCAACATGGTATCAGGGCATTGTTTTTTAGGACTCGAAATATGGTTGTTCAAGATTCCAAAAACAAATTTTTTTTCTTTTCTCATATTGTTGTTTTTTTAATTTGTGAAATTTGTGTTTTTAATTTAATGGTACTATTTTTCTTTCTTCAATTTTTATTTTCTGCTAGAGCTTGATGAAATCGAGGTCAATTTTTTTTTCTCTCATTAATCTACCGCTGGTAATTTTAAACCACTGCTTTCCCACCTCGATAAACTGCTTCATGTTGTTTTGTTGTGGAATGCCTTATCCATATTGCGCTGGTGATTCTGTTGTCCACAGTGATCCATGGTGATTTGATGAGAATTTCATCGAAGCGAGAGAGCAGGCTTGAGTGAGTTTTGGTGTCTCATCTCTCTGTTATTCTGTTGGGCGACATTTCCAAACATAAGCCATCATCCGAGACTCATATATTTTTTGTGGCCCGTGTTGCTTCACCAAACTCTGTTAAAAAAAACTCAGCCTTCCCCATCACTAACACGACCGTCGCTGCCATTGCTACTGCTACCATTTCCATCACCTATGTCATCGCCTAGCTTTGGACATTAACATGGGAGCATTATTCCATCTTCCGAAGTTTTTTTTGCTCGAGTCGGATTACTCCAATCAAAAGCAACTGTCTCCGCTGTCATCCAGCTCTAACGAAAGTTTTTGTTGTTTTGCTACTATTTTTGAACAAACTGTATTTCCGTTTCATCTCATTCCAGAAATCGGAGCAAAAAATTATTTGCGAAAGAATATTACAATCTAGAGTTGTTTCTTATTTCGAAAAATCTCTCTGCCAATGTTGTTGTTTTTGAACGGTGAACCAACCACTCTACTGTTCGAGGAAGAAGAACGCAGTGTGCCCTATATCTAGCATGAATTAAAATTGGAGTACGGAGCAATGTCTTAGTGGCTAGAAGTGATTTACTCTCACTGATATTATGCCAACTGGGTCACTTGAACAAGAGCACCAGCGTAAGGGAGAGTGTTGGAAGATGAAGGTATATTGGAAGATGTACCATTTTATATAAAAAATATTTTATACATCATTTGCAATTAGCTAGGAGTTTATGTTGTTCTCTCGCCCCTAGCTTGGAAGATAGGGCCCAAGCCCACACAACTAAGGAAGACTCATATATCCAAGTGTATTAGAAGATGAGCTTAAACTCATAAGACCAAGGAAGACCCATACATCCAAGAGATATGGAAGACGGACTCAAGGCCCACATATCAAAGAAAAGGCCCATTGGCCCACATACAATGATTGCAAGATGGTAAATAAAAGGTCATCTCATAGAAATGGCATTGATGTAATTAGATTAAACTTCTAGGATTAAAACCCTAAACCCTAAACTTTAAGTTTAAGAGTATTATTGTAATATAGTAGTTTCATTAATCTATAAATAGAGCTTCAGATGAAGGGTTAGGACATCAAGTCCATAACCTCTTCTTCCTCTGTTTTCTCCCTATGGGTCTCTTTCCCTTTTTCTCCATGAGCTAAATTCATGGAGTCATAAAAATCAATCAACCATTAGATTATGGGCATATCCAGAGATCATGGTTGTCCAGTTTATCACATTTCGATACATGACATCTCATCAAAGACTTCCCGGGCATCTGTCACATAGCCCTCCTGGCAGTAAACCGAGATCATACAGGTAGAGTAGCAGAGCCAATAATAGCAAAATTAGCTCCCTGTGAAAAATCAGATCACTGAGCTTCTTAATACGGGCTCAAATATTTCATACTCAAGCTCCCTCTTGCAACAAGCAAATAAATGTTAGCAACCTTTTCCCTCGACAGCTCTGCTTCACAAACTAATAAAGTTTCAGAGTCACCCACAGTAAATATGAAAACCAACTTAAAACAGTCTTATGACCCAGAAGACAATGATATTCATCTGGGTCCAATTTAACATTATCATGACAACTCCAAAGGCCATGCATGGCCCATTTCTCTACGTCTGTTCAGAAGCGTTTTCCTTTACAGACTCGTCACTCTCAACATTGAAATTCCAAATTTCCTATCACGCACAGAATAAACTATAAGAATTCTTTCTACTTATTAAACCCAATCCACACAGTAGTCACTCTTAAAAGAAGAATCTATCACTGAAAGAACCATTTCGCCCCTATTGCTCTTTTATTACCTCCTCTGATCGCCAAATGGGTGATCATCTTCTTCTTCTTATAAATAACCAGATAGTCTTGATTTGTTTTTAAGACACAGAAGAGAATGTTCCAACTTCACAATGTTGTTTTCTCTTTCTTTTCCTATTTGCAGATTAGCTGATAAAGCGGTCATTTCACGCTACACGAAAAGCGAAGCTCGAGATGGAGACCATATTAAAGTGGTGTTTGTTGAAAAACAGTCGTTGACATGCTGTTTTCTCCTGAACCCACATTTCTGAACTTATGATTTGCTGCCCACCGATGTGCATCTGATCCAAAATCAAACCCATTATTAACAGGCAAAGAAACTTTCAGTGGGTTATCCATAGGAGTTTTACGCTGGCTTATTTGAGGCTGAAACACTTCTATTCTGCATGCCAGTGTTTTAATTCTAATTAGGCATCAGATACCACACAGCTTCAACAAGTAAACAGAGAATTAAATGCTCCTTGATTATCTGATTAAACCATAAACTATTCCATTTTAGATAAGCTATAAATTGTTTCAACTAAATAACATAAAAATATCGTTCATGAGGAGGCTACAACTTAATAAAAAACATTAGGGCCATTGATGAAAACATGCTTTCTTATCATGATTTGACATGACTTTACCTTTTTAAAAAAAATAAAAATAAACGTCATACTTACTAGAGAAGCACCGATAGCATACAGACTCAGAAGAAATCATATTAATATCCAGATATTCTTCGTGATACTTATTGGGGTTGTTAGAGTTTTAGTTGAATTTGTCCAATTAATAGATTCTATTATTTAGGATCTGTAGGTAGACCATTTCCTTAGCCATTTACCACGTTTTTTCTAATTTTATCTATTTGTAAGGCTTATATAAGCCAACAACTTGTGTTGAATAAGATAGCTTCTTCGTATATTTTTTTCTGAATTGATTTGTGCCTAGAATTTACAACAATACCACCACGAAATAAAGTGATGCTGAAATATAGTCTGAGCATGTGGAGAACAAATTGAAGTTATAAGAAATACTTGGGTGCATGTGACGAAGTTTATATAGATATTCTACTAGGATAGCATCCGCATATGAAGAAGGTTGTCACTTGAAGTAGACTTAACTTGAGCCACTTCTGATATTTCATCCGCATATAATGGAGATCATTTTGTAGATTTGAGGTGAGCAGCGCTTTCTTCAGGAAAAAAAAAAAAACAGCGCCAGTCCAGAGGAAAAAAAAACAGAAGAAGAAAAGAATGGCTGAAAATAATTATGTTCAACCTGCAATTCCTAAGTTTGATGATCATTACGATCATTGGTCCATGCTTATGGAAAATTTTCTTCGTTCAAAGGAGTATTGGAGTTTGGTGGAGACTGGAATCCCTGCTGTAGCAGAAGGAGTGACGCTTACTGAAGCACAACAAAAATCAATAGCAGACTAGAAGCTGAAAGACTTGAAGGTAAAAAATTATCTGTTCTAAGCCATTGATCGAACCATTATGGAGACAATCCTCAACAAAGACACTGCCAAGCACATCTGGGACTCTATGAAATAGAAGTTCAGGGTTCCACAAGAGTCAAAAGAGCACAACTCCAAGCTCTTCGGAAAGAGTTGGAGGTTCTACAAATGAAAGAGGGTGAGAGAGTTGATGCATACTTCAGTCGAACACTCATCATAGCTAACAAGATGAAGATTCATGGTGAAAACATGCAGCGAGTGGTGATCATTGAAAATATTTTGAGATCAATGACCTCAAGGTTCGACTAGGTTGTGTGTTCGGTTGAACAGTCTAATAACTTAGACACCTTAACCATTGATGAGTTGCAGAGCAGCTTACCGGTACATGAGCAGAGGATGAACGGGCATGGAAGAGGAGATGAGCAGGCATTAAAGGTGACCTACGATGATAGCATTGGTGGAAGAGAAGGCGGTCGAGCTCGTGGAGCTTTTCAAGGAAGAGGTAGAGGAAGAGGCAGACAAGCATTCAACAAAGCTATAGTTGAGTGTTATAAGAGTCATCAATTAGGGCACTTTCAATATGATTGTCCTAAATGGGAGAAGGAATCGAATTATGCTAAGCTTGAGGAGAAAGAAGAAATGTTGTTGATATCATATGTGGAGCTTAATCAATCAAGGAGAGAAGATGTCTGGTTCATTAACTCAGGGTATAGCAATCATATGTGTGCAAATAAGGAGTGGTTCTCGAATCTTGATGAGGAATTCCGACAATTTGTGACGCTCGGGAATAATTTCAAAATGGCTGTGTTGGGAAAGGGTAACATTAGGTTGCAAATTGCTGGAGTTACTCAGGTAATCACTGATGTTTTCTATAACTTATTAAGTGTTGGACAATTGCAAGAAAGAGGCATAGCTATTTTGATACAAGATGGAGTTTGTAAAGTCTATCATCCCAAGAATGGGCTTATTATGCAAACAGCAATGTCTGCAAATAGGATGTTCATTTTTCTTACAAGAATTTTGCCGAAAGCTCCTACTTGCTTCCAAACAATTCTTGAAGACAACACACACCTTTGGTGCTACAGATATGGGCATCTGAGTTTCAAGGGTCTGAGAACACTGCAACATAAGCAAATGGTGAGAGGATTACCACAGTTGAAGGCACCATCCAAAATATGCACTGGTTGCATGGTGGGAAAACAACACAGGGATGCAATTTCAAAGAGGAGTTTATGGAGAGCATCACAAAGACTATAGTTAGTGCATGCTGACATCTGCAGGCCCATCAATCCTGTTTCCAATAGTAAAAAGAGGTATTTCATAAGCTTTATTGATGATTACAGTCGTAAGGTGTGGATATATTTTCTTGTTGAAAAAACTGAAGCTTTTACTATCTTCAAGAATTATAAAAACCTTGTTGAGTAAGTGATAGGAATTTTTATTCGTTGTCTGCGCACAGATAGGGGTGGAGAGTTTACCTCTCACGAGTTTAATGTATTTTGCAAAGCTAATGGTATTAGCAGGCAGCTACACTGCAGCCTACACTCCCCAACAAAATGGAGTAGCTGAGTGCAAGAACAGGACAATCATGAACATGGTTAGAAGTATGTTATCAGAGAAGCAAGTTCCAAAGAACTTCTGGCCAGAAGCAGTAAATTGGACAGCACATGTGCTCAATAGAAGCCCTACATTGGTAGTGAAAGATATGACTCTTGAAGAGGCTTGGAGTGGTGTCAAACCCAATGTTGATTATTTTCGAGTTTTTGGATGCATTGGCCATGTTCATGTGTCAGACAGTAAGAGAAAGAAGTTGGATGACAAGAGTTTTCAGTGTGTGCTGCTGGGGATGAGTGAAGAGTCCAAAGCATATAGACTTTATGATCCAGCGTCCAAGAAGATAGTTGTATGCAGAGATGTGGTTTTTGAAGAAAATGAGTGCTGGGATTGGGGGAGAAGTAATGAAGAAACAAGACTTGATATCCTCGAGTGGGGAGATAGTAATGAAGAAGGAAGTGACCATGATCAAAGTGAAGAAGAATCTGAAGAGGAGGTGGCAGTAGAAAGAGGAGAGGTTAGCTTATCGTCAAGTGAGTCACCTGGAGAGAATTCTCCAACATCTGAAGAAAGCTCACCAGAAGGGAGGACTAGAAGAGTACTGTTCTGGATGGAAGATTATGTGAGTGGGGCAGAATTTTCAGAAGAAGTTGAGCACAACAATTTCGTTCTGTTTGTCAGAGTGGTTCCGCCGACTCTTGTTAGAGTTTGTGGTTTGAGTTAGGTACTTGGCTTTCCGCACCTTAAACGACTAGTCTTTTCGGGTTGTATTGGCTAGGTATCTGACTCAGAACTCCAAAGTTAAGCGAGTTTGGGCAAGAGTAATTCTAGGATGGGTGACCTCCTGGGAAGTACTCTTGCCTAGGACTTTAACATGGCATCAGAGCTAGGCACGCTACGGCCCACGTTCATATCCAGTGAGAAGCGGCTCCAGAATGGGCAGGGTGGGTGTCAAAGTGGTTCCGTCAACTCTTGTTAGAGTTTGTGGTCTGAGTTAGGTACTTGGCTTTCCGCACAAGAGTAATTCTAAGATGGGTGACCTCCTGGAAGTACTCTTGCCTAGGACTTTAACATGGTATCAGAGCTAGGCACGCTACGGCCCGTGTTCATATCCAGTGAGAAGCAGCTCCAGAATGGGCGGGGTGGGTGTCAGAGTGGTTCCGTCCACTCTTGTTAGAGTTTGTGGTCTGAGTTAGGTACTTGGCTTTCCGCACCTTAAAAGGACTAGTTTTTTTGGGTTGTATTTGCTAGGTATCTGACTCAGAACTCCGAAGTTAAGTGAACTTGGGCAAGAGTAATTCTAGGATGGGTGACCTCCTGGGAAGTACTCTTGCCTAGGACTTTAACACTGTTTACCTCAACTGCAGATCTGACTACCTTTGAAGAAGTTGTTTAGAGTTCCAAGTGGAAAGCTGCAATGGACTTGGATAAAGAAACGATCGAAAGAAATGGGACTTGGGAACTGACATATTTGCCTAAAGGAATGAAGAAGATTGGAGTAAAGTGGGTTTTCAAAACTAAGCTCAATGAAAATGGCGAGGTTGACAAGTGTAAGGCTCGGTTGGTGACAAAAGGGTATGCACAACAACATGACATAGATTATACTAAAGTGTTTGTGCCTGTGGCTAGGTGGGATACGATTCGAATGGTAATTGCTTTAGCAGCTCGAAATAGTTGGAGTGTGTTTCAACTTGACATCAAAAGCGCTTTCTTACATGGAGAGCTAAATGAAGCAGTGTTGTTGAGCAACCACAGGGTTATGAGAAGAAATGTGAAGAGTATAAGGTGTACAAATTGAAGAAGGTGTTGTATGGCCTTAAACAAGGCCCTCGTGCATGGTACACCCAGATTGAAGCATATTTTGTCAGAGAAGGATTTGAGAGGTGTAGCTATGAACACACCTTATTCATAAAAACAGGAGATGGAGGTAAAATTTTGATTGTTAGCTTATATGTTGATGATTTAATTTTTACTGGTAATGATGAGAGTATGTTTGTTAAGTTCAAGAATTCTATGAAACTTGAATTTGATATGACTGATTTGGGAAATATGAAATATTTTCTCGGTGTGGAGGTGTTACAAAATCCTGAAGGCATTTATAAAGAAAGTATGCAAAAGAAGTTTTGGAGAAGAGTAATAGTGTGAAGAATCCCATTGTTCCTGGCATTAGACTAATGAAGGATGAAGAAGGAGCCAAGGTGAATGCTACCATTCACAAACAATTGGACGAAAGTCTTATGTATCTAACTGCAACAAGGCCAGACTTGATGTATGTGGTGTCTCTCATTAGCAGATTCATGGCAAGTCCAACTGAGTTGCATTTGCAAACTGCGAAAAGGGTGTTACGATACTTGAAAGGTACTGTGGATTTGGGAGTCTTTTATCCAAAGGAGGGTAATGGAGAATTGATGGCATATACAAACAGTGATTATGCAGGAGGTAGATGACAGGAAAAGCACTTCTGGTTATGTGTTTCTACTCAATGAAGGAGTTGTGTCCTAGTCCTCTAAAAAACAGCTTGTAGTTGCTTTGTCCACTACTGAAGCAGAGTTTGTGGTAGCTACCTCTTGTGCTTGTCAAGGGGTGTGAATGAGGAGAGTATTGGAGAAGTTTGGTCATTCTCAAGGCAAGTGTACCACTGTGCTATGTGACAACAATTCTACCATTAAGCTATCCAAAAACCCATTCATGCTTGGATGCAACAAATACATTGATGTAAGGTTTCATTTCTTGCGTGATTTGACCAAAGATGGAGTTGTTGAGCTGAAGCATTGTGTCACACAAGAACAAGTTACAGACATTATGACAAAACCACTTAAGTTGGATGTGTTCTTGAAGCTACGTGAGTCAATGGGTGTGTATGTGTGATACCACAAGTAAACTGAAAGCATTACTGCAATCAGTTTAGGGGAGGAATTGTTGTGGTTGTTAGAGTTTTAGTTGAATTTGTCCAGTTAATAGATTCTATTATTTAGGATCTGTAGGTAGACCATTTCCTTAGCCATTTACCATATTATTTGTGGGTTGTTTGTTTTTCTAATTTTATCTATTTGTAAGGCTTATATAAGCTAACAGCTTGTGTTGAATAAGATAGCTTCTTCGTATATTTTTTTCTGAATTGTTGTGTGCCTAGAATTTACAACAATACCACCACGAAATAAAGTGATGCTGAAAAATAGTCTGAGCATGTGGAGAACTGATTGAAGTTATAAGAAATACCTGGGTGCATGTGACGAAGTTTATATAGATATTCTACTAGGGTAGCATCCGCATATGAAGAAGGTTGTCACTTGAAGTAGACTTAACTTGAGCCACTTCTGATATTTTAGACGACAGAATAATAGTTAGATTGGAAGTAGTATGAGCACGTTGATCAGAGCCAGAACTAGGTGGGCATACAACCATTACATCAGAATTTGGTGGAGCTATATGCTTCACCACAATACGGTTAGGTCCACCAGCACTTGAGACATTATATAACACTGTAGCATCCACGGAAGCATTTGGAAGAAGATGAACAGTATGTTGGACAAAAACAGGAAAAAAACCAGGAGAAGATACAGGGAGCTGAAAAGCAGGGCCAGCATAACAATGTTGAGTTCCTACAAATGGGATATCTATTGCAACAACAGCACCAGGAATGTAATGGTTGTAGGCGTTTTAAGGCGAACCTGCATATCGGTAGCTAGGAGAAAAAAATAGACGAAGAAATGAAGAAGAAACAACTAGTCTGGATTAGTTTTAATTTTGTTTTAGTTGAATGAGAAAAAAAGAGTAAAAACAAAGCTTTCGAGAATTACCTAGCCCAAAAAAACAGGTGATTTAGGACACACAGTTAAACATAATGAAGAACAAATAATTTCATTGATAGATCAGAGTCACAAGGAAGAATGCAAACTTGTACTATAGTACCCGCAAACATTGGAAACAGCAGGATTGTGAAGGCCCTGGTCAACAACTAACTCGGTTCCCAGCTTGCTATCCACGATGAATGTTGCTTCTAGAGATTGAGATGCTACCAAATGTGGGTTTGCGTTCCAATCTGGATGAAAAGGGAAATATTACCTTACCCTCTAAATGATAAGGTCAATGTTCTAACCAATAATAAACAAGATAAAATAAAATAAAAGTGAATCATAGTTGCTAATGAATCTTGTCATTCTTCTGAAAGTCCAGCCGATCTTTCTAGTTCTTCCATAAGTTTTGGAGTCTCAATGTGCTTTAAAGCTTTATTAAGACGGTAACAAAATAGTTTCTCTGAATTGTCGAACGTACGTTGAATACTATCAGCATAGTCAATATTGCAGCTGGTAGATGAATATTGCCATCGTATAAGCAGATTTGTCAAAGAGCTAACCACATAAGTTTCTGCAGTTGGGCTTTCAGAACCACCATACCTTTCCATATTGGCACTACCACCCCTCCTGAGGAAGGTCGGGGACGAGTATAAGAAAGTAGATAAACATTTACCCAAACATCATATGAAATAATAACCCACGTTAACAAGGCAAAGAGAGTTTTCCAAGACCTCACCGAAGCTGAACATCTCATCCTGGTCGACTCAACCTTTGCTGGCCTCCAACAACTTATCAACCTCTAATGCTCAACCAGTGTTGCCAATGTAAATGAGAAGCTTGAGAGGAGATTTTTGTGGAAAGAAACCTCAAATACCGCTAAATACCGTCTAGTGACTGGTCAGATGTATGAATAGGGGTGGCCTGGGAATTAGCAAGATTAGAGAAATGGATGACTGTTTATTTAAGTGGACTTGGAGGTACTGAACTGAAAGGGAAGATCCCCAAAACTAGTTTCCCTCCACCTCCTCATGTCTATATGAAGTTAAATTTTGATGGTTGCTCCCTTGGTGACCCTGGTCAAGCTGGATTTGGTGGTACTTTTTGGGATCCTCTGTTATGGTCCCGGATCTGACACATGGATTCATAAGGTGGAAGAAGAGAAAGACGAAAATCAAGCCGAAGGGAAGCTTGAAAACCCCTAGGTTCTTTGTGGAGAACGCACACCCCTGAGCTTGTTGACGGTAACTCAAAACCCTTGTTTACTCTAAATCAATGTTTGTTCTTTCTCATTACTCTTACCCCTTAAATAAGGTTCACCCTTACAAGGTTCATGATAAAATATGACAAAATTACCCCTATAGATAAAATATTACAAAATTGCCCATGTGGTCTATTAATATTTTAACTGAAATAAAATAAAGTAAATTAAAGAAAAAAATTAATCAGACTCTTAATAATAATATTGCGTGCATAACATTACACCCCCCTGGGAGAAAGAGTTTGTCCTCAAGCTTGAAGGTAGGGTTTGCTTGCCCATGCCGACATTTCCACATATTCCCAAGTAGCATCCGCGATATCTGTGTCAGCCCTCTGGACGACAAAACTGGAGCATTCCACCAGAGATTTTTTTTTTTTTTTTAGACACTGCCACCATCACTTGTTGTAGCACACCCCAATACGGCAAAGCACCATGACATGGAATGCAGGAACTACTTCCTCAGACAGCGCCTTCACCGCAGCAAAAATTGCAACAGATTGATCTATGCCCATTACAGGAGGGTCCACACCAAAATTGATGAATACACCAAGAAATGGTAATGCCTTTTGCTCTACAACTGAACTTCTCATAAAGAGGATTGCACCTACTTGGCTCGAGTTACAGCAGTGATTGTGCCATCCTTCTTGACAACCATCATCCGCATAGCCCGGTCGGACACAAATGCATTATGAAGGCAGCCATCATCCACAGAAAGCACAACATTTTTGTCCTCCTGATTTTTAGTGTCAATGATCTTTGTAGCCATTGATGTAATTGCTGCAACAGCTTGATTATATGAGAGAACAGTCTAGTGGTCTTGATCTTGCCTATTGACACCAATTTGATGAAGAACATATTCAGAAATAATACCCAGAGGAAGAAAATCTGGAGCTTGCTGGAAATTATTTAGCTCAGGTGGATTGAGCCTTCCCACGTCATAGGATTTGCGGCCATATAATCTAATCCAGTGCCAAGTCTTATGTCATCGAAGCCAGTGTGTATAGCGGTAGCAACAACGGTAACAGCTTGAGGGCTAGAAGAACCTTGCTGTTTCATAGTTTTGATTGGCACAATTTCTGAAACCTAGCATAGGATTCTTGCATCCTGCAAACCCGAATGGTAACATGGGCTAGAAAATCAGTAGCTGCGCCTAAGGATGCAGGACGATCCAACCCCAAAAAAATTTCTGGAGCATCTGCACAATTACAGCCAAAGAGTTATTTAGATTTCCACAATGAACATCACCTATTTGATTCAGCATTGCCACTGCAACACTGTTTGCGTGGCTGTCGGGCAGCATTGTGTTTTGCATTGCCATAGCAGCACTGTATCCTTGGATGTCTAGCAGCATGGTGTCCCTGGCACAATGGCACTGTTTTTGGTGGAAGAACCCATGAGCCTCTCCCAAATAGAAAACATCATGGACTTCATAAGGCACTGCTGGTTCTACTCTCAGGACTATCAGCACTGTTTTCAGCAGTGCCACTGTTGTCAGCACTGGTTGCAGCAGTGCCACAACAGCAGCACTTATACTCTATTCAGACGCCGCCCAGAATTTAATATTTTTCCCGTCAACAGCCATAAAAATCATTTCCCACAGCATAACATTCAAAATATGGCCAAGAGAACCTTCATCATTGAGAGTCTCCCTATCTGCCAACAACTTCTCAAAATCAATGGTATTAAAACAATCTTTCCCAAAGACAACCCCACTGCCACATATGATGTCATTTGAGATGAGATCAATGGCAGGTAATTCATTAAATACACCACGAGCAGCATCAATGTTCCCTCCATGCACAAGCACATTCAAGTCGTGTCTCATTTGATCAAAGTCAGAATTTTCCAGGTGGTGCTCAGCTGCATTATATTTTTCAGTTTGTAGTTCCTGTTGGGGTGCCCTTATCTTCACTGCAATAGCAGCAGCAATTTTAAATATCAACATCATCTTGGGCTCAAGAGCTCAATTTTAAATATCAACATCATCTTGTGCTCAAGAGCTCCACTAATGGTACATGTAGTAAGAACAAAAATTATTTTTGTTGTTGTCCCTATCCGGCCAGAATTAGCTACATCCTGCAAAGGAGTATCTATTGTGCCCACAACAACAGATAATTGTGTGCTATATGTCACTGCTGCTACTACTAGCAGAACTATCAGCACTATTTTCAACAGTGGCATTGTTGGCAGCACTATGTTCTGCAGTGTCAAAACAGTGCCATACAATCCTACAATGCATTGGATTGAGCTGGAACAATAGGTGGAACTACCATTCTTCCAATGAACATTGCTATGTTGCTGGCCTAAAGATGGACCTATCACTTTTCTGTTTTCCAACTTGTGTTCACAGATCTGAACAACAGTAATCACTGTAGCATGTCCCTGATTCTCATGAGCTATAGATACACCCCGTGATTCATTTTCAATTTCTACATATTCTAGGTGCTACTCATCTTCATCGCTTTTAACTGGTTTTATTTTTTTCTGTTGAATCCATTTCTGCATTGCCACAGCAGAAAATTTAAAATTTGGAAGTGGCTCTCCTGTCCAACCCAAGAATGCAACAGTAGCAGAAATTGGAAATTGAGTTAGACTGTGCAACCCAGCCATAGAAAAATCATTCATCCACAAGACCATTCCCAGCACACCCAAAAAATTTTATCTCCATTTTTTTCCACATTGGCATATTCAGAACTCCCACCAAATAGAAAATTTTCTACGAACAGGGCATGAACATCATACATATCATCCAAAAAAATTAACACAACGTTTTGAAATGGATTGTTACTGCTGGAAAAATTACCAGAAACAACCACACTGTTGCTGTGTTCAATCACAACAATAGAATTCGCCCCCTGCCCTTGTTAAAAAAAAAATTGACAGGAGACATAGCTAAGGCCCTCTGCTGCTTGAATTTTAATATGGACATAATTCCAGAAAGAGAAATTATTCTCTTTGGTGTTGTCGAGCAATCAACAACATCACGTTGAGGCTTTAATTCGAACAACTCCCAAGCATTAGCAGCCATTGGAGCATGGAGAAATAGGTTCATATATAGAGAGGGTTACACACTCCACGGTAAGAAAGTGTGGAGCGACAATTGTATACCTGATTATGTGCCCAACAACCACGAATGGAAGTCAGTTTACAACACCATTATTAGGGGCCTCATCTTGTTGAAGCCGTTTCAAATCGAAATCCTCTGGACGAAACCTCTCTTCTTCTGCCAGGGCCACGATTTGTACTTCGAAATCAAAATATCTGGATTTTTTTGCTTGTCGGTTTGCGTAACCCGTCAATGGTGAAGAAATGAAACTGTTGTGTAGAAATTTTTCATGCCCCTTCCCAACATCGAGCTTGACTTGTTGCAGATGACAAACAACAGGAAGTCGTGGCCAAAATTTAGAACCTTGCTGCTCAACAACGAACAGGTCTTTTGGTTCCACTACAGTAGAGTCGGTCTTCAGATTTGAGGTCGCCCCCAAATCGTCCAATTCCATTTTTTGCGTCGCCTGTGGAAGACGTATGGCTTCCTGTGAGAAGGGGGTTGTGGAATACCCCTCCAATTTCCAAAAATCTGGTTCCCCACCGTCTGATTTCGGAAGTTCTAAGTCCAATTTCGGATTTGTGTCCCCAATTTCGGATGTCCCCGCCGCTGGAAAGACTTTGTATTTTTCTGGCCTTTGGCATTGCTTCCAATCTGAGACAGCGTCTGCTGCCTTTAGTTCTGTGCATATCTCGTGATCGGAGATGGTGGAATTTTCTGGTCCTTGGCGTTTCTGCCCGTCCGAAACAGCGTCGCAAACGAGTTTAGGTCGTATGACCTTTTCTGCGGCAGTGAGTTTCTCCATTGCAGAAATTTTAATGGAAGATGCACATCATGCTACGTCAAATGCTAAACACCATGCGTGTATTTCTTCCAATTGATCACACATGGCAATCCATTTTTCTTGGGACGTAGAATCGCTCATTGTATTCCCGCTCTGATACCAGTTGTTAAGGTCTCGGATCTGACACATAGATTCATAGGGAGGAAGAAGAGAAAGACGAAAATCAAACCGAAGGGACGCTTGAAAATGCCTAGGTTCTTTGAGGAGAACACACACACCCGAACTTGTTGGGGATAACTCAAAACCGTTGTTTACTCTAAATCAATATTTGACCTTTCTCATTACTCTTACCCCTTAAATAGGGTTCACCTTTACAAGGTTCAAGATAAAATATGACAAAAATACTCCTATAAATAAAATATTACAAAAATACCCCTATAGCCTATTAATTCTTTAACTGAAATAAAATAAAGTAAATTAAATAAAAAAACTAATTAGACTCTTAATAATTTTATTGCGTGCATAACATCTTCGTGGCACAACTCTCCTTTCTCAAATCATATACGGTATGAGTTATGACATTGACGATAAATTTTGAGGGTCCACTTTTAAAAACTGTTTCTTTTACAACGGAAGATGGCCGCATGTCGAATATGAGACATGATTTTGCTTCGATGAAGTCAAATTCACACCATGTCAATGATTTTTACGAAATCTGCTTAAAATTCCTCCTGAGGTTCTTTAGTGATCTGGCAATCCTTGTCATATAAGTGATAACTCTAGTTGAGCCACCCACCCATTCTCGTAGCCAGACAAGCATGGTTGCATCATACAGCCATTCTTTGTTGAAATGTATAGCTGTATAGCGTGATCGGAGGAAACTGTATAGCGTGATTGTTTCCTCCGATCCCGTGATTATATTCTTGATTCTATTCCTTGATTTTAGGATTTAAATTGATCCTAAAATCAACTTGTAATGTATTATAAATACCTCCTAAACGGAGAAGAATAAATCATCGGAAAACCATTCGTTCAACCTCTGTGATTTTATTTTCGGTTCTCTGTTTCACATGGTATCAGAGCAGGAGATTTTTCCTCTCTTTTCCGTCGCAGAAAGTCGGAGCTAAGTGCTCCTGCAATCGCCGAAGGAGGAAGCCGGAGGAAGAAAAAATCCGTCGGAGTTGCAGAACTCTGTTTTTTTCTGCAACTCCATATTCTGGCTATCCCGACGCCAAAAGAACGTTGCCGACGCCGACGACGGCACCACCACACTGTTACGACTGAAGCCAACGCTCCGCTGCCATTGCCGAAGACGAAGGTTGCCGTTGCTGACGACGAAGACAGCCGTTGCCAAAGACGAAGGTTGTCGTTGCCGAAGACGAAACGTTTTAAGTAGTGGGAATCAAGTCGCCGACGAGTTCCGACGATCGCCGACGAGCGCCGACGACGGCATCACCACCCTTTTCCGAATCGAAGCTGACGCCTCCGCTGCCGTTGCCGAAGATGAAGACCGTTGCCAAAGACAACGGTATTTTTTTTAAAACTTAGGTACTGTTGATTTATTCTTCCTGTCGACCCAGACCGGCGGGTCGATCGAATCAGACCGAACCGGTCTAAAATTGAACCGGATCGGACCAGCACTGGAGCGGACCAGAATTGAATCCACCCAGATAGTACCGAACCGGACCAGATCGAACCAGACTGGACTGAACCGAACCGGACCGGATTAAAAAAAAAAAAATCAGATCGATGGCCACCCCTACAAGCGCATCTACCGACCTTATCCCATCACCACAGATTATAGTCCACCAAGATAATTCTGCGTTTCCAACTGGAATTATCCTCAATGAGACCAATTATTCATTATGGTCCCAACTCATGGAGATGCGAATTGGTGCACGCAACAAAGCTGGATACCTCACCGGCGAAACAAAAAAACCAGCATCTGGTGATGCTAATCTTGGAGCATGGATTACTGAAAATCAAAGAGTTAAAAGTTGGTTTATTGATTCCATGAGTCCATTACTCATGCAGCGATTTATTCGCCTCTCCACTGCCAAGGAGATATGGGAAGCAGTATCAAAAACATTCTATGATGGGTCCGATAAAACTTGTATATTTGAGCTGAACCAGAGATCTTTTTCTACCAAACAAAATGGTAGACCGTTATCCACATACTACAATGAACTGGTTGCTATTTTCCAAGAGATTGATCATAGAACTATATCTCAGGAAGGAACAGTCGAAGGGCTAATCCAGTTGCACTTTGCAATGTCTAGGCTTCGGGTTCATATTTTTCTCAGTGGGCTTGACTCCGAATTTGATCAAGTTCGTGGAGAAATTTTGCGAAAAGATCCCAAACTTGATTTGGAAAGTACATATGCCTATGTCAGACGCGAATATCAATAGAGACAGACAATGGGGAGCTATCGCCCAGTCTCCGAGAACTCGGCGATGTTAGTCAACCAAAGCCGACAAGGATCATCAAACAGTCGGAACCCTCAATCCTCTGGCAAAGGTAACAATCGTGTATGTATTCACTGCGGAAAAAAAAGGACATTCACAACACCGGTGTTATGAGATTATTGGCTATCCGGAGTGGTGGGATTTCTCGAAAAATCCCCGTAACAAGACTCCTGGGAAAGCTATGGTGACATCCATGAAAGAGAATCAGGAGCTACCTACTGCAAATGTTGCTCATCCAGGTATTCTCGATAATGCATTAGTATTTTCTGTACATTCTAAGAATAGACCTTGGATTATTGATACAGGTGCATCCAATCACATGACAAGGGATCCCAGTCAGTTACAATCCATCCTACCTTCTCCACAATCTGTTATTTCAACAGCCAATGGTAGTACCTCTCCTATTACTGGGGAAGGATCTGTTATCTTATCCAATAATCTGACATTAGATATTGTCCTTGTGGTTCCCTCTCTTGAATATAACCTTTTGTCTGTTAACCAAATTACTTCCACTCTTACTTGTACTGTAACTTTTTGGCCCTCATTTTGTGTCTTTCAGGACATTCTAACCCGGAAGATTCTTGGTTATGGTGTTAGACTGGGCAAACTCTACTATTTGGAGTTGACAGAAAACGGGGGATCGAAAATCAGTCAGACAAATCACGCTAGCAGTGAAGATAATGCTCAAACAACTGTATGGTTATGGCACCGACGATTAGGCCACATTTCCTTTGGTTATCTTAAGAAATTGCGACCTCAACTTTTTTCAGGTTTGACTGATGTGCATTTTCATTGTGACACATGTGAATTGGCTAAAAGCCACCGTATTGCTTATTTCCCGAGTTTGAATAAAAGTTTTGAACCTTTTGCGGTTATTCATTCTGATGTTTGGGGTCCAGCCAAGATTCCCTCTATTTCTAGAGCTCGTTACTTTGTGACATTTATTGATGAATGCACTAGGATGACTTGGGTATCTCTGCTTATCCACAAAAGTGATGTGAGTCTAGCATTTCAGAAATTTCATACCATGATACATACTCAATACCAAAAGCAGATTCGTGTTTTGCAATCTGACAATGGTACTAAGTTTGTTAATGCTTCTCTCGAAACTTTTCTGACCACTCATGGAATTCATCACCAGACTTCTTGCACCTATACTCCCCAACAGAATGGATTGGCAGAAAGAAAGAATAGACAACTTTTGGAAGTAGTACGTGCCTCTCTCTTTGGCATGAACATGCCTCAATTTTATTGGGGTGAAGCTATCACATCTGCTGCCTACCTCATCAATCGAATACCTTCTAAAGTACTGGATTTTCAAACTCCTCTACATAAGTTGCAATCCCTGATTTCAATTCCCCATCTTCCAAATCTTGAACCCCGAATTTTTGGGTGTACCGCTTATGTTCATATCCCAAAGATCTTGCGAAATAAACTTGATCCATGTGCCAAGCGATGTGTATTTGTTGGCTACTCTGATCTTCAAAAAGGATATCGGTGTTATGATCCACACACCAACAAGCTCCATGTGACTTTAGATGTCTCATTCCATGAATCAGTCCCTTATTATTTAGGGGGAGTTTCTTGGACATCTCTTCAGGGGGAGAGTTCAAATGAAGAGAATGTTCCACATAAAGCTAACGGAGATGTTGAAAGAGGTGCCGAAGTCAGTGAGTTAGAAGCGGTGAATGAATTTTTTAAGTGTCATGATATGCAACAAGACTGTGATTCAGTAATTTCACCTGAAGAACCCCCAGAGTTGCCACCGTCTGCACCAACAACTGAAGAATCAACCCAGAATGTTCCTCCTCAGGTAAATACGAATCCTGTGTTTGATGAGTCTACTGAAACATGTCTTCCTACAGAAAACATAACCTCTAGAAATCCACAAAGATTGAATAGGGGAGTTCCAAAAAAACAGTATGAACCTGATCTTGAAGCAAAGACCAAATACTCAATCAATAACTATGTGTCCTCCCATAGGTTGACTAAATCATATGCATTTACTGTTGATCAATTATCCAGGGTTTATATTCCTAGTAATGTGCAGGATGCATTAGCTGATCCAAAATGGAAAAAAGCGATGAACGAAGAGATGGAGGCTCTACAAAAAAATGCCACTTGGGAACTTGTTCCCCAACCTAAAGGAGTAAAAACAATTGGATGTCGATGGGTGTTCACATTGAAACTCAAACCGGATGGAAGCATTGACAGATATAAAGCTCGGGTAGTTGCAAAAGGATATACGCAAAGGTATGGAATAGACTATCAGGATACTTTTGCACCAGTAGCTAAGATCAATACAATTCGTATTCTTATATCTATAGCAGCAAATCGAGACTGGCCTCTACAACAATTTGACGTTAAAAATGCCTTCCTCAATGGAGACTTAGAGGAAGAAGTCTACATGGAACTACCACCAGGTGTAAAAAGTGGTTCTTTGTCTCAAGGTAAAGTTTGTAAATTGCAGAAGTCATTGTATGGGCTGAAACAGTCACCTAGAGCAAGGTTTGGGAGATTCTCGACTACAATGAAGGAGTTTGGTTATAAACAAAGTAACTCAGATCATACTTTGTTTATAAAACACAAAGAAGGAAAGGTAACAGCATTAATTGTATATGTTGATGATATGGTCGTGACAGGAGATGACCCAGGTGAAATGCAAGCTTTACAGGAGTATTTAGCTACTAAATTTGAAATGAAGGATCTCGGACAACTTAAATATTTTTTGGGGATTGAAGTTGCAAGATCGAAACATGGAGTCTTCCTTTCACAGCGAAAATATGTGTTGGATCTTCTAGCTGAAACTGGAATGCTTGACTGTAAACCAATAGAGACGCCGATGGAAATGCATCATAAACTCAGAATTCTTCCAGATCAAATTCCAGCAGACAAAGGGCGTTATCAGCGATTAGTTAGAAGATTAATCTACCTATCCCACACAAGGCCCGATGTAGCATATGCAGTAAGCATTGTGAGCCAATTCATGCATGCACCAAGTGAAGAACATATGAAAGCAGTATATCGGATCTTGAGATACTTAAAGAGTGCTCCAGGAAAAGGTTTGTTATTATCAAAAAATGGTATCTCTAGTATTGAAGGGTATACAGACTCTGATTGGGCAGGTGATCAGACAACCAGAAGATCCATGTCGGGTTACTTTACTTTTGTGGAAGGGAATCTTGTCACTTGGAGAAGCAAAAAACAGAAGGTAGTATCAAGATCAAGTGTTGAAGCTGAATTTCGAGGTATGGCTCATGGTGTATGCGAGTTGTTATGAATACGAAATATACTGAGAGACCTAGGGATTAAATACGACAACCCTATGAGTCTTCACTGTGATAACAAGGCAGCTATCGCAATTGCACAAAATCCAGTTCAACATGATCGCACTAAACATGTTGAAGTTGATCGTCATTTCATTAAAGAGAACCTCGATGCAAAGATTATACAATTCCCCTTCATTCAATCTGCGAGTCAAATGGCGGATATGCTCACGAAGGCAGTATCAGGGAAAGCATTTCATGGTATAATTGACAAGTTGGGTTTGACTGATATCTATGCACCAACTTGAGGGGGAGTGTTGAAATGTATAGCTGTATAACGTGATCGGAGGAAACTGTATAGCGTGATTGTTTCCTCCGATCCCGTGATTATATTCTTGATTCTATTCCTTGATTTTAGGATCTAAATTGATCCTAAAATCAACTTGTAATGTATTATAAATACCTCCTAAACGGAGAAGAATAAATCATCGGAAAACCATTCGTTCAACCTCTGTGATTTTATTTTTGGTTCTCTGTTTCACATTCTTGATTGTTTTGCTTTATACAAATATCAAAACATTTGTACGTAATCGTTAAATTTCAGGTATGATTTTCTCAAATGATATATTTCGAAATTCATTGTCTTAGGCTGTATTTTCAAATAGGTAAGGAATAAAAAACCTAATCACAGGAAATATAATTTATCTTCATTAAAATATTAATGCTCAAAATAATTAATTGCTGTTTCATTTTTCTTTGCTAGTAACAAGGAGATAATTAAAGATAATTCATCAACTAATTATGCAATACCATGGTTAAGAGGCTCACTAACCTGTGGCAAAACCAAAACTTTCTGCAAGAGGCATCAAGGAAGGAGCAGAAGGGGCCCTTAAACTGTATCGCAAGCGAGCACAATGAGAAGGAAAGGAGAAGATCAACGTCGTGAATAAGACCCGATCATCCGTGAACCACAGTCGCTGTTATTACTTGACCATTCTGTGTAACTAGAAGAAAGCCAGACTAGGCAGGAGGATAAGCCGCAGTTCCTTAAAGAGCTACGAGTCATATTTTTTTTTTCTCCCACTTTTATTCCTGGAAGAAGCAAATGAGTCATTTGCCGCCATTTGGAAAAGAAGACAAGACATGGAGGAACCTATCTTTGATGACCTCGCTCGCCATCGATTCGTGAGAAGCAGGCCTAGCTGTCTTTGGGATTGTCTTGATGGGAACAAACAGTTAATATTGTTAACATGGATCGTGATGATTCGAACCAATGATTTTAGAGGGACTATATTCCGACATATGGCTGATTTCTGCAACTGGGTTAACAACATTACCGAGTTCAGAAGAGTTTTCTAGTTTGAGAGGGTTGTTTACTACGCAAGGGGCAAAATGTTTAGATGCATGCCTGATATTTGTAGTTAAGAGCTTAATTAAAACTTCCAATTGTCAGGAAGGTATCAAGACAAGAAAAAAAATTTCGTCATCAATTCATCCCATTGAGACGGTACCAGAGATATTAACACACTCACTTCAAATGAATCAATGGAGTGCAAGCTCATTTTATTCATGATTGTGGTTGTATCCTTATTCCGTTGAACCACCTCATTGACCATATTTATACCACTTAATGAAGAATCCTGCACATCCTGTTCTCGTATAGCTTGGTCACTACCTCACACCGTCTTCTTTTCCAACAAATTCACCTCATTCTGCTTAGGAAGGTTTTCATTGCCTTCTGAGACCTGACAATTGATCTCATTGCACTTACTTCCAGGAACAAAAGAGGGAAGAAAGATGGCGACTCATAGCTCTTAAGCAGCCGCAACTTCTCTTCTTGCTTAATCTTCTGGCTTTCCTCGAGGTACACAAAATCGTCTAGTAAAGATGTCTTCGATGTATAATTCTTGAAGATCTTCAACATCTCCATACCTGGGGAATATTATACCTGTACCAGATATGGATGGCCATACAAAAAAATGAGAAGCAACAGAAAGCAAAATCATGCTTCAACTTAACTTTCCCTCTAAGACCATATTAAAGTGGTGTTGCTAATTTTATTCTATTACCTGCTCCAATTTTGTTGAAAAACTGTTATGGAATAAATATCCGGGAATTTTACCAAAATACCGGTTTGAAACAATTTATTTATGAAAATAACGAAGATCTTAAATTATTTATAAAACTACTGAACTTTGACCGGTCCACTGTATATGTGGACAGTCAAAAGTGACACGTAAGCTTTGACTGCTTACGCGTCGCCCCGTCATCAGAGAGATGATGTAGATACGTAAGCTTTGACTGCTTACGCGTCGCCCCGTCATCAGAGAGATGATGTAGATGAACACATAAGATGTCATGTCATTATTATTGACACGTCATCTGTCACATCATTATATGATAAAATTTTGAATAAAATAAAAAAATTAAAAAATAATTTTTTTGTATAAATTAAAATAAATTAAAAAATTAAAAAATAATTTTTTTGTATAAATTAAAATAAATTTAAAAATTTAAAAATAATTTTTTTGTATAAATTAAAATAAATTAAAAATTTTAAAAATAATTTAAAAAATTAAAAAATAACTTTTTTGTATATTATTTTAAAATTTTAAATATTTAAAAATAATATATGGGTAAGACTTAAGAGTAAGATTTTTTAAATTTATAAATATTTTAAATCCATAATAAATGGGTAAGAGTTAGATTTTTTCTATTTATAAATATTTAAAATTTGTAATTATTATTATTTTTTAAATAAGGTGATAAAAAGTATACAAATAAATTGTATTTTTAAACTCTAAAATATTTTTTTTTTAATTTATAAATATTTTAAAACTAATTAATTTACTTTTTTATTTTATTTTTTAAAATATGAAGAAATAAAAAGTGTAACGATAATTTTTTTAATTAATAAATATTTTAATTGATATTAAATGGTATTAAATAAGTAAGAGTTAATTTTTTAATTGTTTATTAAAAAATTTTAAATATTTTTTTATTTTAGATATAAGGTAATAGAAAGTGTATTTGATTTTTTTATTTTTATTTTAATTTATTCAAAATTTTATCATGTAATGACGTGTCAATAATAATGACATGGCATCCTATGTGTTCATCTACATCATCACTCTGATGACGGGGTGACCCGTAAGCAGTCAAAGTTTACGTGTCGCCTTTGACTGTCCACATATACAGTGGACCGGTCAAAGTTGGTAGTTTTATAAATAATTTGAGATCTTCGTTATTTTCATAAATAAGTTTTTTCAAACCGGTATTTTGGTAAAATTCTCATACCCAAGTAAATATCAGATCAGATTACCCACCTTCCAGCATACCGCCTATTGCATAAGACAGATACGGATGAAGGTTATCTATACCTGATTACTCAAATGCACAGATATAGATCGTTGAAGTTCTACAATTTTCAACCCTACCCGTTTAATAACTCACTACACGTGGATAATTTAATTAAAGAATAGTTAAATTACTGCAGCCCACTATTGGGTTTGGAAAGAACTCATGATTCCTACCTGGCGCGACTGTTCTACATACACATATTTTTTTTTCCAGCTCTTGGAAAAACATAAACATCATATATTCAAAAAAATGAAAATCGTACCTTGTGTGTGTCTCCACTATTTGTCGATGGAGTTGTGGTCGTCATCGCCATCTATTGAGAGAAGTTGCCTCTCTACAGAACTTGCATAATGACCAGACGCAGTCATTTAGTGAAGATGACGTACAAAAAAGCATTAAATCGGACCAGACGCTGTATTTAACGCTTTTGTACTTTTATCACAAAGAACTTGGTATTTGGATAGTTTAACAGGAAACCGTCCTTGTTGTACTGGTCAGCATATATTATAATGTTCCCTTGAACACCGCTACCACCCATCTTGGTATTGTACTCTTTCACTGCTATAGAAGTTGGCCATTTATTCTTCAACCTGCTTGTTCTTGGACCCCGATTCTGCTCACCAAATGCCCCTGAACCCACATTTCTATGCTTATGCTTTGCAGCCCACCCATGTGCGTCGCAGCTGATCCAAAATCAAACCCATTATTACTAGGCAAAGAAGCTTTCAGCGGGTAATCCATAGGAGTTTTACGCTGGCTTATTTGAGGCTGAAACAGTTCTATTCTGCATGCCAGTGTTTTAATTCTAATTAGGCATCAGATACCACACAACTTCAACAAGTAAACAGAGAATTAAATGTTCCCTTGATTATCTGATTAAACCATAAACTATTCCATTTTAGATAAGTTATAAATTGATTCAACTAAATAACATAAAAAATTTCGTTCATGAGGAGGCCAGCTACTTGATAAAAAAATTAGGGCCATTGATGAAAACATGTTATCTTTCTTATCATGATTTGACATGATTTTACCTTAAAAAGAAAACAACAACATCATACTTACTAGAGAAGCACCAGTAGCATATTATGAAATGGTGGACTCCGAAGAAATTATATTAATATCCATATATTCTTTATGGGTTAGGTCAGTCTCACGAGAATTGGGTTTCAACCAAGATAAGCCGATGAACATGTTTTGTGATAATCAGGTTGTAATCTTTATTGCAAGTAACCTAGTTTTCCACGAGAAGACTAAACATAGAAAAGTGGATTGCCACTTTATTCGAGATGTAGTGATGAAAAAGGAGATAGTGACTCCATTTGGTCGGTCTAGAGATCAGTCGAGAGATGTCTTCACCAAGGCCCTTGGCAAGCGTGAATTTATATCATTCTATAACAAGCTGGAACTCTTGGATATATACGCTCTAGCTTGAGGGGGAGTGTTCGAAAATACATCCAGGGTTATTTTGGTCATTTTACCACTTCAATGATTAATTTTCTTTATGCAATCTTATTTTGCATGTTAAATTATATTAGTGGTTAAATTTTTATGTATATAGGAGTATTTTTGTAATTTTTAACTCAAAACACCTATTTGAGAAGTTTGGGAATTAGTGCATAGTTCCCAATGAAGATATCAGAAATTTCTTCTTCTCCCTTTTCTCTCAAAATTATCGACTTTCTTCACCCAAATCTGGATTTTTACAAAAAATGTCACGGCTTTCAAGTTTGTGTGAAGTCATTGTGATCATTCTTTATTCGTTTTACGTCATGCATTTAGTTGTGTGGATCTTGTGGTATATGTAGATGACATTGTACTGTTTGGAAGTGAATGAGGAAGTGAAATTTTATCTGAATAGATATTTCCAAAAAATGGCATACTTGTTGGAGGGTAGTAGATTCCTAATTGTAGCTCACTTTCGTTGAGAGCCAAATGTTCCAGGATGTAATAATAATTTCTTCTTGTGTTTTAGTACTCCCAAATCTTCTAAAACCCCGGATAATTTTTCTGTGGACTACTCCCGTAATTTCTGCTAAATCCAACATTTGTCTTCAGATTTCATCATCATACTTGTGTCTTTTAGACTAGAGCTCAGCAACAAGTTTGTGTGAGCGTTCACAGGTTGGAGGGAACAGAATTTGACTGGTTGTGGGGTCAATCGGATACCACGGCGGATTGCTAGATGCTCCTTGAAGTATCCTTCTGGTTCATCCCCTCTCCTTTCTTTGATATGTTGCGAGAAGAGGGGGAAATGTGTTATCCGGGTAATCCTACAGGAGTATCGTGTCTTAGTTGGCTGTGAGAGTGATTGGTTCAATGTCTAAGTGGTGATCTGTTTGGCGGTGGGGATGAGGAGGTGAAGACAGAGGAATGTCCATTCCAGAATTGGGAAGACAAATTAGGGCTGAGGAGTGAGGTGAAGGCAGACTACTCCACCACTCTGATATTGGCAAACCATGACTGACATTGCTGTTCCCCAACCCCAAACCAAACTGCATGCCACGTGACTTGCAGAATCTTCATCCAGAAATAAAAACTCCACATCTCCCTCATCTCGCTCCTTCATTCTTCCTCTCCCTCGTTCCCTGTTTTTTTAGATTATAAATATTGTTTCCTCTTGGCCTACAAACTATTGGTAAAACATATGCTCAGAAAAAAAAAAAACATATTGGTAAAATATAAAATCAGCAAGTTTGCACTTCCACTAATCTTGATTATAGAAGGAACTGCACATAATTCCAGCATAAGTTTTGAATAAATTAAAGACAACTCCATTCAAAAAATTAAACTAAAGACAGCTCAAAAGAAACAGGATTGGGAGCAAAAGAAAGCAGTTTCTTTTGAAAATATCGAAAGAGAGTTGGAAACTAGAGAGATTTGCTGATTTCCAAAACATATAATTTTCAAATATCAACATTCAAATAATTCTCAACGCAAGAAACCCAGAACAACCCGTAAAGTTTCAAGTCAATTAGTGAAAGTTGCCAGCCAAATGCGTATTCATTATCACATGAAAACATGAAACAATACGACCAAACAAAGAGGTATTAACCACCGTTCGACAGAGAAGACATCACACAAACAAATTTTCCAAATCGATGAAGAGACCTGCGGGGAAAAACTCACCGAACGCACTTCAAGAAGGAGAATACATGGCCATTGAAACAATTCTCAATGGAAGAAACCCAGAAAAACCTATAAAGTTTCACGTCAATTGGAAAAACTTGCCAGCCGTACACGTATTCATCTTCAGATAAAAACATGAAATAATACGACCCAACGAAGAAGAATGAACCACCGTTTGATCGAGAAGACATCACACAGACAAAACTTCCATATCAATGAAAAGACCTGCTGTGAAAAACTCGGACTGAGTACACTTCAAGAAGGAGAATGCATCGCCATTTAAAGAAAACTCGATTGAAGAGACCCCGAAAAAACCCCATAATACCAGCCATTCACGCATTCATCGTCACAAAGAAATCAGGAACGTGCGACACAACGGATAGGCATAAACCACTGCTTGACCGATAACTCATCAATACTTTCACAGCATTTGGACCTTTTCATCGAGAAGATAGACCAAAGGATTAAAAAGAACGATTCATAAAGAATCATTAAGAGAAGAAGAAATGCAAGAGTGCCGAGAGACAGAAAACAAGAAGCAAACAAGATGGCAGAGATGCGAAATACTTACCCAGAAAGGCAGGTCTCAAACCATGTAGCGAAATTGGAGACCTAGATGGTTATAAATTGAGGAAGCTACGAGAGAAAGAACCCTCGTGGCTCTATTTTACAAAAAACATTTTTAATATTGAGTTGATAAAGATCCCACTAAAAATTTGAAGCAAAGGAAATAATAACATGTACCCAGCTAAATTTTCAGTGAAAAGGATCGAGTGTATCCTTTAGCAATAAGCTTAGCTTTGAGATGGGTTATACTTCCATCCACATTATGTTTCATAGTAAAAACTCACTTACATCCAATAGGTTTTCTCTCTGATAGTAAAATACAAAGAGATCTTAGGTGTAATTAGTGTGCATGATAGTCATTTATTCCTCTATGGCAACTTTCCATCCTAGACATTGTAGAACTTTTTGATGATCTTAAGGAAGTAAAATGGAGGAAATGGATGTAAGAAAGGTTTGACTATTAGGAGGTAATATGTGAGTAAAGTGAAAATTGAAAATAGGATGGAAAATAGACCTTGGAGTGACACATGAGACAAGGTTCTTCCTTCGAGCAACGGGATGAGTGTCATAATGAGAGCGAAGAAGGATAGAAAGACTAGGAGAAAAACTTACCTCATAATCAATATACATCACAAGAGTGAACCAAAGGAGGAGAATTGTCTTCATTATCAGAATGAAGTATTTGTTCATCAAGTTAATTGAAAAGGAGTAAGACCTGCAGAAGAGGAGTTTTGTCGAGGATAGAAAGGTTTATCATAAAAAAGGTTACATCAACATATGTAAAGCTATGATGTAATATTGTGTGACAACATATATATACTCTTTGATTTTTTGTATACCCAACAAAGATACATGTGAAGGCTAGTGCATCAAGTTTGTTTTGAGTTGGAGTAAAGTTGTGCCTTGACCATACACACCGAAATTTTTTAAGAGGAAGTGAAAAAAGTTAATTGTGAGGAAGAAAAAAAGATATGGGTGGTCAATTTTGTAAACAGTAGAAGGCATTCGATTTAAAGGATAGCAAGTGGTGAGAACCGCATTGGACCAATAAAATTGTGAAACGCTTATTAAAATTTTACTAGCATGGTCCATTTCTAAGATATGTCTATTTTTCCTTTACCAAACCAATTTGTTAAGGATTGTAGGCATAGGAGGTTTGATGAGTAATGCCCTTTTGTTTAGAAAACACTTAGGGTTTGATGAGTAATCCATTTTAGAATTGTTGGTAGAGAGTTTCTAGGGTATTGTCTGAATGTTTGGTGAAGCAAGAGGACAATGTAGATTTACTGGTTATGGGGGTTTGCAAATGGATAACAAGAAGTGCCAATCGATAAAAAAACAAAAAAGAAACCAACGAATGTGTAGTAGAAAGTAAAAGTGAATTACCTAGTAAAAGCGAAAGTGACAATGAATTATTTTTTTGTGTTAGTGTGCTCAATGGAAAGTGAAGTATAAAGTATTTTCTTGTGTTAGTGTAAATAATGAAAAATTTAGAGGAAAGTGGGGAATAAATTTATTAATAAAATACTCTAATAGATTTAACTTTATTAAGATAGTTTTATTTTAAATTTTTTATTAAAAAATAATTTAAATAATTTAAAATATGTAAATAAAAATATTAAATTAAATATACAAAACAATATACCTAAACATACATGGTTACTTTTATAATGTCTTGATACTTAATCAAATTTTTACTTTTACAATATCTAAATTATCACTCTTAAATTAGTAATTTAATATACTATTAAAATTCATGAATATAATAAATAAATAAATAAAGTATTTTATTAATAAAATAAGATAGATTTTTGTTTAGTCTAAATTAATATAACAATTACAAAGTAAAAAACATTAATTTAATTAATTATAAAAATAGAATACTTAAATAAAAATATTTACTCTAGATACTTGGTCAAATTCTTACTTTTACGATAGCTTAATTATTGTTCTTAGATTAGTAATTTAATATAAACTTATAAATTATATATATAATAAATAAATAAATAGCATATTTTATTAATAAAGTAATATGAGTATTTCCATTAAAATACAACTAAATTAGTTTAGTCTCTATGCTGGTTTGGTTGTCATCTTGCTGGAATTATCTTGGCCAATTGCTGAATTAACTGGATTTTGTTCCGTCCACAATGAACTTGAAATGAAGTGAAGAATTCGATTCATCTTAAATGAATTGATTCAACTTTAACTCATCCTTAAGTTTTATTGTAGACAAGTCAAGTGCACTAGAAAATAGATTCCAGTGTTAGTGCCTCCAAATGAAAAGTATGATATAAACAAGAGAATGAGTAACATTTTATAATATACTTAAATAGAACATAGACCTAAACAGATAATTAACCAAAATAAAAATAGTTACTACACTTATAAGTGATTTAACGTGTAGTATTAAAGTATATTAATATCCTAATTAATGAAAAACTATATTGAATTACTTAATGATTACAGTTTATTATAAATTAATAGAATAATTACGTGTGACTAGAATAAATTATTAAAAATAAAAAATAACATAAGAGAATATAATAAATAAATAAATTATTTTTTAATAACATAAGATATATTTTAAAATTAAAACTCATTAATTTAATACAGTAATAAAAAATATAATAAATAAATAAATATAGTATTTTATCAATAACATAATATATATTTTTACTTATTATTAATTAATAATATATTGTCACAAAATTTAAAACCATTGGTTTAATTAATTATAGCAATGGGATAATTAAACCAAAACAATTTATCAAATATTTATTTTAAAAATATTTTAATTATGACTATTAAATCACTAATTTAATATATTAATTATAAAATGAATATATTGAATAAATAAAAATAATTATTTTATAAATAAAAGAAATAAATTATTTTTTAATAACATAAGATATATTTTAACATTAAAAACTACTAATTTAATATAGTAATAAATAAATAATATAATATAATAAATAAATATATTATTTTATCAATAACATAATACATATTTTTTACTTATTATTAATTAATAATATATTATCACAAGATTTAAAACCATTAGTTTAATTAATTTTAGCAATGGGATAATTAAACCAAAATATTTTATCAAATCTTTATTTTAAAAATATTTTAATTATAATTATTAAATCACTAATTTAATACAGTAATTATAAAATAAATATATTGAATAAATAAAAATTATTTTATTTTTACGACGCTAGGTTTAATTTTTCCTAACGTTAGGAAAAATTAAACCACTTCATCTTACTCATTGTGTGCGTCATCTTCCTCAGCGCTGACAGGAGACTACGAACGGACAACGATGACGGAGGCGGCGCTCCGACGGTACGCCGAAAGGGAGAAGAGAGAGAGAGAGAAGAGAGGCTGAGACGTCGAGAGGCTCTGCGACAGAGGCTCGGCCTCCTATGCTGTGCGACGGAGGTCGAGAGGGAGAAAATAGAGGGAAAGGGAAAGGAAGGCCGAGGGAGAGGGAGAGCGGAAGGGAAACGCGGGACACGCGATTGATTAAGATGATTCACAAAATAGGTCTGAATCTGACTTCCCTCATTTTTTCCTGATTGAATTAGCCGACATGATTCAAATAAAGTGGAAATCATTCCACTCTAACCCCCAAATATCTTAGTTATTACTCTTAAATTAGTAATATAATATAATATTTAAAGTTATTAATATAATAAATAATTAAATAGGATGTTTTATTAATAAAATAAAATAAATTCTAGTTTAATCTAAATTAATACAATAATTAGAAGTTAAAAGTAAAATTATTATTTTAATTAATTACAAAATATAGAATTCTTAAGCAAAAACTGTATGGTCTAGATACTTATCAAATTCTTACTTTAACAATATTTTAATTATCATTCTTAAATTAGTAATTTAATAATATATAAAAATAATAAATAGGGTATTTTATTAATAAAATAAAATATATTTTAGTGTAATATAAATTAATAAAATTATTAAAAAATAAAATTATTCATGAGAGTGGCCGACGAGAGGAGAGGGAAGTAGAGGAGGGCGACACTTTCACTTGTAAGTAAGGATTTTGGGTAATGGGGGGTTAGTCAACCTATGTAATTCAAGGCAATGATTTAATTCAATTTCAACTTCAAGTTGGGTGTTAGTGTAGACGAGTTCAAGTGCACTGGAAAACAGATTCCAGAGTTAGTGCCCCAAAATGAAAAATATGATGTAAACAAGAGAATTAGTAATTTTTTATAATATACTTAAATAGAACATATACCTAAACAGATAATTAACTAAAATAAACATGGTTACTACAATAATAAGTGATTTAATGTAGTATTAAATATATTAATATACTAATTAATAAAATATGATATTATATTAACTAATTATTGCACTTTATTGTAAATTAATACAATAATTACGTGTGACAATTAACTGTGCACTGATTAATTATAATAAATAAATAAATTAAAAATACATAAATGAATATAATAAATAAATAAATATATATATTTATAACATAAGATGTATTTTAACATTAAAATTTAATACAATAATAAAAAATTAAATATATTAAATAAATAAATATATTATTTTTATCAATAGTACAATATATATTTTTACGTATTATTAATTAATAATATATTTCCACTAAATTTAAAACCATGTGTTTAATTAATTATAACAATAGGATAATTAAACCAAAATAATCGATCAAATGTTTACTTTAACAATATTTTAATTAAGACTATTAAATCACTAATTTAATACAATAATTACAAAATGAATATACCGAATAAATAAATAAAATTATTTTATCAATAGCAAATGGGATAATTAAACCAAAATAATTGATCAAATGCTTTCTTTAACAATATTTTAATTACCAATTTTAAATTTATAATTTAGTATAGTAATAAAATTAATGAATATAATAAATAAATATACTATTTTATTAATAACCTAAAATAGATTATTAATAATATATATATATATATATATATATATATATAATTAAAACTTTAAAAAATGCTTGAAAATGAACCGAGTTACTCATAATAGTCCACAATTTACAGCATAAAAGCGAATGTTTATGCCTTGGAATATAACAACGAGTTCGTGCCTTTAATGTTAAAATCATCAACTTACTAGTTTAGTACATATGAACGACAAAATACATGTTCAAAAGTAATAAGATACAACCATCAATGATCATTCCACATGCGAGTCGCTATGACATCTCGATATTGTGCGACTCTTGTGGATTCTAATGCACGATGTCTCTGAATGTTTATTGATTGGCTCTTTTCATTCACAAGATCATTATTATCTTCATCATCATTTACACCTACTAATTGGACCTCATCACCTCCTCCACCAAGCTCCTCAACCGAATCATCATCTTCCATTTCAAACATATCATTGTAATCCTCTGTACGTATATAATTATGTAATATGCAACAAGTTATTACAATTTTTATCTGGATCATATAAGAAAATGGAGGAGCGCCTTTCAACATTTGAAATCGAACTTTTAAAGCACCAAAAGCTCGTTCAATAGTATTCCTCAAATATGAGTGCCTTCAATTGAATAAGTTTTATCATTTCTAGGAAGATTGTCTCCAAATTATTGCAGATGATAACGAGTTCCTCGATATGGATCCAAAAATCCTGGAAGATTTGCATAACAAACATCGACTAGATATTATTTACCTACAATAGAAAATATATTCTACATAAAATGATTGAAGATAATAATAGATAAAAAAATATTGAATAAAAATATATTATTTACTTTGATATACAAATAGTCTATCTTGGTGAGTCAATACGTTCTTCAGTACACAGGAAGCAGTTGTTGATCCCTCCCATCCAACAAGTACATAAGTGAATTACATGTCAAATGTACATGCTACCATCACATTTTGTGAGAGATAGCCCTTTCTATTCCAAAACCTTTGTTGTTTTTCAAGTGGAATGCTCACTTTGATATGAGTTCCATCAATAGCCCCTATACAATCCTAATTATACCATTTCAATTAATATAAAGTAACTATGTATATTAATCTATAATTGTTCATTAGAAGGCAAGTGATGTTACCTTAAAATACAGATAAAATATTGGATTGTTTAAAATCTTCGAGTGAGTGCATTTTGAAAGCCGTTTGATGTAATCAGAGTGAAGTTTGATTAATAGAGTCCAACACCTTATTGAAATAGCTACTTATGGTACAGTTCGATCTATCAAACATCTTTGTTGTGACTCTATACGATTGTTGTTGACCAACAGTTAGGAGAAAATATGTAAGTTGTTCTTCCACTGAGATAGTCTTTGTGGCTGATAAAAATCCTCTACTATTAAGTATTTCTGCCAATATGTGAAATACAATTTGATTCATTTTGTAAACTTTTCAAAATTTCTGTTTGGCGCTTCCAATCTCTAAACACTCTCGGCGATGGTTAAACTGAAGGGTGATTGAGTGACGAGATAGGGGACAAAAAAAATTATCTGAAACCGACCTCCCATCAAGGTTCTTCATGGCCAACTGGTAGCAGTTTGACACCACCGTTATGAGAAACAATTTCTCATGATAAAACGGTTAACATTCTCCCACTTGGTCCAAACTTCTAATATAATCTTAAACCCATCGATAATCTGAATTTAAGTAATAAATACATGAATCATGGCGATAAGTCATCTAATGACGAGTATTATCTTCCATGTATTACTATGTATTAATTTCTTATACTTTATGAATAAACCCTATGTTTACACTTGGTCCAACACAGATAAATTTTCTCAAAATTAAAGTGCACATAAATATGAGAAAAAACATCACATTAATTAATAATTTCACTGAAATAACATTGTTCATACAATGAAAAATTTACATAATGGAACCAAGTCCCATATTCACAACATGATCCTTGAATTTAAATGGTGGCATGCCCTTAGTCAAAGGATCTGCTATCATTAATTCAGTGCTTACGTGCTCCATGACCACTTTCTTTTCTTTAACATGTTCTCTTATGGCCAAATACTTTATGTCGATGTGTTTACTTCGACTTCCACTTTTGTTGTTCTTGGCCATAAAAACAACAGCTGAATTATCACAATATATTCTTAATGGCCTAGAGATAGAATCCATAATTCTAAACCCAGAAATGAAACTCTTAAGTCATACACCATGTGAAGAAGCCTCGAAATAGGAAACTAATTCAGCTTCCATAGTCTGTTTGGCACTCCTCCATGATATAGCTCCACTGGCCATCAAGAAAATGTATCCTAATAAAGTTAGAATATGAGTAGCCAATTACTTCTAAATTGTCCATCCGTCTATACATCAGCATGTAGTCTTTGGTTCCTTGAAGGTACCTCATTACTTTCTTTCCAGCTCTCCAGTGGTCTAACCCTGGATTACTCTGATATCGTCCCAACATTCCTATAGAAAATGCAATGTCAGGTCTTGTGCAGACTTGAACATGCATTAGCTTCCGACAGCAGAAGCATATGGAATGTCCTTCATTTGTTCCCTTTCAAGGTCGTTCTTCGGACTTGGGTTCAAATTGAACCTATCACCCTTCACAATGAGAGCTACACTTGGTGAGCAATCCTTCATCCGAAATCTCTCTAAAACTTTATTAATACAGATTTCTTGAGATAGACCTAAGATACCTCAAAATCTGTCTCTACGAATCTTAATACAAATGACATAAGATGCCTCACCCATATCCTTCATATCAAAATTTTTAGAGAGAAATTGTTTCACCTTATGCAGAAAACCCTTATCATTGGTTGCTAGCAAAAAGTCATCCACATATAAAACAAGAAAACAAATTTCACTCCCACTGACCTTCTGGTATATACATCGATCCATAATATTTTCTACAAAATCGAATGAAGAAATTACATTATGAAATTTCAAATATCATTTGCAGGATACTTGTTTTAATCCATATATTGACTTTGGCTCATTGTTCCAACTCGCTAAATCGAATCGTCCAATCGAGGACCGAGCCGACTCGATACTTATATTTGATTTTGCGCCAACAGGATTCAAACCCGTGCATGCCACTAACCGTCGCCTGTTATGCATATTGGAATTTTTAAATTTATTTACTTTTACATTTTTATGCATTTTTTGGTTTATATTTAAATGCATGAAATTAAAGTTATGTAACAATTTTATGCATTTTTTGGCATATATTTAAATGCATAAAATTCAAGTTATGCATAACATTATAGTTTTTAATTATGCATATATTATGAGAATATTTTGTGCATAATGATAACATTTTAGTGTCAGTTAAAATTATGCAATTCATGCTATTCTCATATATTTATGTGATTTAATATCTAGTGATCCATATAATTTTTATTAATTAGAGAGTAGCCACAACATCTTTAATTTAATAAAAATTATATATTATGATTAGGATTACATAAAGAATATTAGACATTAATTGTAACTAATTTTACTTGATATAATAAATTTTATCCCACAAGAATTTTTATTATATTTGAGTATATTAATTAGGATAAAATATCAAATTATTCATAATTTACCCACATGAATTATGAATTCATAAATAATTTGATAGTTTTATCATAAAATTTACTCATAAAGAATATTGAATCTGCTTGAATTAAAAAACATTTAGCCCACAGGTAATTTTTTTATGTCACTAGATTCAATTTTTAAGCATGATTTATATTGGTAAAATATGATATTTTATTCAGGCCTCAGTTTAACATAAGCATGTAATTTTATGCAGTTGTACAACCTGCACATTTCTCTGATATTCGTTGTGTTATTCCTGATCTTAAGGGAGATAACTATAAGGTCTAGAAGGAGAGAATACTTCTTCATTTAGGGTGGATGGATATAGACTATGCTATTAGGAAAGACGAACCACTTGTAATTACTGATACCAGCAATGCAGCTGAAAGTACACCTTATGAACGAAGGAAACGATCTAATCGCCTCAATGTAATATTTATTAAGACTAAAATTGTTGCTGGTAGTCGTGGTTCTGTTGGACAGTATGAAAATGTCAAAGACTTGCTGAAAGCCATTGATGAATAATTTGTCACTTCAGATAAGGCATTAGCAAACACCCTAATCATGAAGTTCTCATCCCTAAAACACACCAATATGAGAGTTGTACGCAAGCACATCATGCAAATGAGGGATATTGCGGCTCAATTAAAAAATCTCGAGGTTGAAATGTTGGAATATTTCCTGGTGCATTACATCTTGAATTCCCTTCCGCACCAATATGGACCCTTCAAAATCTCGTACAACACACATACAGATAAATGGTCAGTTAATGAACTTTAGACCATGTGTGTTCAAGAGGAAGGGAGACTAGTAATGGAACAAGGAGAAATGCTCTGATACCAACTGTGAGACTTAAATATATATGAATTTCTAACGACATGAAATTCATACGATAAATATAAACGAAAACAAAGATCATACCTCATTCCATACGTTTCAAATTCTGTAAGTCTCTGTCTGGCGTTTCTAATCTCTAAATACTCTCGGCGATGGTTAAACTGAAGGGTGATTGAGTGACGCGATACTGGAAAAAAAAAAAAAACAATTTGAAACCGACTTCCCATCAAGGTTCTTCATGGCTATGTTATCGAGGGAGTTGCAACTGCAAAGTAGCAGTTTGAGACCACCCTTATGAGAAACCATTTTTAATGATAAAACGGTTAACACTCTTTAATAGAGATTGTAGGATTCAGGGGTGGAAATCTTTCTTTCTTCTTCTTCTTCTTCTTCCTCGCTTTTCCAATGGAGGCATTCAGAAGTTTCCTCCATGACCACACGGTGATCCGCTCTTCGTCTCTGACTGATTCTTTGTCACAGTCCTCGTCCAAAGCTATTTCAGCTCGCATTTCCTTTTAGCTTCATTAAATCCGCCCTTCCGCGGGGCTGGTCTGGGTTCCTCAAGTAGACGAAGGGTCCGTCTTTGTTTCCCTCCAAGATGACGGTCAGCTCCTCTGTAGAGACCTGAAGCAGTCGTTAGAGTCCTGACATCGAATCCAGCAAGAACTGAAGGTGTATTTGTCCGTCCTCCGATGAAAAATGACTGCAATTCACATAAAATAGCAGAGACTAAGAGTCTAAGAATGCAACGATTACTGAAACTAAAGAACATAAATATATCTTCAGATGTAAGAATAGCCTTTAAAATATACTCCCTGTAACATCACTCAGTGGTGGCTCTTTTCCTTAGAATAAATTCCTTCACAAGATTATTCTATCATTACAGTGCAAACAAAGATTTGGGTTAGAGTTATCTTAACAAAATCTACATGGGTCAGAGTGGGATTCAAAGAAATAAGAGAGTTTAGGTAAGAAACATCTGTTTGTGAATGACTAAGTGACCACTTGTTTAAATCTATTTAACAAGATTTTAACAAAATCCTAGTAAATGCTCCTTTTCTTTGATATAAAACATGAAAATCCGAGACATATTGGCCGACAACTTTGATCATCATTTTGTTGTTGAAAACTGTTTTCTCAGTTCTTGACGGGAAAAAGAGACTTGTTTATGACCTTTATAAAGACGACGAGGCCACAGTGAATGCTAGAAAGATTGATCGTTATGCCTTCATCCAGAAGAAAGATTAGAACTGCTTTTAGCTAGAACAGTTTTATCTTTCAAAACATCAGAACAGAGAGAGAGAGAGAGAGAGAGAGAGAGAGAATTGGTCCTTTCGTCTTCATCAAGAAAGAAAGGTTAGAAAGAAATACGAAACAGATGAAAATTACAAAAAATGAAAAGAAGAAGGGAAGAAATTAAGATCGAGAGAAAAATAACAGAGAGAGAAACGGACAAGTTGAGAAGAATTAAAAAAGAGACGCATTACCATAGCATTTCTGTCTTTCTGGAGCGCTCAAGCTCTGTCTCGCGCTGAGAAAAAACGCAACAAGAATTAGACTGAAAAAATAAGAAGAAGCAAACAAAGAAGGGAACAAAAACAGAGAGAGAGAGAGAGAGAGAGAGAGAGAGAGAAGAAGAAAACATATTCTTACAAAGAAGAGAGAAACGGAAGATCACATCCACTGACGAAAACGAAAACGAACACGGAAATGCAAAATAAAGAGGGTATCAAAGAAATCCTTGGTCGCAAAAGAGAAACGGAAGAATAGAGAAGAATTACGAAATAGATCGAATAGAGAATAATCAAGATAATTAAGAAAATGAAACTCAGAGAATTAAAAGGAAGAAAAGATAGGAGGAAAAAATTGGAGGGAAAAGATGCATTCGCAGCGCCAAGAATACAGAGCAGTGAAACTTTGCAATTCGCCAAAAAGATGAAATAAAAGAGGAAAATTAAAAAGACAGGAGACAAGATTTAGAAAAGGTAAGACCTCGGAGGGGTAAAGACTGAAGAGACCAAGAAGAAGACGGGAGAAAAGAAAACGCTCGCCATCTTTGTTCTTGCCTGCTCGGATCCTCTGGCTCGACGTGGTCAAGAGAAAAGAACGCAGTCAAGGCCGGAAGGATTGATGGCTATCGTCTCCATCAAAAAGAAACAAATTAGAAAGAAAAGAAGCGACGATCGACGGTTTCCTCCAACAACTTAATCAACAGCGACGTGCCATGGAGGACCTCAATACATCACTCTCTCAGGCTCTCCTCCTAGAAAACCAGAACAAACAGTTCTAGCCCTTTAGCCATCGCAGCTTCTAGAGGGAGAGACTGAGGGGGAGAGAGATTGAGTTCGGCTTCCTTCTTTCACGTAGGTCCTCCAGGCCGCCGCCTTGGGGAAAACGAAGACCGAAGATACAGAGGAGGGGGATCTCCTTTTATAAAATTACTAATTATAAACTATAACTATTAAATATTAATTGATTTTATTATTGAAAATTTAAATAAATATTTATTTTATAGCATATAAGGGGGAAAAAAATACTAGAATGAGCAATTGGGTGATATTTGCTACGTTACTCTTGACTTTCGAACAACTTGTAACTTCATTTATGCTCTCGTTTTTAACAGAATCCAGTGAGAAACATCTGTATATAATCATACAAATCGAATACAAATTTCATAACAAGGATTTTTCCCTTATTGATCCTTCGAAGAAAAGAAAAAGAAGAGAAAAGTAGAATATCACAAAGAAGGTTTGGATAGAATGCTCCCTTCCATAAATAGTTGAAGGTAGTACATCTACATTTTTTGGCAGTAGTGGTCACATCCTTTCTTCCTTTTTTTCCTCTGGAAACTATTACTGCTAACTCCACCCCACAAACCACGAAGAACCTTTTAATAACTTAACAAAAGATGGGCAGGTGATCTTCCACCTCCATCTTCATATCATACAAAAAACCTGAATCCCTCTCCCAAACCACCCACAGAAACAACCCAACAGCGAAAAGAACAATCTCATGTCATCTATCAACCAACATTTTCTGATGATTGCAATAACTGCGACTGCTGCATCTGTGTCTGAGCCTGTGCAGGAGACTCAGATTGAGCCTCAGCTTGTGTCAAAACCATCAGCTTCTGCTGCTCCATATATCTGCTAATCCTCTCCAGCAATTGCGTTGCCTTCCTCTTACCTCTGTCTGTTCCATTTTGTGCCAGTTCCAAAAGTGGAGCCATGACTCCAAGCTCTTGAGCTTCAGCCAGATGTTGGTAGTCTCCACTGCATAAGTGGACCAGCACAGCAGCTGCATTCTCTCTATTCCTAGGCGATCCACTCCCAATGACCTCCACCAACACAGGGACTGCCTCGGCAGCCCCGATTGCCGTCTTTCCATCAGGATGGCTCGCCAAGATTGCTAAAATAGCAAGAGCCTCATCCACCATCCCTCCACCTGGCTCAGTCAGAAGCTTCATCAGGGTGACTACCACCCCAGCTCTAACTGCTCTACCCTTGTTTCCCTGATATATACACAGGTTAAACAGTGCAGTTGCTGCATCCTTCTTACCCCTTTGGCTGCCCTCATTCAGTAATGCAACAAGGGCTGGAATTGCACCTGATGCTCCAATTGTCACCTTATTCTCATCCACCACAGAAAGGCTGAAGAGGGTTGCTGCTGCATTCTCCCGCGCTTCCATGCTGCCCTTCTTCAGGACGTGTACTATTCCTGGAACTGCATCAGATGATATGATAGTCCCTTTGTTCTCTTCATAGATGGATAAATTGAGAAGTGCAGTAACTGCATGCTCTTGGGTGCGTGGATCAGTCGTGGAAAGGAGTCCTACCAAGAGAGGTATAGCCCCAGCCTCAGCTATGCATACTCGGTTGTCAGCATTGCGTTTGGCTAAAAGGCGAAGCTCACCAGCTGCAGAACGCTGGTCTTCAAGATTGGAAGAGGAAAGCTTGTGAAGGAGGGCATCAATCTTTGCACGTTCACTGGGTGAGCACGATGAGGGAGGCTTACTGGGTCGAGAGGATGCTCCAGGTCGTTTGGGTGGTTCAATGCCATTGGCCTCACACCACTGTCCAATGAGACTTCGTAAGACATAGTTGGGAGTCAGTGCAGTGCTAGTGAGTGTCTGTTGCGTCTTAGGGCATGTTCCATGTCCCGCTTCAAGCCACTTTTCAATGCAGGATCTCTCATAAGTCTGAAGGATAGAAGATGACAGTAAGAACATAAAATGTACAGTAGGTATTTTAATAGTTACATGGCATGACTAAAGCTCTACTGATACCTGTCCTGTGGACACAATGACAGGGTCTTTCATCAGCTCAAGTGATATTGGACAGCGAAAATCATCAGGGATGACTGGAGATTTACAATTTCCATCTGGTGATGATCGTGCATGTCCACTAGGAGCAAAAGATACATCTGTTGCACTACTACTCATGTCAGGGTTTTCAGTCTGAACAAAGTCCTTTATCCTCTTTAGCAGCATTGACATCTTCTCAATATTAGTCCCAGGGTCTCCCCCACTTGCACCAACCATCTCATGCAAAGCGAGTGACTCTTGATTGAGGTCAGGTAAGCTCATAAGCTGAAGCTTCTCTGCCAATCTCCTTAACACAGATGGATCTAGGTCTGATTCAGTATTCTTATTATATGCAGAATAGAGATCACCATACAGCTCAACATCTGGACTATCAACCCGACCTTTAGCTCTTTTGAACTGTGTATGAACAAGCTCAACCTGGATGAAGCAAAACCAATTAATTAAGAAGCTTCAAAAATCTAATGACAGAAAAACTGCTTGACAGGAATAAAACATACAAAAAAATTTGTGTACATTGAGAAAATTTAGTTCTGCACTGTGCCTTCCCAAACTGTTGGTTACATACATGCATACATTCAATAATAACAGGCCAATATAAAAGATATCCAGGCAAATGTCTACTGCTCACACACTAAGGGAATGCCCTTTTCAATCCTCAGAAGAGAGTATAAGTCCTAGCCTAGGGAACTCTTTCATGTCAACATGAGTGATGTGAAAGAGAACCAACTTTCCCCTTAGATATCCACCACAGTAAGGCCCTCTTCTGTAAGTGAATATGAAACATTACTCTTGGGATGCCTTTCTACCTGCTCCTTAACTTCATCCGATATGTCAAGCTTTTCATAGCAAATCCCGCTCAAAGCTTGTTCAAGTTGTGCTGTAACTTCCTCAAGTTCGTTCATTATTAGCTCCCTATCAAGGACCTGCAAACAAGTAAAACAACATTTTATTCCAAAGAGGTTGTCGTTATCACAATATAGATTAAAGGCATGACAAACTCCTCCTTTATAAGTTTATTTACAAATGTTCGCTCAACAACACTCAGTAAAACGAAAAAGATGTTGACACAACAGCCTAGAATGATTACTTTAATAAATCATTGAGCGAATGAATACTGGACATATAAACACAACATGAATCCTTGAATAACCCCTCCTGAAACCCCAAATGTTTAAGCTTGAGGATGGCCCTTTTTGTTATATAAGACTAATAATATTTAATAAAAAGAAAATCCTAACTTTCAAACAGTAGTTGTCTCATCAGAACAACACACCTCTGCACCCAGCCACTCAGCGGACCACACTCTAAAGAAAGTAACATAAACTTTTTCTTTAATGAGTAGAGACAAGACCTAAAAATTTATTTATTTATTTTTTTGAAATGGAAAATTTAATAAAATTTTGAAAACATGAGGTCCCTTGTTGACAGTGAAAGTCAATTAGGCATAGCAAAACTAGTCTGCAAGATCACTCACTGTTGGCTTCTGAGGCTAAAGAAAGTAGGTTCAACCAATTCAAGACACTGAATTGGCAAGTTCTACATTTTATCTACCATCTTTTTCCGAAAAGCATACTACTTATCCAAGGATTAAGAAAAACGATCAAAATTCTGCACAGTTAAAACATAGAAACAAGAAATGAAAACATAAAGCTCCAGTGAAGAAAATAAAAGAATAAGAGGAATGAACCACATTACACCTACCTCATAAAAGAAGGTGTTCTACCCTCTTCTGTGTACCCCTCCCACCCATCCCATTGCATGGTCCTTGGTATACCGGCAACTTACCCCATTTTCCACCAATATTCTTTTCAACTCAGATATATGAGTTAAATACAAATTGTGCAAAGTCAAATTTAGATGCACCTCAGATATGGATTCGTTTATCCTCCGAAACAAAAGAGATGCTATTAAGCTGCTCGTTAATAATACAAAAAAATTATAGAAAAAACAAAGCTAAATAACAAATTGCAATTAAACAAAAAAGAAATTATCGTGGACGATTTTGTTTCAGATCAGAAACATCTATTTTTGGATCATTCCAGTAAAGAATTCACATCGGTATACACAAAACAAATGTCGAATAGCTCCTTCATTAGGAAAAGAAACCGTCAGCTCAACCAAAAAACAACAAATCAGGTGTTCAAATATTTTGTGACGAATAAATATGCCGAAGAGATTCGCGTGAGAGAAAACGCTCCATCATTCGATCAAAGATCAACTCAGAATAAACTGCATCGCAACCATGGGAAAAAAAGTTGAGGCTTCAGAACCTTGAAGCATCAGTTTTCAAATAAATTTCAGGAAATCTTCTTCAGACAGTACTAAAACCGATTACACGAACCAAGCTTAATACTTGATTATGAATGTCGGAAGCTGATACACTAAAGAAAATGAACGTTTATCCAGCAAAACTCCTTTTTACGAAATTCCATAATACTTGCACAGAATCCATCAACTCAATACAGAGATCGTCAAGACACCAAATCCATCACAAATTTCGGCGAGAAAATTGGGATAGTAATCTGTATCAGTTGACGCTACAGAAATAGCGGAAAGTTAGACCAGGTAACGCAGAAATCGGGACACTTAAAATCTGATCACAGACTTCAAAATTTCAGTATGAATCCTAGACTTGACAAGCCCGGTGAACACCAGCGTCACAACTCAACTAAATAACGAAAAGAAACATTCACCCATATCCAGTTCAATAGCGAACCGCAGAATACGTCAGAAAGTACGAACCAAGTAAATTTTGCTGCCCTCGCATCCGAACTTGAGCAAGTCCCTTGCCTTCACCAATGCCTTCTTTAAAGAGACCAAGGTTTCAACCGCATCTTCCAGGATCGGATCCTTGCTCTCTTTAAGCTCTTCAAACATGGGTGCCAAGAGCTTCAATCGCCGAGCGAGATTGCAATACTGCTTCTTGAACGCATTTCTGTAGTCCGAGAAGGAAGAGATGTCGGTGATGATGCTGATCAAGTCCTGCAAAGGTGCCTTCTCTTTCTCTTTCTCTTCCGCCATCAGAGAAGCAGCAATCGGGAGAGAAGAGGAAGAAGAGAGAAGATGAGGTTAGAAAATAGTATAACCCTAGAGAGAGAAAGAATAACAGAAGAAGCTCGTCTTCTTCGCGTGTCCGGACTCCATGAGAAAGAAAGACACTGCCTTCACGCGCCCCGATTTTTCCGCACGCAGCATCCTAACTATGGTTACAGTAGCCAGTTAGGAATTGGATCGGCTTGAGTCGGCTTCCGGAAGCCCGTAAGTTCAGTACATGTAAAATAGAACGTCCTACCAGCTTTTATTATATGTATTTGTTGCAGATTGCCGAAAGAGAAAAACATTGGGGTTTTTTACAAGAACACTTTGAGAAGTAATTTAAATATTTCAGAATAAATGCTCAAGGATATGCCAATAAATATTCATTAACCTCTCTATGGAATGTTTGGTGGGATATTTATAAGTTCTCCAAGTCAAACCAATCATTTTTTGCCCATTTACAAAAATCAGTGTTTACACTGATTGATTATTGTAAAGTAATTGATCGATCAATCGTGTGTAATGATTATTTTTTGTCAAAATGTGTCTTATTGATCAATGGTACGATCGATTAAAATCTTCCCTTTGGGTCTGACATTTTAAGTTGATCGATCATTGCCAAGGTTTGATCGACTTATCGGTGTTCCATCTGGCAGTGTATGATAGATCAATGAACTTCTTATGATTGATAATGTTTTATGTCCTTGACTAATAAGATTTTGTTTGATCGATAAATAATGTAGGATGATCAACCATTCAAAGTAAAATTCACTTGTTTGGACAATTGATCGATTAGTCTTAGTCGGATGATCGACTATGCATGAAATGGTCATATTTTAGATAATTAATCAATCAACTTAGGGTAATTAATCATGCTTTATAATCTTGGCTTATGCATTTCTAGATAATCGATCATTGGTAGACATTACTCACAAGACCTTTTCATCCTATTAGCTTATTATTCATAGTGTCTTCACTTCTCAATCTTAATATTTTACTATTGATCATGCTTTCTGGTTGAAAATCTTTCTCTACTTTTGTCATCACGTGTACCTTAAGCATGCCTTGTTTTATGTATGGTAAAAAAAAGGGGGAGAAATTGTAGAGCATAAGGGAAAAGGTGTAGCACATATTAAGGGGGAGTCTATACCAAATAAAAACCCATTCATGCATAAATCTAGGAGGAGTTAGTTCCAATGCATGTATAAATTAAGGGGAAAGCCCATACTTAGGAAGGTAGTCCTTGAGTCAAAATGCTAGACCATTTAGGACTTTACTAACATAAGATTGATGAGTTTTGGCGCATACCCATTTATAACAACATGTCATCCTACAAAATAATCAACATAAGCTTTTAATGCTTATAAGATTCAAGTTAGGGATTTTGTCATCATAAGAAAAGGGGAGATTTTGAGACCTATGGTAGAATTGTATTGATCTCCATTGCTTTGATGATAACAAAATGGAAAGCTTGAAAGTGTGGTACTCATGGTCTTATCTATGTAGTTAGACACATTCCTTCTAGCATGAACATTACAAGGTTTATGGCAAAAGCTCAAGATAAACAAATTTCGAACCAAGTTACCAAGTCAAGACCCAAAGTAAACATTGACGATTGTTGTTGAGAAGAAGAATTTACAAAGAGTAGACAAATGAAGAATTGAAGACTAGAGTCAAGTTGTATAAAACATCTCAAGAACTCTAACATGTAAGTAGATAGCCACCAATCTTTGATTGTTAAGCACATCTAATTTAATGGAGGTTTAGGAATTACATGTTTCAAAATCGTGTTTTGCCGATGCATTAAAATATTTTATAACTTGCTAAATCACCTTGGGAATAAAAAAACTCATGCTTTGAAGTCAATTCTAGCGAACTGGCTGTGGATTGATTGATCATCATCTGCCAATTGTTAGAAGACATCTCAAAGGAGCATTAAGGTAAAAACCTTCCCCACATCAAAGAGATGACAAAGGGTGTAAATTAGTGTTCTTCTCATAAGGATAGCACAAGGGTGTAATTATAGAAGATGATGTATGTCTAGTTATGCCTTTTACTTTTGAGAGCTTGTAGCCCTAAGAGCAATGTAGCCATTGTAAACTTCTTTCATCAACTATGAATAGATACTCAAGGCAAGGGGTAGATCATTAAACCTCCCCTCTTCTCTCACAAATTCGTTCTTACTCTTTTCTCTCAAACTTTCTTTCTCTCTCTCTATCTCCTTAGCTGTCCCTCTCTCACCTTTCTCCTCTCTTCCTTCTTCCTCTCATTTTCTACTTATTTTCTTATGTCTCCTCTATTACCATCTTGTTGAGTACCTTATAATGGGATACTAAATCTAACACCAATGATCGATCAACCAAAATGTGCACTTGCAAGAAATACAAAGCATGATCGATCAACATGTCAACATTAATTGATCAACCAGAACTCCACCATATTGTTTTATAAAGCATGATCAATCATTTTGATCATACATGTCCAGGCATACAAAACATGACTGATCACCCTATTAGACTGGTTGATCAAGCAGAATCATGCTAGTAAGGGACTCAATGCATGACGATCATTGTCTAGATATTGATCGATCATACACGTATTGCACAATTAGTAACTTCAATGCATGATGGATTAGTTTGTGAACACTGATCAATAAACTTAAATTGTTAGGACCAATAGTAAAATATTAATCAATCATTTCAATCGATTAATAAGCCATTTCAAACAAAAATATAGTTGTTACACTCGATTGATTGATCATTTAATTTATATTGATCGATCAATGAGATGTCAACTTTTTGCAAATGGGCAACTAATGGCTAGTTTGGCTTGGAGAACTTTTAAATACCTCTCCAAACATCTTAAGAACGATGAGTTCTCATATAAGGCTATTACTTTTTAATACAAGTTGACAAATTTGGAAAGAAAATCTTCAAGAGATAAATTCTGGAATAAGGGAGATTTAGGACACTAATATTTGGAATTTAGAATGAGGAAGCAAGACTTTCTAAGTAAAAAGTTTCAGACTTTGTAAAAAAGGAGACTAAACTAATATAAGGAAAGAGTTTTCTTAAAAAGACTAATGTGATGTGAGATCAAAGAAAGAAAACTTTTATTGAAGGAAAAATAGTAAAATATTGATTTGATTTTGAAAATAAATAGAAAACTTAACCAACATTAGCAATTCAAAAAGTGAAGCAAAAAAAATTGTTTAAATTCTGATTTGCGCATGCAATAGGATACCGACATGACTTTTGATTAATCCAATGTGGATATCTCTCTCTAGAAAGATCATATTGAGAAATGATTCATTGAAATAGAAACTAAGCACACAAGTAGCTTTCTTTTGAGATTAATTCTGTACATAAATTTTTAGACATGTTGGTACAAACTATTTAGAAAGTTGAGGTTTTCCTCTCCTACTTGAAACTTTTATGTTGCTTGATTTTTGTTACTTTAGATGTCAATTTCTCTATGAAAAAAACTCTGATTAAAAATTTCGTTTTGAGCTAGAAACTAAACTCGAAGATCTTTTCAATAGTATATAATTTTCTATATAAAACGTATGGTAAGAGAGTGAAAAATAAAAATTGGGAAAGAAAACTAAAAAAAAAAACGTGAAACTTTTTTTTTTTCCTTTTTTTCTTTATCTTCTTCTATTTTTCTATGTTAAATATTTATCCGCTATGATACCATGTTGATTTCTAAGGTCAACACATAAACACAACAAATCTCAAGGGAACGAGAGAATAGCAAAACTCTAAATCTTAGGAGAGAGAAGGGAAGAAAATCCACTTATCAGTTTCCAATTATCAGTTTAGACAACTCATAAAAGTGAAAAAATCAAAGACAGAAAAGGTAATTAATTCCTTATTAAAAATCTAAACACCTCTGTCAAGTTTTCACGGAAAAAGGAAACAACGTTAGTCAAACATGAGTCGTAATCCACAAAACCCCACTCAAGTAAGTGCACTGTCGAGTTTTTAACTCCTCGCCTCGGCCCTACTTGTTAACCTGAGCCAGAAATTCGTCATCGTAGCCGGTTAGTTTGGATCGAAGCCGAGCCAAGCGCCGTCTAGAGGCGGCAGGTGAGCCGAAGTGTAGAGAGCTAGAGGCCAAATACTGGGCCCACAAAGCGAGACAAGACACGTGGTCGACTCAGCTACAAATTATGCGGTACATGGACATGATCACGAATCTCCTCCGTTCATCTTACGGATCTCCTCCTAATTTCTGGTCGGAAAGGCCAAGACTGGAATTTCCTGACAGGTGGAACCTAACATGAGGTGGGGTCGGAAGCATGTGACTCGCTTCCGGGACAGCTAAGTGAATCCGAGTCGGTGACGTCGTCCTCAACGGCCACTAGCATAATCTTCGCTTGAATTTTGACTTTCGAGTGTCTGGAGGTGGTGGGGCCATGGGTTGTGTAAAAGGTCCGGTGGGCCCGAGCCGCCGCCACTTTGGAGGCAGTGGGTTTTGTGAGTCTCACGAATCACGACGCACGACTCACGCGCGTTAACGGGCATGATGGATCTGTAAAAATATTCTAAAAAAAGAAAAAGGTAATTGTGACAGAGAAAAATATTTATTAAGAAGTTAGACGAAGAGAATCTGAGTCTAGATAAATAGATAAGGATCGAAGGTCCTCAAATTTCAAAGTTAGGTATTCAAAAATGAAATAAATTAGTAAATATAAATAAAATAAATAATTCACATGCCACAATGAATACCAAATTTTGTTACGGATGTTCTCACTGTTGAAAAACCTGTGCTTATGAAATTCTACTAATATAAGCTATAATAGCTTAAAATTTTACAAAAAAGAGATTTTAACTCTCCTCAAGTGTAAACTCAAAAACACGATTAATCTCCCTTGCTATTTGCTATTGAGTTAGAGTTTAGCTCTAACAAGATCTTCTATCTAGATACAAGGTTCTAGATAAACCTATCAAATTAAATTAAAAGATTATAACAAAATGAAAAACTTAGGCACTTTTGAAAATAGGAGAGACTACTTTCTCCTTTGAAAGATCCAAACCTCCAACTTTGATGCATATTGATAAATGATTTGGATCTTGTCTAGGATGAATGCAATGAGTGAAATCGATAGGATTTGTGGGTAATGAAAAAATAACTTTTTCTTTCTAAAATATGAACTCAATATGGAATTTCAAGATAAATGTCTTGGAATTGAATATGATTGCCAATAAATGTTTATTAACGTCTCAAATAAACGTTTGGTGAGGTATTTATAGGTTCCTCAAGTCAAACTAGTCATTTTTGCCCATTTGCAAAAACCTGACCTCACAATGATCGATCAATGTAAAGTAATTGATCAATCAATTGTGCATAGCGTCTATATTTTTTTGTCAAAAATGACATTTTGATTAATCAAATTGATTGATCAATATTTGACTGTTGGCTAACATAAATAAGTCGATTGATCAGTTAAACAGTGACTGATCGATCATGCTTTGCAATTTTTGGTTGTGTAATAAAAGGATGATAGATCAATGTAAGGTGGTTGATTGATCATGTTTTATATCCCCATATGGCATAATTTAGCCATATTGATTTGTCAAAAATGAATGATTGATCATGCTTTGTTGTTTTTGTATGCCTGGACAAGTATGATCGATCAATTTTGTTAAGTTGTGGAGCCTAATCAATGCCCTACATTGAGTCGGTACGCGGGTTGACCACAGTAAGGTCGTCGTGGCGCCCCCCTCCTGAGGGTGTGGGGGCAGAGCCCCCACCCCAGTCCACAATATATTAATTATTAGTTTATTAAGGGAAATTTAGGAATTTCACTCTTGTAAAACGGTTGCCCTAGTTTTCTCTTTATATTGGGGGGCTCCGCTATTAAGGTTTTATGATTATCATCACTAACAAGGAGTTGGAGTTGCAGTCCAAGAGAGGTTAGATAAAACTCCTATAAGTGTGTGCGATTTCTGTTGTAACTATTTCATCTTTATAGTGGATTACTGTTGTGAGAGAAGACAGGACGTAGTCTTACCTTAAGGTGAACCTGTGAGCGTGGCGGTTACCGTGATGTTTCTTCAATTGTTTTGTTTAAGTGTTTTTGAGCACAAGAAAACTCGGATCGTGTATGAAGAAACTGCTGAAAATCGAGGTTCCGTAAGTATTTGATTCTCCTTTCATTTTTCAAGATTCACCACTCATGCTTGCTGGAAATCATCTCAGAGTTTGGCTTGCAAACTCTGTTTCACATTGATGTTGTTTAAAAACTCAGGTTGGTGAGCAAAGTTATAAAAACAACAACTTTCCTTGCTTAAGAACAAATTTTGAAACAACATGATTCATGGAAAAGAGAAAACATAAACTTTCCTTACCTCAAGCTTGGGAGCTTGGAAACTAGACATTTTTTGTGGTTGCATATCTCTCTAAAAAGAAGTTTGATTATTTCATGATCGGGATGATGATTCAGCAACTATGATTGATTGATTATTCAGCACCTATCAGACACTTGTTTGTGGCTAAATTAAAAGGTCATGTTTTGCTACTAGTTGCATTTTCTGCCTTGCACGTTTGTTGTGGTTTTTTTTCTCTACCTTTGGGTTATCTTTCAATTACAAAGATATTGCAGCAGATATCAGAACATCAAGCAAAGGCCTTGTAGATAGCAAGTAGCATTGGTTTTTTTTTTAACTCTCTTATAGCGTAAACATGAAGCTTTTTGAATTGCATTTTGATTCCTGGATACTTCTTCTCATGCGAGGACGTGAATAGTAGAATATGATTTTGTTTGATATTACTTTCTCAACTTGTATGATTGTGTTTCAAAAAGGAAGTTATTTGATAAACACAGAAAAAAATATTGATAAGACTTGTTGGAGGAGTATCCTAATATAGATTCAAGACTTCTAATCGGGTTACAAAGTTCTATCTAGTCCTTAATTTTCTAGAGTTCTATCTAGTCCTTAATTTTCCATCATTGTTGCAACAGTCCTGGTGTGTTGAAGATATGGGCAGTTCTGTTGTGTTAATTGAGATCCGAACTCAAGTTCAAATCAGGAAAGTTTCCAGTTTTTGAGTTGATATTGGAATGTAAACCAACAACCTTCCTTAGTTACATGAGATCGGATCCTTTACAGGGATTCTGACGTTGGCTCCGCCTCAGAGACTGGGTTCTTCTCGGTTTTCTTGAAAAGATATTGGCAGCAAATAGAATCCTTATCGAATCCTCCTTGCCTTTCTCTAGTTAATCCCAATTCTAAAATCTTGCTGAAATCAAATTGTCAATTCGTCATGGGCCATCTGTACATGAAATATTTATATCAACGTATGCAGCTCTGATCATAAAGTCGAAAGAAACAAGCGTTTTTCCATCCATTACGAAGCGGATTTTAAGTGGAACTTCATGGTTCTTCGACTCCATCGTTTAAAAGATGTTGGTGATTGTTGAGCATATGGCTTATATAATGTAAGGTTGGGGGGTATAATTGTATAGGGGTATTTGTGTCTTTTCGACACAAATACTTCTAGGGTTTAATATTATATAAGGATTATGTAACTCTGATTATCATTTGTGAAAGATTTATCCATGTCGCTCCGGTGAACGTAGGCTCAGTCGAACCACCGTAAATTGTGTCTTGTTCGTTCTTCCTACATCAATTGGTATCAGAGCCTCAGGCCGAAGGAGGGGGATTTTCGGATGAAGTGTCTGGTTCTGGAACTCAAATAGAAAAACAAAATTCGGTCGACGACCACACAGAGGAAGGCTTTGACCTCACTCTTGGACGAGGTTCACGAAAATGACGGGGCCACAGTGAGATAAGGTCGTGGGACGACGGAACCGAGAGAGGGAACATCGTCGTTGCCGGAGACCACGAAAAGCGACACTCATGCTCTGTTTCTTGCCCTTTTTTGGAGAAGAGGAGAAAGTTTCCCGTTGTCATCATCCCAACTGCCACTGCACGCCCAAAGGTTTTCCGTTACTGTTGCTGGTTCCGCGCGCCACCCGCCCAACTGCCGTCGCCATCGTCTTAGATGGTTGACGACGACAACTCCGTTATAGTCTCCTGACTTTATTCTATTGTTGTCACTGTTGGGGTTGTTAGAGTTTTAGTTGAATTTGCCCACCTAATAGATTCTATTATTTAGGATCTGTAGGTAGACCATTTCCCTAGCCATTTACCACGTTATTAGTGAGTTGTTTGTTTTTCTAATTTTAGTTATTTGTAAGACTTATATAAGCCAACAACTTGTTTTGAATAAAATAGCTTCTTCGTCTATTTTTTGAATTGCTTAGTGCCTATAATTTACAACAAATCTGGTATCAAAACTGGATTAGCAATTTTTTTCCTTTCAATCGACCCCTCGTTCCTGCGTCGCAGCCGTAGAAGCAGAGAGGGTTAGGGATCAAAAGAAAAAAAAGGAAAATTGAGAGAGGGAAGAGTCTCCCGAAATTAGAGACGGCGAGAGAGCAGAGACAGTGAGATAAATCGTGAGACCCCTCGCAAGACCCCTCCGGGAAGAAAATTCTGAAGCTTCCCAACGGCGAGAGAGACAGTCGGAGAGAGCAGAGACGACGAGAAAAGAGTTTGAGATCAATAACCTCAAGGTTTGACTATGTTGTGTGTTCGGTTGAAGAGTCTAATAACTTAGATACCTTAACCATTGATGAGTTGCAGAGCAACTTACTGGTACATGAGCAGAAGATGAACGGTCATGGAAGAGGAGATGAACATGCATTAAAGGTGACCTACGATGATAGAATTGGTGGAAGAGGATGCGGTCGAGCTCGTGGATCTTTTCGAGGAAGAGGTAGAGGAAGAGGCAGACAAACATTCAACAAAGCTATAGTTGAGTGTTATAAGTGTCATCAATTAGGGCACTTTCAATATGATTGTCCTAAATGGGAGAAGGAAGCGAATTATGCTGAGCTTGAGGAGAAAGAATAAATGTTGCTGATGTCATATGTGGACCTTAATCAAGCAAGGAGAGAAGATGTTTGGTTCATTGACTCAGGGTGTAGCAATCATATGTGTGCAAATAAGGAGTGGTTCTCGGATCTTGATGAGGGATTCCGAAAATCTGTGATGCTCGGGAATAATTCCAAAATGACTGTGTTGGGAAAGGATAACATTATATTGCAAATTTTTGGAGTTACTCAGGTAATCACTGATGTTTTCTATATACCTGAGTTGAATAATAACATATTAAGTGTTGGACAATTGCAAGAAAGAGGTGTAGCTATTTTGATACAATATAGAGTAGTAGAGTCTATCATCCCAAAAACGGGCTTATTATGCAAACAACAATGTCTGCAAACAGGATGTTCATTTTTCTTGCAAGAATTCTGTCGAAAGCTCCTACTTGCTTCCAAACAATTCTTGAAGACAACACTCAACTTTGGCACTGTAGATATGGGCATCTGAGTTTCAAGGGTCTGAGAACAGTGCAATATAATCAAATGCTAAGAGGGTTACCACAGTTGAAGGCACCATCCAAAATATGCACTGATTGCATGGTGGGAAAGCAACACAGGGATGAAATTCCAAAGAGGAGTTTATGGAGAGCATCACAAAGACTACAGTTGGTACATGCTGACATCTGCAGACCCATCAACCCTGTTTCCAATAGTAAGAAGAGGTATTTCATAAGCTTTATTGATGATTACAGTCGTAACGTGTGGATATATTTTCTTGTTGAAAAAACTGAAGCTTTTACTATCTTCAAGAATTATAAAAACCTTGTTGAGAAAGAGACAGGAGTGTTTATTCGTTGTCTGCGCACAGATAGGGGTGGAGAGTTCACCTCTCACGAGTTCAATGTCTTTTGCAAAGCTAATGGTATTAGCAAGCAGCTCACTACAGCCTACACTCCCCAACAAAATGGAGTAGCTGAGCACAAGAACAGGACAATTATGAACATGGTTAGAAGTATGATATCAAAGAAGCAAGTTCCAAAGAACTTCTTGCCTGAAGCAATAAATTGGACAACGCATGTGCTCAATAGTATCCCTACATTGGCAGTGAAAGATATGACTCTTGAAGAGGCTTGGAATGGTGTCAAACCCAATGTTGATTATTTTCGAATTTTTGGATGCATTGGCCATGTTCATGTGTCAAACAGTAAGAGAAAAAGGTTGTATGACAAGAGTTTTCAGTGTGTGTTGCTAGGGATGAGTGAAGATTCTAAAGCATATAGACTATATGATCTAGCATCCAAGAAGATAGTTGTAAGCAAAGATGTGGTTTTTGAAGAAAATGAGTGCAGGGGTTGGGGAGAAGTAATGAAGAAGCAAGACTTGATATCCTTGAGTGGGGAGATAGTAATGAAGAAGGAAGTGAACATGATCAAAGTGAAGAAGCATTTGAAGAGGAGGTGGCAACAGAAGGAGGAGAGGTTAGCTTCTTCAAGTGAGTCACCTGGAGAGAATTCTCCAACATCTGAAGAAAGCTCACCAGAAGAGAGGACCAGAAGAGTATCGTTCTGGATGGAAGATTATGTGAGTGAGGGAGAATTTTTAGAGGAAGAAGTTGAGCACAACAATTTGGTTTTGTTTACCTCAACTGCAGATCCGACTACCTTTGAAGAAGTTGTTCAGAGTTCCAAGTGGAGAGCTGCAATGGACTTGGAGATAGAAGCGATCGAAAGAAATGGGACTTGGGAGCTAACATACTTGTCTAAAGAAATGAAGAAGATCGGAGTAAAATGGGTTTTCAAAACTAAACTCAATGAAAATGGCAAGGTTGACAAGTGTAAGGCTCGGTTGGTAGCAAAAGGGTATGCACAACAGCATGGCATAGATTATACTGAAGTGTTTGCGCCTGTGGCTAGGTGGGATACGATTCGAATGGTAATTGCTTTAGCTGCTCGAAATAGTTGGAGTGTGTTTCAGCTTGATGTCAAAAATGCTTTCTTACATGGAGAGCTAAATGAAGCAATGTTTGTTGAGCAACCACAGGGTTATGAGAAGAAAGGTGAAGAGTATAAGGTGTACAAATTGAAGAAGGTGTTGTATGGCCTTAAACAAGCCTCTCGTGTATGGTACAATCGGATTGAAGAGTATTTTGTCAAAGAAGGATTTGAGAGGTGCAGCTGTGAACACACCTTATTCATAAAAACAGGAGATGGAGGTAAAATTTTGATTGTTAGCTTATATGTTGATGATCTAATTTTTACTAGTAATGATGAGAGTATGTTTGTTAAGTTCAAGAATTCTATGAAACTTGAATTTGATATGACTGATTTGGGAAAGATGAAATATTTTCTCGGTGTTGAGGTGTTACAAAATCTTGAAGGCATTTATATTAGTTAAAGAAAGTATGCAAAAGAAATTTTGGAGAATTTTCGGATGGAGAAGAGTAATAGTGTGAAGAATCCCAATCGTTCCTAGCGTTAGACTAATGAAGGATGAAGAAGGACCCAAGGTGAATGCTACCATGTACAAACAATTGGTCGAAAGTCTTATGTATCTAACTGCAACAACGTCGGACTTCATGGCAAGTCCAATTGAGTTGCATTTGCAAGCTGCAAAATGGGTGTTATGATACTTGAACGGTACTGTGGATTTGGGAGTCTTTTATCGAAAGGAGGGTAATGGAGAATTGATGGCATATACAGACAGTGATTATGCAGGAGATGTAGATGACAAGAAAAACACTTCTGGTTATGCTTTTCTACTCAGTGAAGAAGTTGTGTCCTGGTCCTCTAAATAACAACCTGTAATTGCTTTGTCCACTACTAAAGCAAAGTTTGTGGCAGCTGCCTCTTGTGCTTGTCAAGGGTGTGGATGAGGAGAGTATTGGAGAAGCTTGATCATTCTCAAGGCAAGTGTACCACTGTGTTATGTGACAACTGTTCTACAATTAAGCTATCCAAGAACCCAGTCATGCATGGACGCAACAAATACATTGATGTAAGGTTTCATTTTTTGCGTGATTTGACCAAAGATGAAGTTGTTGAGCTAAAACATTGTGTCACACAAGAACAAGTTGCAGACATTATGACAAAACCACTTAAGCTGGATGTGTTCTTGAAGCTACGTGAGTCAATGGGTGTGTGTATGATACCACGAGTAAACTAAAAGCATTATTGCAATCAGTTTAGGGGAGGAATTGTTGGGGTTATTAGAGTTTTAGTTGAATTTGTCCAGTTAATAGATTTTATTATTTAGGATCTGTAGGTATACCATTTCCTTAGCCATTTACCACGTCATTAGTGGGTTGTTTGTTTTTCTAATTTTAGCTATTTGTAAGGCTTATATAAGTCAACAACTTGTTTTGAATAAAATAGCTTCTTCGTCTATTTTTTGAATTGCTTTGTGCCTAGAATTTACAACACTCACCGGTTCCACGCCCCCAGCCACCGTCGCCATCGTCGCAGAAGGTTGGTCTTCATCCCGCACTGTTTCAAACAGCGACATGGGGAAGAAGACGAATGGCCCGGTTTTCGTTCAACCCGGTTTGGGTTGATTGATCTGGTTTTGTGGCCCATGACAATTTGTTTGACGTCCGATTAAAGTGATTTTGGAGGCGCTGGATTCGTCTTGTCGAGAAGAATCGTCGAGAACCCAAGTTAGGCTATGATGACTGGGGTTTCTTCTACCAAATTTGATATGATGAAATTCGACAGCATTGGGAATTTTGGATTATGGCAGAGAAGGGTGAAAGATTGTTAGTGCAGCAGGGCATGTTGAAGGCATTGTACGGAAAACAACCGACAGGAATGGATGACATGGATTCGAAAGAAATGGAAGTGAAGGTTGTGGCGACTATTAGGCTTTGTCTGGCTGATGATGTGATGTATCACGTCATGGATGAGGAATCACCGGCGACAGTTTGGTTGAAACTGGAAAGTCGATATATGTTCAAGTCGTTGACGAACAAGCTCTATCTTAAGCAAAAATTGTATGGTCTTAAGATGACAGAGGGCACGAATCTGAGCCAACATAGCAACGTTTTCAATCAGCTCATTATTGATTTGAGGCGGGTTGATGTGAAGTTCGAAGACGAAGATAAGGTATTAATGTTGTTGAATTCCCTACCGAATTCTCCTACGTATGAAAATTTGGTTATGACTCTGGTGTGGAGAAAAGAAACTCTCGAATTGGAGAAAATCACAAGTGCTCTATTAGGCTTCCATCATAGGAAGAAAGTCAATGATGAGACTTCACAAGGTGAAGGACTTGTGGTGAAGGGTAACCAGGAATGTGGAAGAAACAAGTCTTGGAGTGGATCGAGTAACAATAAATCTCGATCTAAATCCAGGAAGAGGAAAGACATCACGTGTTTTAAGTGCGGAAAAAAGGGGCACATAAAACGGGATTGTCTAGAGAAAAATTAAAGGAACGAAGAGAACAGAGAGGGTCCATCAAAGTCTATGAATGTAGTGGAAGAAGAAGACTCAGAAAGTGGTGACGGGGATATGCTTTCTGTCTCATCCAATTCAGATCATCTCAAAGATTCTTGGATTCTGGATTCGGCATGCTCTTATCACATGACGCCAAATAAAGATTGGTTTCACATCTACAAGTTAGTAAACTTTGGTTCTGTTCTGATGGGTAATGATGTTTCATGCAAAGTTGGTGGAATAGGGAGTACACAAATTAAAATGTTAGATGGTGTTATTAGAACGTTGTGTGATGTTAGACACATACCTGATTTAAGAAAGAATCGAATTTCATTGGGCACTTTAGACTGTAATGGATATAGTTACAAGTCTACAAGTGGAATAATGAAAGTTAGTAAAGGTGTCTTAACAGTGATGAAGAGACAGAAAATATATGGCAATATCTATACACTATAAGATACCACAGTTGTAGGTGGAGTTGCAGCTGTAGAGTCTGAATCAGACTGTACAGTCTTGTGGCGTATGCGGTTAGGTCATATGGGAGTGTGTGGGATGATGAAGCTTCATAAGAGAAATCTATTGAAGGGTATCAAAACATGGAAACTTGATTTCTACATGTTTTGTGTCCTTGGAAAACATAATAAGGTGCAATTCAAGGCAGCCACACACAAGACGGAGGGGATTGTAGACTATGTTCACTCAGATGTTTGAGGGCCAGTAAGAGTAGCATCCCGAGGAGCACACATGTATTTTGTGACCTTTATTGATGACTACTCACGAAAAGTTTGGGTGTACTTCATGCTGCACAAGTCAGAAACGTTTGCCAAGTTTAAGTTGTGGAAAACTGAAGTAGAAAATCATATAGGGAGGAAGATTAAATGTCTTCGATCAAACAATGGTATTGAGTACACGGACTCAAAGTTCAAGGAGTTGTGTGAGCAGCATGGAATTAAAAGACACTTCACAGTATGCAAGACACCACAACAGAACAGTGTGGCGGAAAGGATGAACATAACTGTAGCTGAAAAAAGCTCGATGTCTCAGGTTGAATGCAGGGCTTGCAAAGAACTTCTGGGCAGAAGCAGTAAATATGACATGTTTCTTAATTAATAGATCACCTAGAGCAACACTAGATGGGAAAGTATCAGAGGAAGTATGAACAGGCAATGATGTAGACTACTCTGGCTTGAGAGTGTTTGGCTGTCCAACCTATGTACATGTTTCTAGTGAGGAGAGATCGAAGCTTGATGTAAAGTCTAGACAATGTATCTTTCTGGGCTATCAAAAAGGGGTGAAAGGCTTCAAGCTTTGGGATCCGAAGGCAAACAAGACAGTGATCGGTAGAGATGTAGTTTTTGATGAAAAAGCCATGTTGCAACATACTCAGGAAGAAGATAAACGGATGCCATAAAATTGCATCACCAATGAGCATGTGGTGCAAGTGGAGCTAGAAAACCATGGTAGAGAAAAAGGATACTCAGCATGCAAAAAGTTCTAGCTTAGGTGATCAGCAACATCACCGTATCGCCACAGACAGACCTAAACGCATTATCAAGCCACCTACCAGGTATGGTTTTGAAGATTTGGTTTCTTATGCGCTTATTACTAGTAGTGGGGATTCAAGCACTTTTCAGGAGGCAGTACAAAACCAGGAGAAAAGTAGATGGATGGGTGCTATGGTGGAGGAGATGGAGTCTTTGAAAAAAAACAAAACATGGGAGTTGGTGGAGCTTCCCAAGGGGAAGAGAACGATAGGGTGCAAGTGGGTCTATAAGAAGAAAGAAGCAGTATCAGAAAAAGATGGGGAAAATTCAAGGCTCGTCTGGTAGCAAAGGGTTACTCACAAAGGAAAGGAGTTGACTATGATGAAGTTTTCTCTCCTGTGGTCAGACACACTTCCATCAGGGTAGTGTTGGCGTTAGTAGCACATTTGGACATGCAGTTAGAGTTGATGGATGTAAAGACAACTTTCCTTCATGGTGACTTGGAGGAACATATTTACATGGTACAACGAGAAGGGTTTAGTCACCCTGGACTGAAACATTTGGTTTGTAATTTGAAGAAATCACTTTATGGGCTGAAGCAGTCTCCGAGGCAATGGTACAAGCGATTTGAGTCTTACATGATCCAAATTGGCTACAAAAGATGTTAGTATGATTGTTGTGTTTATGTAAAAAGCCTTGATGATGATTCTTTTATTTTTCTACTACTTTATGTGGATGATATGTTGATTGCTGCAAAGATTATGAGTGAGCTCAACAAGTTGAAGACTTTGCTGAACAAATAATTTGACATGAAAGATTTGGGTGCGGCCAAGAAGATTCGTGGAATGGAGATTCGTAGGGACAGAGCTTCCAGGAGATTATGGCTATCTCAACATAGCTATGTTGAGAAGGTGTTGGACAAGTTCAACATGGGTAATGCAAAACCAGTAAGTACACCTTTGGCGAATCATTTTAGATTGTCTACCGCTCAGTGCCCAAAGATAGATGATGAAGTTCATGACATGTCAAAGGTCCCATATGCCAGTGCAGTAGGGTGTTTGATGTATGCTATGGTTTGTACGAGACCAGATCTAACACAAGTTGTCAACGTGGTTAGCAAGTTTCTTTCAAACCCAAATCGACAGTATTGGGATGCAGTCAAGTGGATCTTCAGATACTTGAGGGGTACTACAAACTATGGCATCATGTTCAACAGACAACAGAGTGTTCCTTCAGTTGTGGGATATGTGGATGCAGACTATGCAGGGGACTTGGATGACAGGAGGTCTACCACAGGTTATGTATTTACTCTTGTGGGAGGACCTATTTGTTGGAAGTCCATGGTACAGTCTATAGTTGTACTATCTACTACTGAATCAGAGTATATGGCAGTAGCTAAGGCTGCCAAGGAGGCTTTGTGGCTTACAAGGTTGGTCAAGGAGATGGGTGTCCAGCAAGGTGGAGTTCAGTTGCATTGTGACAGTCAGAGTGCCATTTATTTGGCAAAGAACCAAGTGTATCATGCGAGGACCAAATATATAGATGTGAGGTTTCATAGGATCAGGGAATTGGTTTCATCAGGTGAACTACTGCTTGAAAAAAATTCACACTTCTGAGAATGCAGCAGACATATTGACAAATCTTGTTACTACAGATAAGTTCAAGCACTGCTTGGACTTGATAAATGTCTCCAATTGCTAGATGGGAGACGACCCCCAACCTATTGTTCCATGTGGAGTCTTTAAGTTATGCTTTCTTTTCTTAAGGGGTGAATATTCGCCAAGGTGGAGATTGTTGAGCATATAACTCATATAATGTAAGGGGGGGGGGGGGGGTTATAATTGTGCAGGGGTATTTATGTCTTTTCGATGCAAATACCTCTAGGGTTTAATATTATATAAAAATTATGTAACCCTGATTACCATTTGTGAAAGATTTATCCTTGTCGCTCCAATGGACGTAGGCTCAGCCGAACCACCATAAATTATGTCTTGTTTGTTCCGATTTTTCCATCTCGTGCTGATGTTATTGAACGTGTAAACCAAGTAGTTAGAAGTTTTTTTATCTCCATCATTTTAGCCTTTCTTCAAGACATCGTCCATGTGCTCATCTTTTACATAGCTAGAGAAAGAACGAGAGAATCCAAATAGTTGTTGTCATTAAACAGTTGCAGGTTAGTCTTTCTATTACGCCGACAGACTCATCCTTCAATAAAGCAGCTTTTTTTCCCAACTTCTGATTTGGTGGTGAACCTGTTTTGATACGAGAAGCAACTGTTGTTGTAGTAGCAGAATTGGAGTCCTTTGAGTTCTATAAACACCACGTTATGTAGTAGCAGAATTCTAACCGGAGATCAGCACACAAAGGCTAATGTGAGACTCTCACTCCAACATGGGAAAGATACGGATTATCTTTTGGCTGATTATTATTGCATAAGAAGGGGCGAGAATCTTGGAGCTCTTAAGTTCTCCCGTTACTCTCGATTTACTTATTACTTGGTTCAAGTTACTCTCAGTTGAACATGTTACAAATTATTTCGTGTGTCCTTATCATTGTTAAAAACTAATAATTTACATATTATCCGCTGATATATAACAACATATATGCTATGTGCTATTTGGGTATTAGCTCATTACAATAGTTGTTTTTTGGCCTCTTTGATTGAGACAATATTATTTAAGAAAACAATTCTCGGTTGATTACCCTAGGTTCATTATTTGTTGATAGTCGTCGACTTGATTTAACTTAAGGATTTGGTTGATTTAAAGATCTCAGTTCTACGATGGCTCTTAAGTACACTTGAGGCAAGAGGACCATCTCTGCAGAGTGTCAGAGTGGTTCTGTCCACTCTTGTTAGAGTTTGTGGTCTGAGTTAGGTACTTGGCTTTCCGCACTTTAAACGACTAGTCTTTTCGGGTTGTATTGGTTAGGTATCTGACTCAGAACTCCGAAGTTAAGTGAGCTTGGGCAAGAGTAATTTTAGGATGGGTGACCTCCTGGGAAGTACTCTTGCTTAGGACTTTGACATGGTATCAGAGCTAGGCACGCCACGGCCCGCGTTCGTATCCCGTGAGAAGCGGCTCCAGAATGGGCGGGGTGGGTGTCAGAGTGGTTCCGTCCACTCTTGTTAGAGTTTGTGGTCTGAGTTAGGTACTTGGCTTTCCGCACCTTAAACGACTAGTCTTTTCGGGTTGTATTGGCTAGGTATCTGACTCAGAACTCCGAAGTTAAGTGAGCTTGGGCAAGAGTAATTATAGGATGGGTGACCTCCTGGGAAGGACTCTTGCCTAGGACTTTGACATGGTATCAGAGCTAGGCATGCCACGGCCCGCGTTCGTATCCCGTGAGAAGCGGCTCCAGAATGGGCGGGGTGGGTGTCAGAGTGGTTCCGTCCACTTTTGTGTTAGAGTTTGTGGTCTGAGTTAGGTACTTGGCTTTCCGCACCTTAAACGGCTAGTCTTTTCGGGTTGTATTGGCTAGGTATCTGACTCAGAACTTCGTAGTTAAGCGAGCCTGGGCGAGAGTAATTTTAGGATGGGTGACCTCCTGGGAAGTACTCTTGCTTAGGACTTTGACACAGAGGAGTTTAATTACTTCGGAAGATAAAGCATATGAAGACATCTATCCTCATGAAGAATTTGAATTACTTCAAAAAATAAAGCGCATAATGGCCTTGGCTTCTTCAACTTCTCTTCCTTTAATCCCCTATTAATATTTTATGTTGCAACATTTCTCCTACCATCCTTTTTTTACTCTTGTTCCCCTCCTTTGGCCAACCCTTTGGTATGTTGATTTGGTTGGTCCTTTATCTATCTATTTATCTATCTATCTATCTATCTATCTATATATATATATATATATGATATTTTTAAATGAAGTGAATTTTTTTTATTGGTACCCTTAGGTTTTTATCACTGTCTTGTGAGTGACAAACATTACCTACTTTAGTAATTATTATTACTATTTTTCTTCGAAATCCTTTAAAGTTAGTTTCGACTTATGATTTATCACCTATTCTTACTTTTTGAAAGTTTGTCCAGTTTTCTACTTATCCCTGGGACACTTTGATGGATAAGATCATTAACTATTTTTTTTGTTTCAAACTGGGATCATTACCATTAACACCCAACTTAAAAGAAAGTGTTGGAAGATATGAATAAATTGGGTGTCATTGATGTAATTATCTTATGATTTTTGTCCTGTATTCACTCCTTCTAGGTGAAGGGTATACTTATAATTATTTGTATTTTTGGCAACTATAAATAAAACTTGAGGGTTTGGACATAAGTCGATAACCCTATTCTTCCTCCTCTTTTCTCCCTAATGTGTTCTCTCATCTTCCTCTCTCTCTTGGACAACTCTTCTCTCTTCTTCCTTCTTCCTTCTTCCTCTTCTCTTTTCTCTCTTCTTCTTCCTTCTTCTTCCTTCTCTCCTTTACTGGCACAAGTATCTCACACTTGTTTAACGGTCTCGAGATGGACAACATTATTGGTAACATTTTCTTCCATATTGTTGACCATAGAGCTAAGAACTTGTGTATCTTCTTTAAGTCATTTCATGTAAAGAACTTGTGTATCTTTTTAAGTCATTTCATGTACATACTAACTTCTTCATCCACAAAGGGAGGGAGCTTACTTAAAAAACACAACAAATCTCAAGTATTGAGGAACCTTCTAACCAATTGAGACCAATTTAGGTAATTAGATAGTCTCTTTAAAGGAACCATAGTGATTTCAAGCAAATCACTTTTTCCAACCAACCATTGTAGCACTTAACACATCAGCCATATATGAGCTTTGAGAAAATATTGGCTCTGAACTCCTCGTGCAACATAAAAAATAAGAGAGTAATGTGCTGCTGTTGTAATAAAAAGTTGGTTAATGGTGCTGCTGGAACAGAGACCAGATGCATGTCTAAGAAAAATAAGAGCAGCTGTTGATAAATAACCGATTTCAAGATGAGTAATATGCTGCTGCGGTAATAAAAGGTTGGTTACTGCTATTGCTGGAATAGAGATCAAATGCACGTTTCAAAAAAATAAGAGCGGCTGCTGAAAAATAACCTCCTGCTCCCACATGATACCACTTGCAACTGCTGTAATATGATGCTGTAAATAAAGTATGCTGCAATATAACACTTGTTGTTGTAACAAGACACTGCTGTAATCTCCAAGTCCTAGAGATATAACTTTAGAACTAAACAAGTTCCGAAACCAAGCAGTGAAAGATCAAGTGTTGTTATCGAAGATAGGATATCCTGTTGCTTGTAAGAATAACTGCTGTAATGGATGTCTAAGAGCAGGAATGCCTACTTATGATTATAGACGAAGAGAGAAACAGGTATTCCATTTGTATGCTGCTATGACAGACGTCTGAGAGAAGAGATTACATAACCAAGAAAGTTCTGAACCTGAGTTTAATACAGTCTGTAATGCTTGTCTTACAGCGAGCAGCTGCAAAGATAAAAAAACAGCATACAAATAAAAAAAACAGCAAGTTTCTAATCAGCAAGTATGGAAAAGTTTATTCTTGGTAATTGCATATCTTAACAGCAAGTTTCCGTTTCCAACTTGATCAGTTCATCAATAGGAATGTTTCTAATCAAAGACTCAAAGATATTGTCTGGAATACTTTCCAGATTCTGTAGATTAAAAGCAGAAAGTTGCCAATGATAAACTTGACTTAATTAGCAGCACTTGTGAATAAGGAAATATTTCCAAAGAAAAGAGATTTTTGAGATCAAAGAGACTTCAAAAAAGGAAGTTAAATCTCTGTTCAATATGCTAGAATTCATCTAGAATTCTGGAACTCAAGGAGAGCTTCTTTGCATGCAGCAAACAACAATGCAAGACGTCAAACTTCAGTAGTCTATCACCTGGTATTATAGAAATTCAACTCAGATATGTGATAAAAGAAAAACATCCAGTAGTGATAGATTAAACTACTGATTTTCAAAGGATAATATCATCAACTAGCCACACATTTATAAGAAAAACAAGGTGGTTTTCATTGGATTTTTAACTCTCTTACAATATCTTTCATATAGCAAATTATATATCGTTCAAAAAATATTTGAGTCTAGTTTCCAACGCAAATGAATTGTTGAAATCAGATTTTTCTAGAAAGAGAAATTGACATCTAAAACAGCAAAGATCAAGCAACAGAAAAGTTTCGTGCAATAGCAGAAAGCTTCAACTTTCGAGCAGTTTTATGCCATCAAGAACGAGACTTCCTATGGAGAATAATATATAAAAAAATATTTTTAAGTCTATTTTCTTAATTATTCAACCAATTCTCAATCTGAGTTTTTTATATGGAGATATCAATCTTGGAAGAGTCAATGGTCATGCTAGCCAAAGAAGAAATAGTACTTTGTTTTGCCAAATCACAGAGTCCAAAACATATCAAATTATTTATCTCAAAAGAAGTATATTTTATGAATGGAAGTTATACTTGGATGAAAAGTATTTAAGGAGATCTTCGTATTCAAAAAATCAAAGGTCATGTTGGTATCCTATTGCATGCGAAGATCCGAATTTAAGTTGAATTTTTTCTTCACTTTTAGAGTTGTTATTGATCAACAATATCAAAAAAGTATCTCATGATCTACCCTTGGAAAATTTTTGTTTGTTAATGAGCAATATCTGTAAAGAATCTTTAGAAGGTCATTTTATTTTTAGAAATTTTCCTTGATTTATTTGTCAAAGAGAAGAAGTCTTCCTATTATGAATTATGGTAACTTCCTAAAAAAAGTAGTTACTTGATTTAATGCTGCAAATTACAGAAGTATCTATGTAAAGAGATTTTGATCTAGGATTAGATTCAAAAAGTGTGTTTCTTCTCTGGTTATGAGAAATCTTTGCAACATATTAACAACATGTTGGAGCAGCACTTGGTGTAGTTATCCCCTTATGAAGTGAGCAGCCTCGCTCAACTTATCACACGGTGAAATCCTTTCAAGGTTCTAGCATCAAGCTTTGCCTTCAACTTTTTATCTTGCTTTCAAAATCAGTTTCATTATGTAATTACATCTCTAAGCGTGAACTATATCTAGAAACAAGAAACTTAAGTGTAGAAGCAACATTCATTACTGTTTTATTCACTCTTCTTTGTTTTTTAGAAAACCTTGCAGCTGCTCTTGGAACTAGCAGCACTCAACCCAGTTATTCTTTTGAGAAGATTAACAGCACTCGGTTCAACTTATAGGCAATTTATTACTCGGTTCCAGCTTATTATTTGGTACACATCTTCGTTATTCAAGGATGGACTTGCTGCATATTATCTCATATATCCTTATTACTCTTAAGGACTTTTACTATTTACCGGTTATCCGTTACTATATAACAACATATTTGGTATGTGTTATTTGGGCATCAACTCATTACCGCAGTTACTATTGTGTCTCTTGACTTAAGACATTATTATTGAAGAAAAACTCCTCAGTTGCTTGCCTTGGGTTCATTATTTGCTGATTGTTGTCAGCATTGGTTCATATGATAAAGAATTTGAATTACTTTCTAAAATAAAGCACATGATGTTCCCAACTTCTTCATCTTATCTTCTTATTGATTCTCCACATTACCCTTTTATTATTTGGTAACATTTCTCCTACCATCCTTTATTTGACTCGTTTACCCCCTTTTGCCTACCCTGTCTGGTACATTACGATGGTTGGTCTTATTTATATACGGGTGTTTTTAAATCCATTGAAACTTTTTATTGGTACCCTTGGGAATGATAGACATTACCCACTTTAGTAATTATTATCACTATATTTGTTCGAAATCATTGAGGTTGGTTTCGACTTATGTTTTATCACCCATTTCTACCATTTGAGAGTCTATGCCTGGTTTCGTACTTATCCTTGGGATACCGTGATAAAAGAGATTTTTACTACATCTATGTTATTTGTTTCAAACTAGGATCACTGCCGTTACCTCCTAGCTTGAGGGAGAGTGTTGGAAGATATGAATATGTTGGAGTATCATTGATGTAATTAGTTTATATTTTTTGTCTCTTCTTCACTCTTACTAGGGTGAAGGGTATAATTATAATATTGGTACTTTTATCATTTATAAATAGAGCTTAAGGGGGGAGGGTTTGGACTAAGTCCATTACCCTATTCTTCCTCCTCTTTTCTCTAAATTCGTCACTCTTCATCTTCTCCTCCTAAAACCTTCACGACACAACTCTTCATCTTCTTCTCACCCCTTAATCCTCTTCTACTTTGATTATATATCATGAAAATGAAGCACATGCATATGATGGAGTAGAGCACGGGCAACCTCAAAAAGAGGTCTATTTTTTCTTGCAGCTACACCATTTTGTTGTGGTTTGTAGATGTTGAATTTAGGACCCCATGAATAATACCTCGAGCAAGGGGAGAGAGAAAGAAAAGGAGAAAAACAAGGACTCGGATTGAGAGAGAAGAAGAAAAAATAAAAGAGGTTTGGAGAGAGAGCTTCACACGAGAGAAGAGAAACTAAGAGGTTTGCTTGATTAATTTTCGAGTTACAATCACCTCTATTTATAGTTGAATTAGAACTCTCCAAGATAAGCCTATCATGATAAGATTACATTATATATTTAAGAGACTAATTTAACTCAACTTCTAACTCTTCTTTAAGCACGTCAACCAAGATAGAAAGCCAGCTTGTGGTCTTATCTTTGTGGGTCGCACATTATCTTCCATCTCATGTTGATAGAGATACCAGCTCGTGGTATCTTTGTGGGTCCCACTTGATCTTCAAATCTTCTATTTAATTCCAGCTCATATTTCTTATCTCCTAGCTCAAGCCAACTTGTATGAGGGCCCTTGTTGACATCTTTCGACCTCATGGTGGGTCCCACCAGCCCGCGTAGCTATCGGTGGGTCCCACATTGTAACAGTAGACACAAGAGGTTTGGTGAATGATGATGTTGTCCTAGCAAAATAATTAGAAGTTTGTAGACAAATATTCTTTGGCATTATCGGACCAAAGAATCTTTAAGGTAGTGTTGAATTAGGTACTCACCATGAAACAAAAAGACTTTAAAAGAAGTAAGACTTATGATCTCTCTTTCAATAAAAGCAACCATGTAGTTCGAGATAAATCATCCACAAAGGTAACAAAATACTTTGACAGGGAAACATTTGAGATGTTCATAGGTCCCCCTATATCAGTATGAATTAAAGAAAATGGGGCAACACTTTTGGTTTCACCACGAGGAGGATAAGTACTCCGCATGTGTTTACTCACTTGACAGTCTTCACATTTGAGACTCGAAACAGACTATAATGTGGGAATAATTTGTTTGAGTGACCGAAGGGATGGATGTCCTAACCTATTGTGCCACTGAAGAGCCGTATGTTGACCACTGGTGGTGGCTGTTAGTGCTGGTGAATCAAGATAGTAGAGCCCCCCCTCTTTCACGACTTCCACCAATAACCTGCTTTGTCTTCAGATCCTGAAGAACACAAGAAGTGGGAGAAAAGGTGATGGAACGATTAATTTTTTTTTGTGAGTTGATTAACGGATAAAAGGTTTAATAGAAACTCAGGAACAAATAAAACATCTTTTAAATGAAGAGTAGATGTAGCAAATGTGGACCCCACCCCCACGTACCTTGGTTTGGGATCCATCTACTATAGAAACAAATTTGTCAGGTAAACAAGGAGATATGGAATTCAGGAGGATACCATTATCTGTCAAGTGCTCAGATGCCCCAGAGTCAATGGTCCAGGATGGGGAAGTACCAGAGACCATATCAGTTATAGAAATAGCAACAATTGGAGAAATCTTTTTGGAGATAGCCTGGTTGTTTGTATAAGCCATCAGACGCTTTATCTTTTGAAGTAGTGCAAATTCTTCGGCAGAGACAACCTTTTGTCCTCTACTATTCTTAAGAGTCATCGTAGTGCAAGCTGACTGTTAAGCACCTAGCCAATACTACCCAAAAGACCGGCCTGTTAGGAGCGGAAGGCATAGGTACTTAATCCCAAGACCATAACACTGACAACAATCAATGAGTAATAATCCATATTAATCAATCTGAGGATTTTCTTCTTCAACACAAATGTCTCAATTAAAAGGACCCAATATGCAGCAACGAGGGTAATAAGACACAATAGCAGATAATGAGCAAGTCAAGGTACCAACTCAGGCTGAGTCAAGAGACCAAGACAAGCCGAGTCAATCTGAGCATTAGTGGAAGTCTCGAGTCAATCCGAGTTAATTGATGATCCCGCGTCAAGAGACTCAGGTCGAGCAGTAGACAACCTCTGGTTCAATTTCAGACTTCGGACGTCCAAATAAGCCCTAATATGAACCATATATAGCTTAATATATCAAATAATCAGAACCAAATACTTCAGATATCCAAATAATCAAAACCATATACAGCATAATGTGAAGACGTCCAAACAGCAACAGGAAAAAACAATCTGTTGCGAAACCAATCCATCTCAGTCGCGGCCCTTCAATGAGCTAATTGCTGTCCAAAAAATAGCTGGAGACGTCCAAAAATAGCACCGAAATTTTTCGGTTAAAAAAGATACTGAAATACCAAGCCAGACGGTAAGCCACCAGCAATGAAGTCTGGCTAGCAACAGCAACGAAAATCTGCTGTCAAGAGAGATTCGGTCTGGCTGTATATGCAGCAATTTTAGCAACTTCCCTGGTTGTTTAGTTGTAATATGCTCGGGAGACAGTTGCGAGATTGCAATCTGTTGCCAATCAGAGAGTAATTCTGGTTCCGAATTTAAGGAAGTCAAGATGTGCTCTTCCATAAATAAACCAAACGCCAACGAAGACGGACTTGTCTCTGTTGCTGGAAAAATTTCTGAGATACCAAAACAGGTACTAGAACTTCCGATATATGGAATGAAGATACCAAACAGGACAACTTCCAAATGAAGATGCTAACCAAGGAAGATGCCAACCAAAGAAACTTCTGAATGAAGATGCCAACAACTTATCCACCAGCTGGTTAAAAGATATATTGTGATGGAGCTTTGATCTTGCACAATATGGGGACGTCCAAAACAGCAATCCAAACAGATATTCTGCAGATTTGTCAAAGCTTCTGCTCCCCCTACTGAGATGAAGCCCAAGATACCACGGGATCAAAAATTGATGAAGCAAGATACCACAAAATTACAGTAGCAACATTCTCTTCCTCTGCTGCTACCCAACAACTACCCCACAAAGTAATGACGATCGATCTCAGAGTAAAGACTACTGGCAGGAAAGAAATCATTTGGACGTGCCAGAGTGGTTATCAGGCATGACTAGAAATAATGTGGGCTCTGTAATAGCAGATTCAAAGTTGTCAGACTCAAGTCTCTGCCTGTGCAGGTTCGAGATCTCTAGGGACGCAGGTATGAGTTTTAAAATAGTTGCTTGTGACTCTAAGCTGCTTACTCATGAAGTTTCTCGTGAATATGTTATCCCAATTCAGAATCTGATCACTTGCTGGTGATCACTGAAGGAATACCAGTGATCACTGAAAGAATACCATGAATATCAAAATGATACCACATGAATGAAGCATGAAACATAATCATACGGAATGATCCGAGAGTACACCCACTATTCAGAATGAATGGGCTCATAGGGAATTGGTAAAGGTTATGGCAAAGGTTTGAATTACGTTGTATGCAGCTTGCAATTCTATCTTGTGTGCTGTGGTTAACAATATGGTCTATCACAAAGCACCATGCTAAATATACCAAAGCTGGTATTGTTGCAGAGGTTATGGCAGAGGTTTGGAATGACTTATCTCATCAGATTACCAGGATTATGGTAGCAAACGAATTCAGCAAGCAACGTTAGCAAGCATACCAGCAGATTAACAGCAGAAAATCGTCTTTAAAAGACGCAGATTAGCAACAATAAACAGTTATAATATTGAAGGGAAGCATGAGGTATCAACTACTTCAGATCCAAGAACAAGAGAAAAACTTATCTTTGTCATGCAGCTCCTCCATGCCAAACAGTTCCTGCATGAATCATGATCTAGTAAAATACAACTGCAATCCTGAAATCATTGCTCTTATACCATGTTGATTTCGGGATTCCATACTATCGAGATCTTCAACTTAGAATGTTGGAGAGAAAAAGGAAGAAGGAGAGAGAAGAGAAGAGGAGAAGAGGAGAAGAGGAGAGGTCACGTGGAGGAGAGAAGGGAGAGAATTAGGGTTGTGGAAGATATCCAAACCCTCTCCCTTAACCCTTCACCTTCGAGAGAGTGAAGAAAAGACAAAAACATAAGATATTTACAATAATGACACCTAAGCTTGTCTATGTCTTTTAACACCTTGATGACACAAGTAGTCCAGCCTGTAACAAGCTGCTCGGGAAGGAAAAAAGAAAGAATTCAAGTAAAGAACTCTCTTTTTATGTATAATTCCAGGATTAAACACTTAAATACACAAATGCATGCAACAAATAACAAATCATGGCTAACACAAGTAAACCAGGAGATGACATAAAGTAAAAGGACACAATATTGGGTTGCACAGTCCAAAAACGTGATCTTTATCACTCAGCAATCAGTCATAAGCCAACAAGTAGTTTAGAACCACTTCGTAGACAGTAAAAGCCATCAACCCTAGGGTTATGATAGGATAGGAAGGAAAAAGTTCAGATTTTTACCAACTAGTTAAGGCAAATTTTGAAAAATCTTCTTTCTTGAAATCACAATCTTTGATGAAAGCTAGAAGACTTTAACCAAGACCTACTACTCTAAACCATGAAAAGAGTAAACTTTATAGTTTTGGAGAAAGAGAGAGAGAAAAAAGGAAAAAAAAATTAATGTTCTAGAATGACTGTGGGGGGGATTCAAGTTTGACCCCCGAGCTTCTATAGTCCTAAAACATAATACAAAAATACTCCTAATCACTTACAAAGACTTATCCTTATATACTTTCAAATTACATAAAACTTGAACTAGAGATAAAACTAAACACATAGAATAAGATAGTGTAACTGTTGGGGTTTGTAGGAAGTGTAAAATGACAAAATAACCTTTCAAAAAACTTTCTGATGCAGAGGTTAGGTTTAGAAACCCTTACAATAGAGGCATTTTAGGTACTGTCAGGGAGTTTCTGGGATTGGTCTAGAACCTTTGGATGGATATTGTTCAATTCTGGATCACAGCAGTACAATGTAACCAAAATTTGACCTCCTGCATCCAATTCTATACTTCAAATTAGCAGCTACAAGCTAGGGCCGCCCAAGACCAAAACTGTGTGATCCTAGTCTGCCCGGTTGAACACCACTTAAGCCGACTCTTCATTGTGCCCATTATCAAGAGACTTTGCTATTAGGACTGCAATTAGCTGATGATGTTACTTAAGCGAGCGCCATAAATGATTTGAACAGGAATAAGACGCAGTGGAGAACAACATGCTTTCTCATCATCTCTAGATTAAGATCGCAATTGGAAAATCCCTGTAAATAATTGAAACCAGCTTGTTTAAGGGCACTCAAAAATATGTGGGATCACTTCAGATATCAAATCCCTGCATGTCGTCCCTACCAGCCAAATTCTTTAGTATTAAATGACAAGTCAAACTTAATACAACAAACAACTTCACAGTAGCCCATCTCCGCTCTACCGTAATCAAACAAAAGTGACCAACATCTCAACAAAATTCATTAACTAGATCACAAATACAAGTTGCACAATCTTTAACCCTGCAGCTAATATTTCAGACTAAGCGCCCTTAAAATCTGGGAATTTCATAAACTGCACGAATGTGAAACAACATCTAACTTCATCATTTCTTCTTCTCTGACACTCCAGCAAATCTACACATAAAAAGTAATGAGCACCGATGTGAATTTCAGTAGAAACAACCTTTTCCATCAAGAACAACCATGTAATTCACTCTTTTGACAACACTCTTTTCGCCATGGCAACATATACCCACAAAATAAAATAAAAATAAAAAACGACAAATTTCTAAACAGGACAATGGCTAGATTGACATTGAAAAATTAACTCAAACTTTAGTAGAGCACAAGATAAAATTAAGGGCAGTTTCCCAATACGGCCCTCCAAGATGTAGTAGTTCCAAATGTAACCATATCTAGCATGATATTTGTCTATGAAGCCAAATAATTAAAATTTAAAGGGTAGGGAAGAGGAGAGGAAGAACCCACTGTCACCAGTAGGTGGGTGGCAACCCCTCTGCAAACAGAAATCCTCTCTTTGTTCCGCTCCAGGATGGGCAGACCGCCCCCTTCCAGCTGATGGAATTAGGGATGGCAACTCTCCATGTACAAAAAGAGTGAACCCAGGACTACAAAAGGCAGAGAGGGAGGCCACCCATGCCCCTTTTTTCTGCTTCAGGAGGCGTGGTATTGCCCACTCCCCTCTCCTTGAACCCAAGACAGAGGAGCAAGGGGAGGGCAAGGCTTGCACCCCTCCCCTAGGAGAAAAGTGGGGCCCCTTCTATTTGAAATAGAATGTTAAAAAAAAAAATTAGTGAACTGCTTTAACTCCAATTTTAACGGATTCTGTTGGCAATATTTGGATATTTGGCCATATTCAGAAATACAGCATCTAGATGACAAAATTTAAAATTATCCAAAAATTGAAGTCCAAGACATCAAATAGGCAGCAACTCTCTAGCAAATCTAAATACAAATAGGCGGATTGAGCCTTTGTCTCAATGACCACATGGGTGCGCGAAATTTAAAATTATCCAAAAATTGAAGTCCAAGACATCAAATAGGCAGCAACTCTCTAGCAAATCTAAATACAAATAGGCGGATTGAGCCTTTGTCTCAGTGACCACATGGGTGAGGTCTGGACACTAGGGTGGCTTTGAACCAAGCCGGCTCGCGAGCGGCTCGAGTTCGACTTGGTTCGATTCGGTATCTTTCGAGATCGAGCTGAGTTCGAGATCCGAAATCGGCTCGTTTAAATTAACGAGCCGAGCTCGACCGAAGCCAGGTTTGGCTTGACAGCTCGCGATTTAACGAGTGGCAGATTCAGGGAGATTTAGGAAATTTTAGGTAGTCTACCGTTTCCAATGCTGCTCTTGCTCCCGAATTTTTTTTTTTCGATCTCTCTCTCGCTCTCTTGGTCTCCTCCTTCCCTTCTCTCTTCTTCCTCCGAAATTTTTTTCTCCCTCTCGCCGCCGGTGGCCCTTCCGCCGCCACTGCCGCACCTAATCCTTCCCCCCACACATCGCCTTCTCTGCCTCTCATCGTCGTCAACTCCACGTCGCCCTCGCCTCGTCGTACCCCAGTTAGAGCAGCTATTCTAAACCCTTTCTCGTCGTCGTCACCCCCCTACCACCGCCTGCTACCGCCGTCAGATCAGCTGGCCATCGCTCTCACCGGAACGGCACAGAACCCCCCGGATACCTAAGTTGAGGGGGGAAATTATTTCCCCCCCTCGACGCTCCGTCCCATACAGCGTGCGAACTCGCATGTGCAGTTCTTCACACATGCGAGTTTCACACGTGCACTTTTTATATATATAAAAAAAAAGCTTACAAATCCTTTTCTCAGCCTGTTTTTCCTCTAGACGATGCAATTTTGTTAGCTCTAACCGCCTCTAGTACTGCTTTTCCTTTGGACGATGCAATAATACGTAAAAATATAGTGTGTTAAATTTAGCATATGATCAAATTTTTCTGTTTATTTATTTATTTATATAATTAATCATGTGCACAGTTAATTGGTTCACATAATTATTGTATTAATGTACAATAAATTGCAATCATTAAATAATATAATATCTAATTTAATTAATTAATATATTAATTTATTTTAATTATACATTAAATTACTTATTCGTGTTGTAATCATTTTTTTTACCTAATTTTGGATTTAAGTATTATGTTTTAATTAAGTATACTATTATAAGTTCCTCATTTTCTTTTCTTTTTTTCTCATTTTGGGATACTAACACTGGAAACTGTTTTCCGTGTACATGAACTCGTCCACATTAATACCAAGTTTGAAATTGAATTTTATGTAGATGAATGAAATGAATTTGAAGCAGGAGATGAAGATGAGCTTTAAATTTTAAGTTTGTTGACTAACCCCCCTTATAATTCTCATATCCGTAGTAGCTTCAAATTTTACATTTAGTAATAGACCCATTTCGTTCTTCCTTGGCACCAAATACAGTTCAAGCTTTGATTTGTGGCAGTGATTGGGTTCGGGCTCTTCACGGTGTAAAAAAAAATCAAAAGGTGAATTTTTTTTATTAATTATTTATTATGATATTTTTTGTATTTTTTTAGTTTTATTTATTAAAATTTTGTTTTATGATTACAACCTGATAAGAAGAGTGCAGAGATAATGTTACCAGCTACATGATTTTTCAATGTTTTTCTCATCATGGTAATTTTAATATTTTTAACGACATTAAGTAACTAGTAGTGGAAGAGTATTTTTTTATCTGACAATAACTAATTTTACTTCTTTTTTTGTTATAGGTGGAGATTTTGCTCATGTAGGGACGTATATTATTTTCTACCATGAAGTGAAACAATTATAGTTTGTAAATGTATAATGGATTTATAGTTTTTATTTGGGTGATTGTAAATTGATAATGATATTTCATTTAATTTTGTTGTGTTTGATTATTGTATGGAGTTTGTTCATAATGTTATGTAGTGTATGAAGTGTTTAGAATATTTTATGGAGTGTATAAACAATTTTATGGAGTGTTTATGGAATGTATAGACAATTTTATGGAGTGTTTATGGCGGTATTATGTATATAAATTATGCCCAATTTTAAGTAGAGGTCATGCTGAATTTTATAAAGGTATTATATACATAGATTATGCTCAATTTTAAGTAGAGGTCATGCCCAATCTTATACATGTATTATATATATATAGGTTATGCCTAATTTTATGTAGAGGTCATGCCCAATTTTATGTAAAATGTATGCATAATTTTATATACAATTTATTTGATATATATTTTTTGAGAAGTTTTAAATGCATGTTGAAGCTCGAGTTCGGCTCGAACTTGGTTAAAATTTTTGGGCTCGAGCCCGATAACAATTTTAGGCTCGAGACAAGGCTCGGCTCGAAGCTCGATTCGAAATATTTAAATCAAGTTCAGCTTGAACATAGGCAAGTTCGGGCTCGGCTCGACTCGATGCCACCCCTAGTATGGAGTTCAAGTCTAACAAGGGGAGTGGGTTGTAGTAAGGATGTCTAATCATTTATCCAAAAAAAAAAAAAATCACAGTGGACAAAAGTAGGGGAATGACGCCATTAGATTCAAATATTAATTGATATAGCAACACGTTAACAAAGAAATGGTCGAAAAACTTAATCGAGTACAGAATACTACTATCAGTTTGCTAACCAAGTCAAAACTTATTTTCGTTTCCGGAAAGACCAGAAAGAGCAAAGGAACAAAAACGACAGTACTGAAATGAAGAAGAACGACATTACTTCGTCTTTGCAATTGAAAAGGAACAACCAGATAGGAGAAAGAGGAGAATAACAACAACATGAAGTAGAGCAACGAGAAGCAGTCTTCTTTCAAAGAAATAAATACGAGAAAAAATATAGTATAAATGGTTTAATCCGATGCCATGAACATGAAAAACGAACGGGTGACGGATCGGAGAAGAAAAGGAATGAACACAAAAACACCAAATAAACCGTGAAAAAACATTTGCTTCAGATAATTTCAAGGAGTCCTGTATACAAATAAACGAAGGAACAAATATTTTCATCACGCACAGTTAGAATACACAAATAAATGATTTGTGAGTAGTCATGTGATCAATGTTCAAACCTGAACCATCACCAACATGCATGTGATCAGGACCATTGTAAGGCTCCGCAGATAAGGTGAAATTGGAGAGAACACTGGTCATGTGATTGGTTGCGCCGGTATCGGAGTACCAATTCTCATCAGGTGGATTTTGTGGAGAAGTATAGTATGCTTGAGGAGGCTGAGATGGAGTTTGTTGAACAGCATGATCAAATCTGTATTGACAGTTAAAGAGCAATAAATGATGAAACAACAAAGACACTCCTCACCTTCCTCTTCGATCTGCTGCTCGCGTGCCACCGACTAGACAGGTTATTAAGGAGCCCTAGAAAACGCATCGAAAAGCACATTGCACACCTTGAGGGGGGTTAGTCAACAAACTTCAACTTCAAATTCATTTCAATCATGTACATGAACTTCAACTTCATATCTGGTGTTGGTGTGGATGACTTCACGTGCACTAGAAAATAGTTTCTAATATTAGTGTCCCGAAATGAGAAATATGACAAAAACAAGAGAATGGGTAACTTATAATAATATACTTAAATAAAACATAATACCTAAACACCAAATTAGGTAAAATAAATATGATTACTACACAAATAAGTAATTTAATCTATAATTAAAATATATTAATATACCAATTAATTCAATTATATATTATATTATTTAATGATTACAATTTATTGTACATTAATACAGGAATTACGTGAGCCAATTAAATGTGCACATGATTAGGGGGAGGGGGGGGGGGGGTTTAGTCAACTTGAATCAGGACATGAACTTTAGTCGCATTACTCAATTCATGTCCCGAGGTCGTTAGTTGAGAGTCGGACTTCAAGTCATGTACATGACTATTATGACTCAGGAGATCATGTCCAAAGCGTAAACGACGGTAAGTGCTTTCTGCCCAATTTTGGCATCATGTACATGAAACGAGCGCACCCCTTCTCTTGGCTTTGGCATCCATCTTTCTGCTCCCTCTCTCGGCTTCTACATCTCACTCCAGTCTCCCTCTCGACCTCCATCGCAGCGGCCTCTCCCTCTCGACCCCCATCGCAGAGTATGGGAGGTCGAGAGGGAGAGGAGAGGGTCTCCCTCGGCGACGCCCCCCCCCCCCCCCCCCCCCCCCCCCCCCCCCCCCCCCCCCCTCTCTCTCTCAAGCTCCGTCGGTTATTGTTGACTAACTCCTCTCCCTCTCGAATTCCGTCGCAGAGCACGGGAGGTCGACCATCTATTGCAGAGCCTCTCGGCCTCCCTCTCTTCTACCTCTCGGCGTACCGTCGGAGCGCCGCCTCTGTCGGCGTTGCCCGCTAGCCCGCCGCCGTCGCTGTAGACAATGGTTTAATTTTTCCTAAGTTAGGAAAAATTAAACTATCTTCAGAAAAATCACTAATTTGTAAATTTTGTTTATAAAATAATTATTTTTATTTATTTAATATATTTATTTTATGATTACTATATTAAAATAGTGATTTAATAGTCATAATTAAAATATTATTAAAATAAATATTTGATAAATTATTTTGGTTTAATTATCCCATTGCTATAATTAATTAAACCAATGGTTTTAAATTTTGTGACAATATATTATTAATTAGTAATACATAAAATATATTATGTTATTGATAAATATATAAATTTATTTATTATATTAATTTCTATTATTGTATTAAATTAATGGTTTTTAATATTAAAACATAGCTTATCTTATTAAAAAATAATTTATAACGTTATTTATTTATTACTTGTAATTAATCATGTGCGTATTTTATTGACTCACATAATTATCATATTAATGCATAATAAAATATCTAATTCAATTAATAAATATATTAAATTTTTTAATTATACATTAAATAACTTATTCGTGTAGTAATAATGGTTGTTTTACTTAATTTGGGGTAGGCATTCTCTTGTTTTTTATGTTTTTCACATGTTAGGGCACTAATACAGGAAACTGTTTTCCAGTGCACATGAAGTTGCCAACACTAATACCAAGTGCGAAGATGAAGATCATGTAGATAACTGACATGATCTTCATGTTGGAGAGAAGATGAACTTCAAAAATCCGTTTTGTTGACTAACCCCTCCTAATTATAAAAATAAAATAAAGTTAAAAATAACATAAACAAATATAATAAATTAAGTTATTAATTTATTAATAACATAAGATATGCTTTAACATAAAAAGGAATGATTAAACAAAAAGAATTGATCAAATGATGACTTTAGCACACTATATATTTTTATGTATTATTAATCAATAATATTTTTCCGTTAAATTTAAAACCATTGGTTTTATTAATTATAAAAATGGGTTAATTAAACTAAAATAAATATAATGAATAAATAAAAATATTATTTTATTAATAACACAAGATGGATTTTTTACGTAGTATTAATAATATATTTCCTCAATAATATAGATTTTTTTTAAACCGAGTTGACCTGAATTAACTCGACTGAACTCAGGCGGGTCCAGTTCGTGACTCGGGTATAACCAGTGGTTTAATTTTTTGTAAGTTAGCAAAAATGAAATCGGTGTCTTCTTCCTCGCGGTACTGCGAGGGCTGTGACGGAGCTCTACGACAGAGGTTCTGGGACGGAGGCGGCCCTGCGACGCAAATGACGCTATGTCGCAGGTGCTGCAACAGAGGTGCTCCGACAGGGAAAGGGGGCGCTGCGAAGGCTGCGACGGAGACGATGTTCGGCATTGGGAGGTTGGAAGGTATAGTGGCGTGATGCAATGGAGACGTCGGGACAGACCGAGAGGGAGAAGAGAGGGAGGCCGAGAGGGAGAAGCGAGCCGGAGAGAGAAAAAAAAAATTCAGCCGCCCGCGACGACGCGTCCCGTTGGCTTCATCCGAATGATTCCCAAAATTCTACAGAATCTGAAATCCCGAAATTAGCCGGTGTTTGACTAACGACGTCAGTAAATGAACTAAATAATATGGTTGAAGTTCATCTCTTGATTCAAGTTGACTAACCCCATTGTATCAAGGGAGGCTTAGTCAACTTGAAGTCTGAGAAGAAGATCAACCGTATTGCGCCCTTCATCAGTGGAAGTCATTAGTGGAGCGCAGATGACATTTCATCTGGATGCTGGGGATAAAGCGGTCCTTCATCTCCACATTATAAAAAAATTCAAGTGGTTTCTGACCCTTTTTTCCATTCACCCAAATGAAGGACGCACGGGGGTTCGAACCCACGACATTTTTTCCCCTCTCTCCTCGCACCCCCCTCTCTCGCACGTCCTCATTTTCATTTTTTCCTCCCTCTATCCCACACCCCCTCTCTCGTCTCCCTGCGACCCCGACGTCTCTGCTCCCTCTCTTCTCTCGGACTCTCCTCTCTGGCCTCCGCCTCTGCTCCCTCTCTTCTCTGGCCTCCGTCTCTCGGTCTTCTCTCGGACTCGCCCTCTCTCGGTCTTCCAATTTCGTTCGATTTTCCCATTTTGATTTTGATTTTCTTCGATTTGACATTTGGGGATCAATTGTGTAATTTCTACTTTGATTAAGCACTGATTTCCCCATTCGACAAAGAGCTTCTTTCGCTATTGGCGCCGTTGCCGAAGAAGACGAAGACCGCTTTTCTCCGTGATCTCCTGCCGAGTTGTCGTTCGGAGAAGACAACCTGTGCTATTTGAAGACAACGACATCTTGCAGAAAAAAGTTTTCTGCCCGAGCCGCCTCAACCTAGTTCGAGTTAGCTCGAAATATTGCTTAGGCGAGGGGGAGAAGAAGAAGTTGATCTCCTGAACTGTTCAGTGCCGGGAAGAGGAAGACGAAGCACTGTTCATCAATTTTTCCTAAGTTAGGAAAAATTTAATTGAGCACCGAGTTTAATTAACTCATTTTTATAATTAATAAAATCAATGGTATTAAATTTAATGGAAAAATATTTTTAATTAATAATATGTAAAAATATAGTGTGTTAAAGTTAGTATTTGATAGATTTTTCTTGTTTAATCACGACTTTTTATTTTAAACAGAACTATATATTATCAATAAATTAATAACTTAAATGTATTATATTCGTTTATGTTATTTTTTACGTTATTTATTTATTTATTATGATTAATCGTGTGCACAGTTAATTGACTCACGTAATTACTGTATTAATGTACAATAAACAGTAATCTTTAACTAATATAATATATAATTAAATTAATTAGTACATTAACATATTTTAGTTATACATTAAATTAGTTATTCGTGTAGTAATAATGTTTATTTTACCTAATTTAATGTTTAAGTATTATATTTTAATTAAGTATACTTTACAAGTTACTAATTCTCTTATTGTCTATGTTTTCCTCATTTGGGGGTACTAACACTGGAAATTATTTTCCAGTGGACATGAACTTGTCCACACTAACACCCATTTCGAAGATGAAGATCATGTAGATGCATGAGATGAAGATGAATTCTGACCGTAAACCTAGTTCATTCACCTTCACTCATTCGCTCGACAGTCTCTGCATCTAGCTCTCTCTCAACCTTTCCTCTCCATCTTCCTCTCCCTCTCCCTCTTTACTTCCCCTCTCTCGCCTCTCGCTCTCTACCGAAATCGTCTCAAATCCTCTCGTTCTTCCCCATTTCGGCTTCAATTTCTCTCACTCTCTTTGATTTCCGTCTCATAACTACTAACCCATTTTGATTTCCCTCTCACAACGACTAACCCCCTTCAATTTCCCTCTTTTTTTTCGATTTCCCCTATTCAAACTCGATTTCCCTAAAGGGCTTTGATTTCCCTAATTGGCTTCGATTGCTTTCTCTTCCTTCTATTTTCTTCTCTTCCTTGTTTTCCCCCATTTAGACTCGATTGCCATAAAAAATTTCTCCCATTTTGCTTTGATTTCCCTCAATTTCTCCCGAATTTCAGAAGGTATTCCACTGTAACCCACTGTATAATTTTTTTAGTTTAATTTATTGTTGGATATCATTTAATTTAATTTATGTGTGATTTATTGGTATTGATTGTTCAATTTTTGTATAATTTTGGAATTTCGGTTTATGGTTAATTGAATTTAGGGTTTAGGTGGTTACGTTTTGGGGTTTTCAATGGTTTAGGGTTTAGGGTATAATTTCGGGTTTCGGGTTTAGGATTTATGTGTTTAGGGTTTAGGGTTAATTGAACTTAGGATTTTTGTGTTTAGGGTTTAGGGTTTTGGTTTAGTGTTTGGGGTATGATTTCGGGATTTAGGGTTTTCAAGGGTGTAGGGTTTAGGGTAAGATTTCTGGATTTATGGTTTAAGTTTAATCGAACTTAAATTTTTTATGTGTTTAGGGTTTAGGGTTTTCAAGGGTTTAATTTTATACCATTCTTGTGAAGTAGGTTAGGGATTTAATTATTTATGGTTGAAGGAAGAAGAGGAATAGGTGCTATCGATGAAGCTTATAGGAGGTCATATGACATATGGAGTTTCGAAGAAGATAGCAAGATGCTCGATCTTTTGATCAAGCAATTCAATATGGGCAACAAGTTGCCCAATGGTGTTTTCAAACATGAGGTTTTTGTGGACTATGTAAATAAGTTCAATGAAGACGCAATCAATAAAAAAATGTGTGAGCAGCTGAAATAATGAAAGGACATGGAAGAAAACATACCAAACAGTAACAAGTTGTCTCAACATTAGTGGCTTCGACTGGGATACAACAACACAACGAGTTACTGTAAGTTAGTTAGTCTAACAAGACTACATCAGTAAATCTAATATAGGAAAACATGTTTTTCGCATTACTAAGCACCATTTCAAGACTTCTAAAAGATTTTTTGTTTTCTTGTAGGAGCACATGGATGCTGACAAATATAGACGGGACGGGTGCCTGCGATATGACTTATTAACTTTGGTTGTGGAAAACTCCATAGCCATGGGGACTAACAAGTCAAACCTATGTAGAGTTGGGTGATGACCTCCTTTGTGGGCCATAAGGGACACTGATTGACGAGATCAACGATGTCGATGTAATTAGGGAGATCTCTTCACCATTCCCTAACAACAATGAGTCAACACCTGAGCAGCAGCGAAGAGGTAACTTGTCTTCTTCTATTCGCCGTAGGAAGATATACCAAATGTCCCCTAATGACACTGGCCGACTCATTGATGCGATGACCAGTATTTCAAAAACATTTATGGATGTCTTCTAACCTAAAGATGTTAATACCAAACTAACATGGTACGAAGCACTCCTGGAAATCCCTTACATGCTGAGAGACTTGAAATTTTGTGTTCTTCAGTGGTTGAACACGGTAGATAAGAAGGACATGTTCATTAGCTTGACAATGGAAGAACGGCGTGATTGGCTTGATTTTAATTACCATGAATTGTAATTATCAAATGTTTGTAGCGAGTTTCAAGTGCACTATTGAATTTGGGACAACTAGTCTTTGTTAATTATGTTTTTTAAATTATGACATTGTAAGACTTGGATGATTGTTGTTGTGTTATCAATGTCATTATATTTTTGAATTATTGTCTTTCTATTATAGATTATGTTTTGTGGATGAATATGTGTTGTGACTGTGGTGAAGATAGGTTTGTGGATGAATATGTGTATTGTAGTAGTAGTTATGGATGTGGTTGTAGATATGAATGTGGATGTGTTGCGTTTATGTAACTTGCAATTGAAGATAAAATGTGATTAATACAGGTTGTGTTCAAGACAAGTTGTGATTGTGGTTGTGTAGAGCTGTGATTGAAGATAGGGGCGTGTTTGTGTTTATGTCTTTGGGTTAAAAACTCGATTTCAAATATTGAAAGACGCTCCTCCATTTACTTTTGAGATCTAGACAAAAATTGTAATTGCTTATTATGTATTACATAATTATATACGTACGGAGGATTGTAGGGATATCTTTGAAATGGAAGAGGATGATTCAGGTGATGAGTTTGGTGGAGAAGATGATGAGGCATTTGGTGTAAATGATGATCAAGATAACGATGATAGTGATGGTCTTGTGGATGATAACAACCAACTAACAAATATTCGGACAACATGCATTACAATCTACAAGAGCATCATATTACAGAGATGTCTTAGCGACTCATATGTGGTGTGAATATTGATTATTGTATCTTACTCAATTTGAACATACATGTTGTCTTTCACATGCACTAACTTGATGTTTTTTTTATATTAGAGGCACAAACATGTTGTTATCTAAACGTTTGCTTTTATATTGCAAATTGTGCACTTTTACAAGTAATTCAATTCATTATTAAGTATTTTTTCAAAGAAATTATTTTATCGTGGTTTTAAAAGTTTTACCCTCTATCAAAGTCTTTTTTTTTTTAACAAAGTATCCTATTTATTTATACAAGATACTATAGATAATGTAGATTTTTAATTATAAATTATAAAAATAAACATCATTGTTTATGTATTAATTTTTTTAGCTTTATAGTTAATTAAACTAATAATTTTATTTTTGAATTATATTATTAATTTATACTATATTAAAATCTATCATATGTTATTAATAAAATAATATATTTATTTATTTATTATATTAATTATTGTTGTTACTATATTAAATTAATTATTTAATAGTGATAATTAAAATATTTTTAAAGTAGGAATTTGATCAAGTATTTTTGTTTAATTATTCTATATTTTACAATTAATTAAACTAACAATTTTAAATTTTTAGGAATTATATTATTAATTTAAACTACTTTAAAATCCATCTTACGTTATTAATAAAATAATATTTATTTATTATATTCATTATTATTATTACTATATTAAATTAATGATTTTAGAGTGATAATTAAAATATTGTTAAAGTAAGAATTTGATCATATATCTAGAAATTTTAAAAGTATACATTTTTTTTAAGTATTCTATTTTTTATAATTAATTAGTGCATTTAACTCGTAATTATTGTATTAAATTGATTAATAAAATATATTATTTAATAAATTATTATGTTAATATTTTTAATATTACATTAAATTACTTATTATAAAAGTAACCATGTTTGTTTATGTTTATTACTTGTTTAGGTATATTATAAAAAGTCACCCATTCTCTTGTTTAGACTACATATGTCATTTTGGGCACTAACACAAAAAAATGTTTTCATCGAGCACACACACGAAAAAGTGATTCACTTTCCACTTCACTTCTACTAGGTAATTTATTTTCACTTTCACTTTTCCTTTGCCCCTTTAAAGTGTTCTAAACCCCCTCTTTTTACACGGGAGCGGGTGAAAGTGAAAAAACTAGTTCATTCACTTTCAATTTCTTCCAGGTGCGCACACCAATGTTTTTGGGTAAGTGAGAGTATAATCAATTTCACTTACCCACAAGGTACACCCATAGGGCCTAGAATGTAATTCATCGTATGTAAATCGAAATGTAGAAGCCAACTGACATGCATTTTCTGACATATCCTGCTTACTAATTTTTTGTATGAATTTTCATGTTCCGTCAATTTATAAAATAAATCCCATCATGATATTCAATGTATACGAGTTAGAGGTTTGTAGAGAGTCCTCAAGTCTCTCTACCAACTTGAGTGTAAGCAATTGAAGTATAAAATTAAGAAAAATGGTGCATGTGGTAACGCTAAGTGGAGAGTGGAGAGGACAAAAGGAAGAAACTAAAGGGGAAGCTTTTAGAACAAGTGGTATGGATTGATTCAATGGATGCAATTAGTAACTCCCACTTTTGCACCTTCTATTTCTCTCTCTCTCTCTCTCTCTCTTCTATTTAAAAAATACAGACCCACTGTTTCATCCTATACCTTTATATTTATTTATTCAATGTGTCTGTTTACATGTCCCAAAGTCTAAAAAGATATAGAAGCTGTTTATTTTATATTTGCTTGGCAATGCTTGTGGTGTTGTGTAAGGAAGCTTGAATTAAGAGTCCGATCGATCTCCTCCGTTATCTTATTCAAGAAGCCTCTCATATTCATGTGCGGAATAAGGTATTTACAGAGGTAAGGTATCTTTACAACAGAGAGTGCCGATTACAAAGATTATAACTCTTCGAGTACGTTGCCCGCTGGATACAAAGATTTACAGTTTGGAGTACGTCGAGAACTCGATCAATTCCATCATCTCCCTTTCCCAAGTCTTATTTCTTTCCAATTTAAATATTATTCCTTGGAACCTGACCAGCTGACGCTTCCGATTATTAAACCGCCTCCACTTTCGTCTACCAATTCTTAATTTGCTGCCCTCGTGATTAATCACATTCGACCCAGAAATGCTGCTTTGAACAACCCCAGTACGAATGGGAACTCAGATTTCAGGCAAGACCAATTTTTTCGCTTACTCTCTCTGTAGCAGGTTTAGAATCAAATTGCCTGCAAATATCTGACTGCAGCTGTGGCCCACTCCGGGTCAGAGACAGATACAAAAAGGCGGGACGCTCCTCAGTCCTCACTCCCAACCAAAAACACCCTCTCTCTTTCTTTTCCACCTCCCTCCGGAGAAGGTGGCGCACGCTAATTCGGTGCGCCTCCTCGGTGTGTAGCGAGCGGCCATGGGGCAGGGGCCGAGTTGCAGGCTCACCCAAGAGAATGGCTTCTTCGAATCTGTTCGGATGGGTGATTTGGATACTTTTGAGGCCGTTGTAGAGAGAGAACCCGAGATCATACACCGTACCACCGTGTATGATCGTCTCTCTCCTTTGCATATCGCCGCTGCTAATGGTAGACTCGAGGTGGGGTTTAATTTCTGTAGATTAATCCTTGGAGTAGTTTTGGGAATTGGGCTTTTCCGTCTGTTTCTTTTGGTTGACTCGTTTTAGATGTGCTGCAGGTGCTCTCTAGGATTTTGGACAAGTCTGTGAATCCAGACGTTTTGAATCGTCACAGACAGGTGAGATAACTGGAACACTTTGTTGATGTTTCGCTTCCTTGGTGGGAGTGTTTGTGAGGGGATAGTTGATTCTCTTTTTTTGTTTGCTGACCGCTCTGTGTTTTATTAATCTTCTTTATGCATCTGTTTTTGTGTTTGCTGCAGACTCCGCTGATGTTGGCTGCAATGCGCGGAAAAATTTCTTGTGTGCAGAAGCTCCTCCAGTCAGGTTCCAAGGTGACTGAAATTGTCGTTTTTGCAGTTTTTGTATTGGTTGTTAATTGCTTCGGGATGAAATGACTAATCCCAGATCTTCTTCCTTTTCTTGTTCCGATAGGTTTTGACTTTTGATTCATTACACGGAAGAACTTGTTTACACTACGCGGCGTATTACGGCCACTCGGATTGCCTGCAAGCAATTCTTTCCGCTGCCCATTCGACTCCTGTGGCTGATTCCTGGTGGGTTCAAGTTTCAACTCGAGCTGCTCTTAGTCTCTTCAATGTCGAAAGTCTGAATAAATTTTGTCTTTTTTTCTTTTCTTACCAACGACAGGGGCTTTGCCCGATTTGTGAATATTAGAGATGGTAATGGAGCTACTCCGTTACACTTAGCGGCTAGGCAAAGACGGCCTGATTGTGTTCATATTCTCCTAGACAGTGGAGCTCTTGTGTGTGCTTCAACAGGCGGATACGGGTAAAACTCTGATCTGCTTGGAAGGATTTGCCTGATGGATTTTATTTTTATTTCAAATGAAGTTGGGCTTACAGATACCTGATGACAGATCCCCGGGCAGCACACCGCTTCATTTGGCAGCTCGTGGTGGTTCATTAGACTCTGTTAGAAAATTGCTTGCGTGGGGTGCAGATCGTCTTCAAAGAGACTCTGCTGGGTAAAGCTTTAACACTTATTCATTCCTACAGAAAAGTATAGCTCCATTTTTTTCATCTCAATCAGTTTTTAATGGTCCTGAGCATCGTTTTTCATACGTTGCTCTCACGTAAGAAACCTTTAAGCTTCCTGGATCAAGGGCTTTGCTGTTCTGTGAATTCCTACTTATGAAAAAGGTCTGCTACAGTTTTTTTTCACCACTGAAACCAGAAACTGTCTGCATTCGGTTTCTATTTTTTTAACTTTCCATCTTTGAACTGGTCTATATGAACGCCTAAGTCCAGATTTGCGTAACTCCTAGTTGCACTACATAAAAGTAATGCAGGAAAATGCTTATCAGATTCATACTTGTTACTGGTTCTCTGGGTTGACACTACTATTTATTTGCAATGGGGTAGAACTATGGGCAGTAGAATGGCATTCTTAATGATGAAGATTGCTGTACAGCTTTTCAAAGTATATCTTAACCAGGAAGTCACAATGATTCAACCCTGTTTGTGCTTAATGAAATACATTGTGGCTTAATCTTCAAACCAGAAAAAAGAAGAAGAGAAAATGGAGCTTTAAAGCAATATTATCTATATGTGATATTCTGAAGAATTGTGTTTGCTGAAGATGAATATTGGTTGCTGGCCACAGGCGGATGCCGTATGTTGTTGCTTTAAAACACAAGCATGGGGCGTGTGCAGCGTTGTTGAATCCTGCCTCAGCTGAGCCTCTGGTCTGGCCATCGCCTCTGAAGTTCATAACTGAACTTGATCCAGAGGCCAAAGTTTTACTAGAGAGGGCGCTGATGGATGCTAACAAGGCAAGGGAGAAAGACATCTTGAAGGGGGCCAATTATTCACTGCCATCTCTGTCCCCATCTCAGTCTGATGCTGATGTGGATGATAATTCTGATGAGGTACTTCCATCGTTTTCCTTTATCTATATTAGCAATTTTTCTCAATCTGTTTTGGGTATTTCAGCAACGTACTTCAGGTAACTTGACACTGTAGTGTTTGTTCTGGGAGAAGAATTTCTTCATTGTAAGATTGTTAAAAACTTTTAACTGATCAGTTGGGAACCTAACCTTGTGCAGATCAATGATTCAGAACTCTGTTGTATATGTTTTGACCAAGTTTGCACCATCCAAGTTCAAGATTGTGGTCATCAAATGTGTGCTCACTGCACATTAGCTCTGTGTTGCCACAACAAACCCAACCCGACCACTGCATGCTTAACTGCTCCTCTATGCCCTTTCTGCCGAAGCAACATAGCCCAGTTGGTGGTTGCTAAGATTAAGACTGATGATGGAGAAAAAGACAACCCATCGAAGCTAAGGAAAGCAAGACGGTCGAGAAATTTCAGTGAGGGAAGCAGCAGCTTCAAAGGCTTATCAGCTATGGGTTCATTTGGAAAGATGGGTGGTCGTGGTTCAGGAAGAATTGCAGACAGTGGCGATTGTGTGGACAAGTCTTGACAAAGCTTGGGGAAGCAGGGCTGGCACTGTTGGGTATATACAAAATTTCATTGCTTGTAGATTTTGCATCTTGTTAGTGAAAGAAGAGAGATGGAATAAGGGAGAGTTTTTTGTTTTTCTTGTTAAGGGTCGATGAGGCTTTGAGCCATATAAGACGGAAAATTGAAAACAAATATAATGTATGTTTCCTTGGAATTTCTCCTGTATTGGTTTATTGTTTTAAAATATGAAATTTACCATTGTATGCCTCTCTCTCAAGCAGAACCCCACAGTGGCTATGGCTGATCCCAAGGCTCTGTAACAGACCCTGGTCTGGAGAACTTCGATTTTTTTTTAAAAATCTCTTTCCACTTTTTTCACAAGATAAAAGAGTGTATAAAAAGCTGTTGGGTTTCTGGTAGATCATGTGACCTTGTCTATTGATTATTGAGCACTGTTGAGACCTCCATTATTTCGTTCTGATAACTGGCCAGTGAAGCCGAAGATCTTTTATTGCCTTTGCATATCTATTTCAACACTTGGAGGGTAAAGATATTGCCACCATGCAGACTTTAGATACTGTGGCCACCTTGCAGTGGGTGACAAGGAGAGAACAAGTCGAGTCTCATAATTCAGAATTCAGACGAGCAGTTGGGCCTTTTGCTTGGGGTTCCTTGCACGAAATCATCCTACTTTGTTTTTTGGCGATAGAATGTGTCTCCTGCAAAGAATCAATCCAACCATTCTCAGCCTCACGGTGGTGTTTTATTGACTCATCCAAAAGCTCCGGTCGCAAAATGGCCAGCGTTCCATGTGGAAAGTGACAGGGTAGAGTGGAAGCTCGGTCAACAGAGACCGTTTCTAATTCCTGCAACTCATCTCCTGGACAGGAAAAGCCTTGCAAGTTGGAAAAAATTAAGGGTCTCATAAAAAAACAAAGTTTATCTAATCAAATGAGGTCATTACAAAACCGTTTTGACTATGGGGAAGGGGTACTATTTACAAATATCTAAAGACCTGGTCGCATGTCCTTGTCACCTCGTCTCTTCTGTTCCGTAGCTTCTAACGATGTCCAGGGGAGGAGGTTTTGCACCTTGGAGTGGACCAGCTTTAATCAGTTAAAACTATTGTTCGCGAAGCAATTAATGAATCACAACAAACCAGTCAATTCTTCAGAAAAGGCATCTGGGTTTTACTAATTTACTGGAAGCAAATGGGGAAACGCTACTTTCAGGATTCTTTAAGCTGCGTTTCAGTATGAAGCAGAATAAGGATAGTTCATCCACGAGGAACCGAGACTCTAATTTCTGGATCCCAACTCTGTCCAGTGAGCAGAAATGCATATCTTACGAATCCCGCAGTGTCCATAGTGTTGGTTCTTGTGCACGTACATTAATATAAACGTATATAAAGCTGGAAGGTGCGAAGACCAACCTCCAAGATGGTACATACAAAAGGAGAGGACAAACCAGAGAACCTTTTGACATTAGGAACAGAGGAGAGGGTACGGGTATTCTAATTTACCTTGAACAAGTAAACCAATTACAGCGCCGTAGTCAGAAACATCACACTCACTCCCAAAAGAGAACTTCTTGGTATGGTCGCCTCCAATTTAATGATCAAGCTTCTTTACTGGTTGAAAGGATTGGACTGTTGTGTCAGATTCAACGAAACACCGAAACGGCATATTTTTATTCGGTTTCCCAGTAAAAATGAATTCAGCAAAAGTCTTCATTTTGCAGTCTTTGCACAGATACATGAGAGTAGTATTGGAGTACCGTGACCATGGCTGTGGTTGAAATCTCTGCTGTTTCTTCTCCCTTGGATGACTGATCCGAGGGAGGAAGCCACTGACCGATCAGAGCCAACCTGAGGAGAGGTAATCAGACCATTCACGAAGAGTGAATTTGATTGAGAGATTTCATCAAGCTCGTCACTCGTAGAGTTGCAGTTTCTCGTAAACACATTGGCGGCTGTTCTTTCCACCTCCAGAAAATGGCCAAGAGGTGGAGCATTTCTGGGGCTCTCGGCATTCAGACACGCTTTGCCGCAGATAGAGAACCATAGCTTGGATTTGTAGCTCTTTCTTGCCTTCCACTGGTTCGAGTCTTCACGCCCTACCCGTCCTTCCAGAGAGGTCCAGAATGCTGTTAACTCCAATGAAGTTACCAAGTGTGATGCTCTTGTCAAGAAAGAAAGACCCCTGCAACTGGTCATAACTCCACTATAAGATTGAATGCTACGAAGAATCATTTCTTTTGGCTCAGATGGGCATAACATCAAGACAAAAGGAGAAGAAGTGGGTGGAAGAAGTGGGAGAAGCTGTGAGCAAGGTGTTGAAGGAGATAGAACCAGAAAAATCAGGGTATCTGAACAAGCCAACTCTCACATTCAAGGGCTGCAAACCAAGGGGCCATACGTCTTCCTGCCATCTCTGCGAAAACCAAAATCATTGTAAGATACGGAATGAACCGCCATAGCATTTAACAAGGAAGAAGAAAGTTCCAGAGCACAAAGACCCGATTACCCAGAATCACATTGGTGGGAAATGATCAGAAGCAACAGATAGAAGTGGAAACAAATACCTCTTGAGCCCTTACAAAGGTGCGCGGAAGAGAAAAACAGAGAGCGGAAGAGAAAATCAGGGCTTTTGACGCTGTTGCCGGAAATACAGCAACGCGGTACTCGCCGCCGGAAGACCCAGGTTGTCGCCGGAGGAGCAAGGTCGTCACTGTTTCTATCCAGAAACAGCAGCTCGGGACGTCATCTCTGTTTCTATCCAGAAACAGTAACTCGGGACGTCGTTACTGTTTCTGTCCAGAAACAGCAGTGGAAAATTGCGAAAGGAGGCTGTTGTGCCTCATTGTCGCCGGAAGAGAAAGGACACACTATTGCTGCAGAAAACGGGCTCTGTTGGTCGACGCTGCAGAGAAGGGTCTCGGTTGGTCGACGCTGCAGAGAAGGGTCTTTGCTGGCTGTGAAAAAGGTGAAAAGAAAAGATACTGGTCCCACTTGTATTATGATTCCTCTGATTGAAGAAATAAAAATCCTCTGCAGCTCCCGTGGACGTAGGCAATTTGCCGAACCACGTAAAATTTTGTGTTGTGTGATTACTTGTCTCTTTATTGTCATCGTTTTGTCATAACAACTGGTATCAGAGCAGAGGTTCGACTGAGGGAAAAATGATGGCTGGAGACGAAGTGAAGGTATCGGGGATCGAGAAGTTCTATGGCAAGGACTATGGATTCTGGAGGATGCAGATAGAGGACTACTTCCATGGGAGAAAACTCCATCTTCCACTATTGGAGAAGAAATCGGAAAAAATAGAAGAAGACGATTGGAATCAGTTGGATCGACAGGTTCTGGGGATTATTCGGCTAGCCCTGTCGAGGTCCGTTGCACACAACGTCAGTAAGGTGAAGACGACTATGGGTCTCTTAGAGGTTTTGTCAGGTATGTACGAAAAGCCTTCAGCGAATAACAAAGTTTATTTGATGAAAAAGTTATTCAATTTGAAGATGATAGAAGGTACATCTGTTGCACAACATTTGAATGCTTTTAATACTATCACAAATTAATTGTCATCTGTTGAAATTGAATTTGATGATGAGATACGTGCACTGATACTATTGGCTTCATTGCCAAATAGTTGGGAAGCCATGAGAATGGCTGTGAGTAATTCTACTGGTAAATCAAAGTTGAAATATGATGATATTCGTGATTTCATTTTGGCTGAGGAGGTACGCAGGAGGGATTCAGGCAAGACTTCGGGTTCGAGTTCCTCATTGAATGTTGATTCTCGGGGGAGATCACATGACAGGAACTCAAACAGAAATAGATCAAAGCCAAAGTACAGGAGCAAGAGTAAGTCAAGGCCTGGTCAGCAAGCAACTTGCTGGAACTGTGGCAAAGCTGGCCACTTAAAGAGAAACTATAAAAGCCCTAAGAAAATCGAAAATGATAGTGCAAATGCAGTAACTGAAGAAGTACAAGATGCACTATTGCTTGTAGTTCATAGTCCAGTTGATGATTGGATACTGGATTCAGGGGCCTCATTCCATACATCCTACCATCAGGAGATAATGCAAAACTATGTTGTAGGTGACTTTGGGAAGGTATATCTGGCTGATGGAGAAACCTTGAACGTGGTGGGGATGGGAGACATTGACATTGCACTCCTTAACAATAACAAATGGACCTTGCAAAAGTTCAGGCACATTCCTGAATTGAAGAAGAACCTCATTTCTGTTAGGCAGCTTGATGAATGTGACCATTCAGTGGTGTTCTTAGATAACACTCGGAAGGTCACCAAAGGAGCATTGGTACTGGCACGGGGTAAGAAAACCGGTACACACTATTTGACTACTGGTATGATTAATACTATTGCTACTACCGTTGCAGAAAGCACAACAGATTTATGGCATTGCAGGCTTGGCCATATGAGTCAGAGGGGTATGATAGAACTGCTGTCCAGAGGCAAGCTACCAGAATTGAAATCTGTTGATCTCAGTATATGTGAGAGTTGCATTATGGGGAAACAGAAAAATGTCAGTTTTTTAAAGGGTGGCAGAACACTAAAGAAAGAAAAACTGGATCTTGTGCACACAGATGTGTGGGGACCTTCCCCAGTGGCATCCCTTGGAGGTTCTCGTTACTATGTCACATTCATTGATGATCATAGTAGGAAGGTATGGGTTTATTTTTGAAGCATAAATCTGAGGTATTCAATGTGTTCAAAATTTGGAAGGCCATGGTTGAAACAGAGACAGACTTGAAACTGAAATGTTTGAGGTCTGATAATGGCGATGAGTATATTGATGGCGGATTCAAAGAATATTGTGCAACTCAAGGTATCAAAATGGAGAAGACCATTCCTGGGACACCATAGCAAAATGGAGTTGCTGAACGGATGAACAGAACCATCAATGATTGTGCTAGAAGCATGAGGTTGCACGCTGGATTACCACCTACTTTTTGGGCAGATGCAGTCAGTACTGCAGTTTACTTGATCAACAGAGGACCATCAGTTCCGTTGGATTGTGGATTGCCAGAGGAGGCCTGGAGCGGGAAAGAGGTCAAATTTTCTCATCTTAAACTTTTTGGTTGTCTTTCTTATGTTCTTGTTGATTCTGATGCTCGTAGTAAACTTGAGGCCAAGTCAAGAAAATGTTATTTTATTGGCTATGGAGACGAGGCATTTAGTTATTGTTTCTGGGATGATTAGGGTCGAAAGATTATAAGAAGCAGGAATGTGATTTTCAATGAGAAGATTGTATACAAGGACAAGTCCAGTACAGTTGCTGAAGCAGCTCCTTAGGAGTTCGAGTTTGTGAGATTGGATGACCTACCAAAGGCCACAGTGCAGTGCAAAGATGCGAGTGACGGGGAGAGTGGGTCCAGTGCACCCGTTCCTATTATTCCTCAATCAGATCCAGAGCCGTCCACTCTTGTAGCTGTAGTTCGCAGGTCAGTTAGGACTATTCGGCCTCCACAACGTTTCTCACCTATTTTGAATTATATTCTGCTGACAGATGGTGGAGAACTGCAGAGTTATGAAGAAACCTTGCAAGATGAAAATTCTAGCAAGTGGGAGTTGGCAATGAAGGAAGAGATGAATTCCTTGTTAGAAAATCAGACATGGGAGTTGACTGAACTTCCACCAGGGAAGAAGGCATTGCACAACAAGTGGGTGTACCGGGTGAAAACTGAGCATGATGGCAGTAAGAGGTACAAGGCTAGACATGTTGTAAAGGGCTTTTAGCAGAAGCAGGGTATTGATTACTCTGAGATTTTCTCTCATGCGGTGAAGATCACAACCATCAGGTTAGTACTGTCCATGGTTGCTACTGAAGATTTATTTCTTGAGCAGTTAGATGTGAAAACAGTTTTTCTTCATGGAGACCTTGAAGAAAACATCTACATGCACCAACCTGAGGGGTTTGCAGTACAGGGAAAGGAAGGTTCAGTTTGCAGACTGAAGAAGAGCTTGTATGGCCTGAAGCAAGCTCCCAGACAGTAGTACAAGAAATTTGACAGCTTTATGTCCAGTGCAGGTTACATAAGATGTCAGGCAGATCACTGTTGCTATGTTAGGTATTTTGACAATTCTTACATCATTCTGTTAGTATATGTGGATGACATGCTTATTGCAGGGGCTAGTATTGATGAGATCAATAATTTGAAGAAGCAGATGTCAGAGCACTTTGCAATGAAGGATTTGGGAGCTGCGAAGCAAATCCTTGGTATGAGAATGGTCAGGGACAGAGTCAGAGGCACGTTGAGACTCTCGCAGGCTGAGTATGTGAAAAAGGTACTCAGCAGGTTCAATATGGATAAGGCCAAACCAGTTGGCACACCCTTGGTCAATCACTTTAGACTCAGCAAGGATCAGTCACCTAAGTCAGAGGAGGAACTAGATTACATGAGTAAGGTTCCTTATGCCTCAGCTATTGGTTCACTTATGTATGCTATGGTTTGCACTAGACCGGATATTGCCCATGCAGTGTGAATTGTGAGTAGATACATGAGTAACCCAGGAAAACAACATTGGGAAGCTGTGAAGTGGATTATGAGGTACTTAAAAGGCTCCTCCGATACGTGCTTGTGTTTCTCAGGAAAGAGTTTAGAGGTGAGGGGCTATGTTGATGCTGATCTAGCTGAAGATATTGATAGCAGAAAAAGTACTACAGGGTTTGTTTACACTCTGGGTGGTACTGCAATTTCATGGGGTTCAAATCTACAGAAAACAGTTTCTTTGTCTACCACAGAAGCTGAGTACATTGCAGTATCAAAAGCTGCAAAGGAGATGATCTGGCTACAGGGCTTCTTGGAGGAATTGGGCAAGAAAAATCAGAAGGGCACTCTCTACAGCGATAGTCAAAGTGCTATATTCCTTGCCAAGAACCCAACACTTCATTCCAGGACAAAACACATTCAGATCAGGTATCATTTTATACGATCATTGTTAGATGATGGATAGTTGGTACTTGAGAAAATTTGTGGAAGTAAGAACCCTGCTGATATGTTGACAAAGGGTGTTACACTTGAGAAACTGAAGTTGTGCGCAACTTCAGTTGGTCTTCTAGCATGAAGACAAGAGCAATGAGCTGTAGAGGTAGTAGATATCATGTTTGAGGAAGAGGGTGATATAGTGGATGTACCAGTTTCCAAGTGGGAGAATTGTTGAGCATGGTGTAGTCTGGTCCATACGTGCGAGCAGGACATGAAGGGCATTCATGATTTTAATTTGCCCTTTGGCGTAAGCTACAATCAAGGGAAAATTAAAATCTCGCTTGGTTCGATTTGATTTTGCTTCCTCTTCGTGGTGTCTTTGAAAAACAGAGAGCGGAAGAGAAAATCAGGGCTTTTGACGCTGTTGCTGGAAATACAGCAACGCGGTACTCAGGTTGCCGTCGAAAGAGCCAGGTTGTCACCGGAAGAGTGAGGTTGTCGCCGGAAGAGCGAGGCCGTCGCCGGAGGAGCAAGGTCGTCACTGTTTCTATCCAGAAACAGCAGCTCGGGACTTCGTCACTGTTTCTGTCCAGAAACAGCAGCTCGGGACGTCGTCACTGTTTCTATCCAGAAACAGCAGCTCGGGACCGTTCTCGCCGTTGCGAAAGGAGGCTGTTGTGCCTCGTCGTTGTCGGAAGAGAAGGACGACACCATTGCTGCAGAAAACGGGCTCTATTGGTCGATACTGCAGAGAAGGGTCTCTGCTGGTCGACGCTGTAGAGAAGGGTCTTTGCTGGCTGTGTAAAAGGTGAAAAGAAAAGATATTGGTCCCACTTGTATTGTGATTCCTCTGATTGAAGAAATAAAAATCCTCTGCACCTCCCGTGGACGTAGGCAATTTGCCGAACCATGTAAAAATTTGTGTCGTGTGATTACCTATCTCTTTATTGTCATCGTTTTGTCATAACACAACCCACTTACCATAAAGGACAAATCGTTAAATCAGAGCTACAGAGGAACAGTTAGTTGATTGAAGAGGATCATTGTGGAGCAGGAGAGGCCAAAGGGTCCATTTTTTATTTGAAGTTCGAAGAAGAGAAGAAACACCCTGCCAATGACAGGGAAAGAGAGCATAAACATCTGTCGACAGGGCAGGTCATGCGCTTCCATTTATAATCTCCGATGTCTCTGCTTTATTGAGACGACTGTACATCAAAGTTCAGTAGAGAAGGGAAATAAAGTAAAGAATATTTAGAGGCCAGGGAAAAGAATTTGTGAAAGAAATCCGGCATCTGTCCTCGGTTGTCTTGAAAATGATTGAATACGTGGTGAAACCTTCAAATGTCCTGAAAACAAGCTCCCCACTGCTTTGATGCTTTCTTCCCTGTGCGGCAGATCGAGACCAGCCGTTTCTTTCCTCACCTGGATCAGTCTGGTCATGATTAGGAACTGTAATCGTCTTTCTGTAAAATAAGATAAAGTTGGGAACTGTGAGGTGAAGGAAGAGCTGAAACCAGTGCTCCATGCGTCATGGACTTGTCCTGTTTCCGAGTTCGGCAAATGGGACCGAGAGAAGAAGGGAAAAGGATCCTGATCAAGTGCAGCAAGGCCGAGCTAATGGTGGATACTCAAAGTGGCTTTGTATATGATCCTAGTCAACATACTTGGAACTTTCAGGTGTAAAGTGAGGTGCTCACAGAGCAGGCACTGGCCACCATCTACAGAGACGTCGAAATGGGACTACAATAGTGTGAAAATCCAATCAGGTCGTGCAGGAAAAGGAAGAAGGGACTATCTCATAATGATTTTTCTAATTTCACTAGGACACCCATGAAAAAAATAAAGAAGGGAATGAAGGAAAAGAACAAAAAGGAGATGAAGGAAAAATTAAAAGAAGAAAAAAAGGAGGAGAAGAAAAAAGAGAAAAATAAAAAAATCTTTAAATTATTTAAAATTTTAAAAATTACAACAAAGTTTTACTCCCAATTAATTTTGTAAATTCCTTGTGAGAGAGTCCCTTATCCTAGAAAAATTGGAAATTTTGCTGGGACAAGTCCTAGAGAAAAAATGGAAGGGAAAAAGGAAAAGAAGAAAAAGAAAAAAATGAACAGAAGGGAAAAAGGAAAGAAGAAAAATAGGAGGGGGAGAAAAAAGAGAAAAAGGAAAAGAAGGAGAGAAAAAAAATAAAAATAGGAGAAGAAGGGACAAAAACAAGAAGGGCAAAAAAGGAAAACAAGAAAAACAAGAAGAAGGAAAAAGCAAAGAAGAAAAATAGAAAAAGGAAAATATCTTAAAAATATTTAAAATTTTAAAAATTATGAAAAATATTTATTTATAGCAAAATTGGGAATTTCGCTAGGAGAGAGCCCCTTCTCCCAGTGAATGTGGAAATTTTACTAGGGCAAGTCTCGAAGTAAAATGGACAAGAAGAAAAATAGGAGGAAAAAAAAAGAGAAAAAGGAAAAGATGGGGAGAAAGGAAAAAGAAAACACATGATAAAAAGGCAAAAGGAAAAGAAGAAAATTGAAAAAGGAGAAAAAGGAGAAAAAGGAGGAGAAGAAATAAGAGAAAAATGAAAGAATAATAAAAATATCTAATTTTTTTAAAATTACTTAAAAGCATTACTCCCAACGAATTTGTGAAATTCACTAGGAGAAGGGACTCTCTCCTAGTGATTTTTCTAATTTTTTTGGGACAAGTCCCCAAGAAAAAAAAAGAAGGGCAAAAAGGAAAGAAGACAAATAAGAGGAGAAAAAAAATAATTTTGCATAAAAAAATATTTTTTTAAATTACTAAAAATATTTACTCCCATGGAGAAGGGACTCTCTCTCAAGGAATTTGCAATCCTAATAGGAGATGAGACTCTCTCCAAATGAATTTTCAATTTTTTCTAGGACAAGTCCCCAAGAAAAAAAGAAGGAAAAAAATGAAAAGAAGAAAAAGAAAAAAAGGAGGAGAAGAAATAAGAGAAAAAAGAAAAAATCTTAAAAATATTTAAAAATTACGAAAAATATTTTCTCACAATGAGTTTGGGAAATTCGTTGGGAGGAGGGCCTATCTCCGAATGACTTCTCTAATTTCACTAGGACAAGTCCCCAAGAACAAAAGAAGGGAAATGGGGAAAAGAACAAAAAATGAGACGAAGGAAAAAATAGAAAGAAAAAAAATAGGAGGAGAAAAGAGAAAAAAAGAAAAAGAAGGGAATTGTATCTTAAAAAACTTTCTAACAAAATTTTCATTTTGCTGGGAAATAAAGTTCCCAAAAACCTGTCCTTAGTTTGGTTACAGGCTGCAACTCTCTTACAAAATGCTGAAATCACCATCAATCACCGGTTAGCTATATGACGGTGAATTTAGAAATTCGTTGGGGGTAAGCCAACTCTCTCTTAGAAAATTTTTCGGGAGGGAGAGAATTCCCCAAAAAGATCTCTCTTAGCAAATTTTAAAGTGTTGTGGCAAAAGTTGAGTAGAGTTTTTTTAGACTATGACATTTTTGACTACTGTATGGAATTTTGTCATATGACTAGGAGTGAGTTTCTTTTCCACATTTGTTTTGTTCAAGTTGGAGAGAAGTAGAAGAAAAGTACATAGAAAGAGGTATTTTATGTTACAAGGCCAGAATAATCAAGGGGAAGAAAAAGATGAAAATTTTGCATCTATGAAGATTTTTTTAGCCAAAAAAGATGGAGAGCAAGAATCTTTTTCCTTGTGTTGAATTCTAGGGTTTAATCCATGGATAACTTCGTTTGAGAAGAAGAAGAAGAAAGGAAGAAGAAAAGAGAAGATGAGAAGGAAAAGGCAAGAGCACAAGTTCAGGAGAGAAACTTTAAGGGTTAATAGAGAGCACGAATTTGAGCTCCTTCCCCTCACTTTCTTATTTATATAGGTGGAACATAGATGCTCTAATACATAAGAATAAAAAATGAACACTTAAACTAACCACTAATTATAGCTTATGCCACTCACTCTCATAATTACATAGAATACCACTCAAACTACTTCAACAACCCCCCTCAAGTTGGGCAAAAAATATCAAATATTCCTAGCTTGGAGCAAGTATTTGTTAGCGACTTTGTAGTAATAACCTTTGTGAACATACCCGCCAATTGATTCTTTGAAGGAATATATTGCATAGATATTATTTTGACTAAAAGTTTTTCTCATATGAAATGACAATCTATCTCAATGTGCTTGGTTCTCTCACGAAATACTAGATTGGTCGCAATAAGCATAATTGCCTGATTATCGTAATGAAGTTGTATAAGCTTGGTTATCTGGAACCCAAGCTCAATCATGAATAATTTTAACAATAACAATTCACTTACTTCAAGTACCATAGCTCGATATTTCGCTTCTACACTAGATCTAGCCACTACATTTTATTTTTTGCTTCTTTAGGTGTCTAGATTGCCTCCAATAGTTGTGCAGTCACTAGAGGTGGGTTTTCTATCATTAGGAGACCCAACGCACCCAACATCAACAAAGCCTTCAATTTTTGTATGACCGTGACATTTATATAGCAACCATTGATGAGGACTTTTCTTGAGATATCGAAGGATTCTTCCAAATGTGATTATTGTGGTTGATGCATATACTAACTGATAACACTGAACAAATAGGAAATATTTGGTCTTTGTGACTGTGAGATAGATCAACTTTTCAACTAACTGTTGAAACCGACCAACATCAACATCACTACTAGTTCCCGCACACAACTTAACATTAGGTTCCATAGGTGTGTCTCCAGGCTTGCATCCAAGCATCCTGGTCTACTTCAACAAATCAAGTACGTACTTCCTATGTGTTGGATAACATCTCAAAGTGGCATAAAGGTAAATACCTTCCCCACGTCAAGGAGGTGACAAAGGATGTAATTTAATGGTCTTCTCATAAGGATGGTAAAATGGTGTAATTAAAGAAGATGATGTATGTCTACTTATGTCTTTTCCTTTTGAGAGCTTGTAGCCCTAAGGGCATTGTAGTCATTGTAAACATCCTACCTCAACTATAAATAGAAACTCAAGGCATGGGGTATATCATTAAGTCTCCCCTCTTCTCTCAAAATTTTGGGACTTTCCTCTCAAACTCTCTCTCTCACTCCATCTCCTTAGCCGTCCCTCTCTCTCCTTTCTCATCTCTTCCTTCTTCTTCTCTTTTTCTTCTCCTCTTCTTCTCTTTCCTCTCTCAACCTCTTGGTCGAAGACCTTATTATAGGATCCTAAATTCAAAATGATATAAGAGCTATGAATTTAGGATCCCAATATTAAAATGATGCTAAAGTTTTTTTTTTTTCATCAAAGTTTCTCGTGGATGTTTTTGTGGAGCATGGACCAAAATTGGATTTTGGTTCATTCAAGATAAGTTTTTCCCCTTCTTTTTTTGAGATGTTTACTAGTTTTTAATCTCAATGTTGAAGCAAGATGAACGAGGGAGATGAGAGGGGAGGGAGAAGAGAAGAAAAGATCGAAGATAGAGAGTTTGGCTAGAGAGGAGAGAAGCAAAAAGGGAGAAGAAAGACTTTAGGCTAGGAGAGAGATTCTTCCACGAATTTGAGAAGAGGAGAGCTTGATAAAAGGCTTCAACCAAGATCCCTATTTATACTACTTCCATTAGATATTTAGGTAAACTCCTCAATCAATTAGGATCTATAATTACATCAATCAAGATTAGCTAAATTACATTAATCAAAGAAAGATCAATCAAATTACAATAATCAAGGAAAATTGCCAAATCTTCCACCTCACGTGATGAGGATTCCACCTCATGTGATGACTCATCATGCCACCTCATGTGGTGACTCCTTGTGTAGGCATGGTAGTTTTGGTGCCACCTTCTAACACTCCTCCTCAAAATTGGGGTGAGAAAATATTGTAGATGGCCAACTTGCTGCAAATGGTGGACAAGATTTTATGAGTGACTGGTTTGGTGAGAATGTATGCACCTTGCCCTTGTGAAAAGATATGTTTGAGAGATAATATCCCAGCTTGGAATTTCTCCCATATAAAGTGGCAGTCCACCTCAATGTGTTTGTTCTCTCATGGAAGACCAAATTTGAGCTGATATGAATCGCCACTTGATTATCGCAATGTAGATCCATATGAGCTTTTTTATAGAATTCCAGTTTAGTGCGAAGAGATTTGATCCATAGAAGCTCACTAATTGTGTGTCTTATAATCCTATATTCTGCTTCTGCACTGGACCTTGCAACTACATTGTGTTTTTCGCTTCTCCATGTAACCAAGTTCCCTCCAACCATTATATAATATCCCAATGTAGATTTTCTGTCATTCGGGGATCCGACCTAGTTTGCATTTGAGAACCCTTCTATGTTGAAGTGAGCATGGTTTTTATGGAGAAGCCCTCTTCCTGGACCTCCTTTCTAGTATCGATATATTCTTTCGAGTGCTTGCCAATGAGTAAGTTGTGGTTTGTGCATGTATTGACTCACCACACTTACCACATAAGAGATATCTGGCCTTGTTACACAGAGGGAAATGAGTTTCCCCACAAGTCTTTGATTTTTTTCGATGTCCACATCTTCTCCAGTGCCTACTAATAATTTAGTATTTGAATCCATAGGGGCTTCTGTCTACACCCCATCATTCTTGTCTTCTGTAATAGATCAAGGTCATACTTCCTTTGTGATAGTATAATCTTATGTTTGGAGTATAGTACTTCAATACCCAGAAAATATTTTAGTAGTCCAAGATCTTTTGTCTTGAACTCTTTACTTACTATTTCCTTAGTTTTCTGAATAGCCTTCAAAGCACTGCCGTTTAAGACAATATCATCAACATAGATGGCCAAAATCACTTTCCCTTTAGATGTGTCTTTAAGAAACACATAGTGATCTATAGAACATCTGTGAAATCTGGCACGTATCAGTGTTTGGCTAAATTTATCAAACCATGCACGAGGATACTGTTTCAGATCATAGAGGGATTTCTTCAATCGACATACTGACTCCCCCTCAAACCATAAATCCAGGTGGTTGTTGCATATAAATTTTTTCCTTTATATCCCCAATGAGGAAAATATTTTTCACATCAAGCTAATAGACTGACCAGGAAGAATAAGCAACAAGGGATAATAAAATATATACCGAGTTCAATTTGGCCACTAGAGAGAAAGTTTTCTCATAATCAATCCCATAACACTGAGTATACTTTGGCAATAAGGTGGGCCTTAAGGCTAGCAACGGACCCATCTAGATTATGTTTAACCATTTAGGTCCACTTATAGCAGATGAGTTTTTTTTCCTAATGGAAGCGGAACTAGAACCCATGTTTGATGTTCATAGAGTGCCTGCGTTTCTTCTTCCATTGCCACTTTCCACTCTGGATGTCTTAGAGCCTCCTAATAAGATTGTGAGACAAAGATGGAGGATATAGACACAAGAAAATGACAACATGAAGAAGATAAACGATGGTGAGACACAATATTGGATATGGGATGAGAAGTAGAGGTCCTAGTGCAAGCTCTGGGTTCTTTCCCTAAGGCGATGGGTCGAGTATCATATTGTGGTCCAAAAGGAACAAGAGAATATGGACTTACCTCAATGGGATTCTCACACTCCACAAGTGTGGTGTCAGCCAGTGCTTTAAGGGGTCTAATAGTTTCCACAACACGAGTCACAATCGGTCAAGGAGAGGTTGGTATAGAGGAGAGACCAGGAGAGGCATTTTTGGAGTAGTATGAAGAGTCTTCGAAAAAAGTTACATCCCTAGACACAAGTAACCTTTGGAGAGTAGGATTGTAGCAAATATAACCCTTCTACATGCGAGAGTATCCTAAGAAGATACACTTGACAGATTTTGGATCAAGTTTACCACACTGTGGGGAAGTAATATGAACAAAGCATGTACACCCGAAGACTTTCAAGAGAAGCAAAAAAGGATCACCATGTGGAAACAATAAAGAATATGGGGATTTATGATCGAGAATGGAAGATGGTAGCCTATTTATAAGAAAACATATAGTAAGGATGGAATGCAGCTAATAAAAGTATGATATTTTCATGGTATAAAATAAGTCGTGAGTTACCTCAAGAAGATGATTGTTCTTCTGTTCTACTACACCTTTCTGTTGAGGGGTGTAGATACAAGACGTTTGATGGATAATGCCATCCTCTTGACAAAAAAAGTCAAGATCACTGGAGATATATTCTTTGGCATTATCAGACCTAAGTACTTTTATTTTCTAACCTAATTGAGTGACCACCATAGTATGAAAGGATTTGAAAATTGAGGGTATTTCAGATCATTCTTTAAAGAGAAATAACCATGTGGTATGAGTAAAATCATTAATAAAGGTAATAAAGTACTTAACTCGAGAAAATTTTGAGATACTCAAGGGTCCCCACACTTTTAAGTTCAAGCTGATGTGAATATGTGGTTCTTTGGTGTTTGATCAATTAACACACTTCATAATTTAAACTTGGCATATCCTTAAAGGTAGGAAAAAGAAGATGAAGAGATTGTGTAGATGGATGTCCCAACCGATTGTGCCTTAGACTTGTCTCAATGTGCTTGGTTGAGACGTCATTTGTTTGAGGTAGGTCCAAGTAGTAGAGCCCCACTTGTTCACAACCTTCTCCAATCACCTGTTTCGTTGTAAGATCCTGAAACACAAAAGAAGTGGGCGAGAAGGTGATAGAGCAATTGAAATGTTATGTAAGTTGACTAATAGATAAAAGATTCAAAGGGTATGAACAAAAAAAAAAATTTGTGAGCGGAAGTGATGGCGTAACAGAGGTGGATCATTTCCCGAGAACTTGAGTTTGGGAACCATCAACTATGGTAACAATTGTATTTGAGAGACTAGGAGAGACAGAGTGGAGTAGAGTTTTATTACACGTGAGATGCTCATAGGCCCTTAAGTCAATTTTCCAAGATGAAGAGGAGGAAGTGGCAAAGAGCATACCTGAAGCGGTGGTTGTAACAACATTTGAGTAGGAACTTGGAGGAGAAGCCATCATAGTTTTCATTTTCTGGAATAAGTCATACTCATCATCGGTAAGGGTCTTCTTTTATGTTGGTGGGGGCAGACTTGTCCTCTTTTGTACCAATTATTGAGGCTTGATTAGCCTTGGCCCATTTCAGCGTGCCATGGATTTTCCAACACTGATCGATAATGTAACCATATTTCCCATAGTGGGTACATTCCTTACCTTCTGTTTTGGAGGAACCATTACTTCCACCTCTTACTCATCCTCCTCTATAATTTATTCTAGGGCCTCGCCTGTGGTTGATGCTCCCTTATTCCCGAAGTCCATAATGGATGATACTTCAGTGGGAGAAGGGGAAGAAGAATTTGGAATGCGGAGTAATGTGGTACATAACATCATCAAAAGTGGGAATAATAGAGGCGCTACGAAGATGAGTTTTAGCAACCTCGAGATATGGCTTAATATTTGCTAGAAAAATGGCATAGGCTAAGGCTTCCAATTGCTTGTCTTAGACAAAGACATTAGTGGAGTTAGGCTGAGCTAGCTTCCGTTCTTGAAGAAGGCCTCTAAATCAAGCCAAATATTCATGGATATTTTCTTCTTGTTTAGTATTGAATATACTTTGGAGACAGTCATATGGCCTTTGTAAGTTATCATAGCCAGAGTACAACTTAGCACATGTCTAGATGAACAACATTGTTGGAGACAAGTTCTTCCAAGCTATTGACGAACCAACTAATAACCAAAGTGTCATTTTTAACCACTTAGCATAGGCAACATCTTCTTCATCAATGAGTGGCCTAGGTTTTGTTAGGTGACCAAGTAGGTCCCTTATAATAACAAACCGTCAAACCGATTTGGACCAACTCAAGTAATTTGATATCCCTTGCAAGGGTATGGTAGTAATCTTGAGAATATCTTTCTTTCTACTCATGTATTCTTCAGCCGAAAGATGCAATTCAAGGGTAATAGAATACTCAAATGTGAAGTAGCCTAAGTAAGCGGATTGTAGAATCAAGTGAAGCCAAGTCTAGCTCGGGTATATGGGAGGAGAACCCGAGCTTATCAAGCCTTTTAGTGAAAGAGGGAACTCTCTTAGGCAAGTAAACTTGTTGGCCAAAAATATCTATAATCAATTCTCTAGTTTTCCTTTTAGAGAATAGCAAAAATCAATCAATAAGCATGAAATCAAGAAAGGTAAGGTGGCATTATGAGTAAGGAAAACTCATTCTAAAAATATATTTGACTCCAATTTGGAATAAACCAGTGTAGATTCAATCTCTCGTGAGTTAGGCAAGAGATTTTGATTGAAAATTGAACAAATCAGGCCTAATCAAGAAGATATTGATTGAATATAAGATCTAAAAAAATAACAATCTTTCTTCAAATAGATTAGCGCCAACTTGGTTTTCCAAAGGACTACTTAGTTCTTTTGTGCTTACTTTCTTTTATGTAAAATACAATCTTCTAACGTCCAAGTGTGTGGAAGATGGGCTCAAACCCGCAGACCAAGGAGAAGGCCCACAGACCCACATAGTGGTCTCAAGATGGTAAATAGAGAATCATCTCATAAAGATAGCACTAATGCAATTAGTTTATGATTTATGTATCTTATTCACTCTTACTAGGGTGAAGAGTATTCTTGTAATATTGGTACTTTTGATATCTATAAATACAACTTAAAGGGGGAGGGTTTGGATAAGTCCATTAACCTAATCTTCCTCCTCTTTTCTTCAAATTCGTCACTCTTACTCTTCTCCTTCTAAAACCTTTTCTCCACTGCTCTTCTTCTTCTTCTCACCCCTTAATCCTCTTCAACTGTGATTATACATAATGAAATCCTAAGTTTCAACATGGTATCAGAGAAGACAATGATCTGAAATGTAAAAGGAGAAGAAAATTGAAAAAAAGATGGAGAAGAAACAGAGGAAGAAGAAGAAAACTAAAAAGAAAAAAAAGGAGTTTCTCATTTTTCCATAAATCTTATTTCTAAATTTCTAAATTTCTAAATTTCTAAATTTCATTGGATGTTTCACTCTCTTTACATATTTTTATATAGAAAATTTTATACCTTTGGAAAGATATTTGAGTTTAGTTTCTAACTCAAAAATAATTTTTGAAATCATTTTTTCTAGAAAGAGAAATCGAGATTTGAAGTAGCAAAGGTAAAGTAGTAGAAAAGTTCCATGCAATAGCAAAAAGCTTCAACTTTCGAGTTGTTTATGCCATCAAGAACGAGACTTTATATAGAGAAATGAATTATATATCAAAACAAAGATACGTAAATTTATTTTCTCAACTATTCAACCAATTCTCATTCTAATTTTTTTAGATAGAGATATTAATCTTGGAAGAATCAATGGTTAGGCTTGTCATAGAAGAAAGAGTACATGTTATTTGGGCCCAGATCCATTTCAGTTGTTGCTATTGTATCTCTCTGATTGAGATATTAGTATTGAATAGGGACTTCCAGGTTACCGATTATTAACAACATTGGTTATTTGATGAAGAAAAAATAACATGGTGGCCCTAGAATATAATATTACGATGATTACCCTGTACCCCCTTATTTGACATTTTTACTCCTACCATTTGAGAGTCGGTGCCCTGTGGATGGACACCATGGAAGAGTTTATTACTACACATCTAAGCAATGCCTATAGACCTACTACCACAAAGCATAGGAGTATGTCCAATATCCAGCGTGAGTTAAGGCTATTATTCACCCAAGAGGTATTTTTTTGAGAAAGTAGGGAGACTCTGTGCCCCACAATAGGGCTACTTTTCCACTTGTGAAATTGAGTGGAAATTTGTTTTTGACTATAACCATTTAATTGGAGTATGAAGCGATGTCTTACTACTAGGAATGATTTTAGTCTCTCTTAAATTATGCCAGCTGAGTTTCAAGAGACCACTAGCTTGAGGGGGAGAGTTGGAAGATGGGCCCAAGCCCACAAGACCAAGGAAGGCCCACACGTCCAAGTGTGTAGAAGATAGGTTCAAGTCCACAAGACCAAAGAAGGCCCATAGGCCTACACAATGGTGGCATGCTGGTAAATAAAGAGTCATCTCATAAAGATGACACTCATGTAATAGTTTATGATTTATGTTTCTTATTCACTCTTACTGCGGTGAAGGATATTATTGTGATATTAATACTTTTAATATCTATAAATACAACTTAAGGGAGAGGGTGGGTTTGGATAGGTCTATTACCCTAATCTTCTTCCTTTTCCTCCAAATTTATTACTCTTCCTTTTCTCCTCCTAAAACCTTCCCTCCACAACTCTTCTTCTTCTTCTTCTCACCCCTTAATCCTCTTCTATTGTAATTATAAATCATGGAATCCTAAGTTTCAACATTATTATTTGAGTAACCAAACCTAAATGAATTGTTACTATGGTGCTTGAAGAAGCCGTTTTGTTTTGCTTTTACAACTCCATGATGCATTGTGTGTCCAATTGCCTCCTTCGGCTTAGATGGATGACAACCAGATCTTTGTTCTTTGGACTTGAATATCTCAAATATGAGATTGTGGCCGTGAGATCATCATGCTTCTTTTTAGAAGCCATAATGTTGGAGTTGATTTTTTTTATAGAGAAAGAGGTAAGAGGTAATGATTGCTTCATTGGGTATGCCAAAAATATGAACGTATAGATTCCCAGGTCCATGTGCTTCTCCAATTTCATGTTATAATTTTTTTTTGCTGAAATAAGAAAATATAAGATAAATATATATGAGCTGTATGGGCCGAAATCCCAGATCCATGTGCTTGTCCTGTTCTAAGTTGTCCGGAGTTCCTATTTCCTAGTTGGGGGCGAAGAAAACAATAGCGGAAAAACCAAATCGCAATTATTAACGACCCATCGTTGATGGTAGCTCTCCTACCCCCCAACCAGACGCCTTTACTCGTTTAACTGCATTCAACATTCCTACTCCGAGCTGCCCATACCCCCCATTAAACTCCTCTCCAATATAAGTCTGTAAGGTTTTGCGGGAAGGAAGGCTTCTGAGCATTTCAAATTTCTCCTTTCTGTTTTTTCATTTTCGTGTTCTACTCCCCTAAATATCGTTTGTGGCTCGCGAGTTCGATTTCTGTTTGGAGGGTGGTCTTTCTGGGAATCGAACATGAAGGTGAATCTTGTTTCGAGGAGCGGAAGAGAGATAGTGAAAGGTGGAATTGAAATTAAGAATGAGGTATAAGTTACTTTATAATTACATTTTTGTTTTCTTCGAATTTTTTAACTCTTGAACTGTGATGGATCTCCTATAGTGAGAATGGATCTGGGCTTTTAAATATTGGTGGATTTTTTTTTTTTTTTACTTTTTCTTTCAGTTTTACTCTACATAGTCATATTCCCTGGTTTTTTGCAGGCTACGGTGCGTGATCTGCAAGAGGCAATTCATCGTCGAAGTAAGTGGTTCACAAGGTTTTCAGTTTCTATTGATAAATTTCTTAACACAAGTTGATTGTTAGGATTCAAAAATGAAAGGACAAGATTTGTCACTGCGTTAATTTCTTTACTTTGAGTTTGAGTTGGATGGTGAATATGCAAAGTTATTTGCACGGGAACTACAAATTGGTTGTAATTGACTACGATTTAGCTGCTAATGAAGCAGCTTGTCTTTCACTCCTTCCAAATCTGGTATCTTAGTTTTATAGATGTCAAGCTGAATTTATGCTGTAGTTGCTGGTATCCTAGATAATAAGACAGATTCACCGTGATCTGTTAATTTTTTAACTGAAAGCCTCTGTGCTTGCAAAAGCTGCAAATAGAACATATTGCGACCAGAAACAGTTGACTGGTACTATCTGTACCAATCCTTCCATTTTTTGTCAGCTCCTTTTACAATGGAGGTGATTTCCAATACTGAGCTGAAATTACACTCATTTCCTGCTCTTCTACACCAGTTTTTTCTGCTTTTCTAAAGAGTTCTGCAAGAGAGCTTTGTTTTGCGAGAATGTTAGTTTCAATGCTTCACTAAAAATGATAATGCTCTCTACTGTCACGTGTTCTGGTTAGTGTGTGAGCTGGATAGTTGCATATCTATCATATCTGCACTTCTATTTGGGATGAGAGGTAGAAAGGGATGCCCCATTTTGATCAATAAAAAGGTGGTTTGCCTTGTTTCTGTCTTCCATTCTTTCTCTGTCTCTATTCTATAGAGAATTTTATAATATGGATGCCCTTTCAACCAAGGATACATGCAGAGTTGCAGAAAGTCTTATAGTCCTTTAACGACTAAAAGCTTCATTGTAAAAGAATTCCTGCCCTTTTTGTAGTTTTTCTCTTTTTTAAACAAGGAAAAAAGAAAATTCTTCAGATTTTTCACAATTGTTCCTGCTGGTAGTTCTTTGAATCTCCCTATTTAGTACTGATGGAGTTGCTATTTTTATTGCCAAACATAGTGATGCCATACCTTGGTTAGTGTGTGCTTCTGATATTATGTGCAAGTTACCCACGCGGGTCATTTGAAATCCCTTAATTGTCTGCTTGTAATTTCACTGATAACTATAATGATCAAATCTGAATGGTTCTAAGAATTAGGTGTGTTATAACCTTTTTCTGTGTGGCAATAAGTTAATAGATTGAGACAGTTTTGCAACAGATAAGCTTTGAGAGCAATGTTTCTGGATGCCTAAGATGTGTCTACTAGAGCCTCTGGACCTGCTTGTTTCTCTTTTTGTAAAGGTTTTTCTTTTAGCATTGTCATTTAAGTAGAAGAACCCACACTCTCTACTATCAATGCTAATCAATTATCTTGTTTAATTAACTAATGTTGCTTAACCTAATAAACGTTCTTTTCTTTCAATAACTATTAGCAGTGCAACTTGACTACTTTCTCAATAGCCGTGGTTTGTTTGAATTTTTTACTAGAATATGATAGCTCTTTTTTTAAGCTCTTGTATTCTGAATCTTGGAACGTTTTGCCATGTCATCTCAACAATAATTCAACATTTTTGCGCTGCTATCAAGACCCAAAATCACATATGTTTTTTCCATTCATAATTTTCATTGTTTGTTGTGAATAAATTTTCAAACTAAGTGTACCAATCTTGTATTTTGCTGTATGGTTAGACTTTCTTTGCTGCATATTCATGAAGTTGTTTGTTTATTTATGTTTATTATGTTCTTCTTTGCATCTGTCTTTCTCTCATCAATTACAGACACTAATTTTGTATTTTTTCTCAGCCAAAAAATACTCTCCTTCTCGTCAGCGCCTTACTCTCCCCTTAAAACCTGGGACACAGGGGAGACCTGTTGTACTTAGTCCCAAGAAGAGCCTTCAGGATTATGCTGAGGGAAACACTGACAGTTTGACAGTAGTATTCAAAGATTTGGGTCCCCAAGTGTCTTACCGTACACTTTTCTTCTGCGAATACCTGGGCCCTTTGATCATCTATCCCATCTTCTATTACTTTCCTGTCTACCGATATTTTGGCTACAAGGGAGAGCGTGTCATCCATCCTGTCCAGACTTATGCCATGTATTACTGGTGCTTCCATTACTTCAAAAGAATCATGGAAACATTCTTCGTTCACAGGTTCAGTCATGCAACTTCACCTCTGTCGAACGTCTTTAGAAACTGTGCCTACTATTGGACCTTTGGTGCATACATTGCTTATCATGTTAACCACCCTCTCTACTCTCCCACTAATGACCTTCAAATGAAGATTGGTTTTGTCTTTGGTTTGGTTTGTCAAATTTCCAACTTCTTTTGCCACATTCTGTTGCGGAACCTTAGGAGTCCTGACGGAAATGGAGGATACCAGATTCCACAAGGGTTTTTGTTCAATATAGTGACTTGTGCAAATTACACCACAGAGATCTATCAGTGGGTAGGATTCAATATTGCAACACAAACAGTTGCTGGTTATGCTTTCCTAGTGGTGGCAACTGCAATTATGAGCAATTGGGCTATGGCAAAGCACCGCCGTTTGAAGAAGGTAACATTGGCTTGAAAGCATGCATATAAACTTTTAACATACTCCCATATGGATGTGGCAGACATTGTATTAGCATGGCACATACATCAGTTTGCAGCTCTTTCTTGTTTCATGAAACTATCTTCTCATTGAGCATATCTGAAACAAATTTGCATCTTTCTTTTTTAATTCTATGAAGATAGACTATATTTCAAGGCAGCTTGTTTTTATGATAAAATTCCTTTTCTACTTCTCGTGAATATATTTCTAACAAAACTGAAATTGCATTTGCATTATATTTTCTTCTTTTCTTTTTAAAGAAGACGACTTTTGAACATTTTCGGTACTCTTAATATATCTCCTTGTACTTTTCATAGTAAAAGAAAGTTCTTTTCACCTTTGATTCACTTATAGAGACACTTGAAAACCCAGCAAGTTGCCTATTTATTTATAATACTCACTGCAGAACACCATTATAAAAAGTTTTGAAGTAAAAAAACATGTGTAACAGGGTGGGAACACGAGTGTGTTTGGCCATTATCATGGTTTGAAATTGCCATCTCTTTCTGTTTGCTTTCTTTGTGCCCTATCATGTGCATTAGAAGGCCATTTTCTAATATTTACTACTTAGCAGATATTTGATGGAAAAGACGGAAGACCAAAATATCCACGCAGATGGGTGATTCTTCCTCCATTCTTCTGAGTTGCATACACTTGTAAGATCAATCTCGGACATTGTTCAAACTGAAGATATTACTGAAGACTGTCTTGGATCATGTTATGCTTAAATTTGTAGTGTTTCTTCAAGAAGGTTAAGTACAAACTTTAGTTGTAGGGCGGATATTCTATCTCTTTCAGTTTTTGCCAGTTTTATTCCTTGGACTACTTATTCTGTAGTCTTTTACTCCTCAGTAAGGCCTATGCATCTTCTTAATCTAGTGGCTTCTTATTTTGATATTTTTTGTGTCAACGAGACCACGATGACGATCTCTGTTATCGATTAATCCGTGGTTTCATGCTTCAAGTCTGAGATATTTATCACGTGTCTTCCCAATCTACACTTTGGAACAAGGTAATAGAGAAAATTTTGCTTCTTAGGATCATCAGTCTGAATATGGATCATCAATCTGTTTGTTAAGAACTGTTCGTGTTGTTATAGGAAAGTCAAATAATAAGAAAATTATTTTTTCTTTGACCAATATACTCATCGAAAGATTTCTTTTTTTTTATTCGATTATTTTTCTTATGTTTTATGCCTTTTTGTCATTTGTTTATACTTTCATACATGCTCTAGTGATAGAAAACTCTGGGATATTTTTATATTTGTATAGTAAGAGAAGTTTTTTCATCCCCCATGTCTAGCACTAACGCTGGAAAATTATGTTTAAGTCAAATGTTTTTCCTTTGCAATTTCTTTTCCCAAACACTTCCTTTAATTCCACATGAAGTTGATATGGATTCTTGGTGAGCAGTTCAACAGTTTAGTTGAACCATCCCAAAATGATTTTTCACCCAAATTATCTACTTGTAGGAACTGCAAAAAAGCCCCACATGGGAATGTCTTATAGATCAATAAGTAAAAAGATATTTGGTTGATTAGTTGGGAATATGACTTTCTAAATAGGCTCATTTGCACTTGGATTGGGTATCTGAACAAGTACTCGTCCATGTATAGAAGCCACAAAGGGAGGCATAATGCTAAAGATTAGTCTCACATGGATCAATAAGTAGAAAGATTTGTTTTTAATTGTTTTAAAAGGGGGCTTTCAGATATTAAAGCATGAACTTTAATAGAAGGAATAACAATTTAGTATCTTTCTTTATACTTGTTCATGTTGAGGCTGAAATTGTGTCTTTTGACTTTAATTTCATTAGTTAAGTTCAGCTGACACCTCGGGTTGTCATTTTTCGAATAAATTGCTTCATTGGGGTTGTTTTCATTGAGCCGATATTTTAAAACTCCTGTTGTTTTGCAAATTGAACTTGATTTTGGGATCCTCGGATTTCGCATAGTTTTGAGCTATTTATCACATTGAAGGGCACACAAGAGGGCTTTATGTCAACATGAACTTCAACTTCAAATTCATTTGAATCATCTACATAAACTTCAATTTTCAAATTTGGTGTTTGTGTAGACGAGTTCATGTGCACTGGAAAACAGTTTCTAGTGTTAGTGTCCTAAAATGAGAAAATTATAAAAATTAAGAGAATGAGTAACTTGTAATAATATATTTAATTAAAACATAACACTTAAACCTCAAATTAGGTAAAACAAACATGATTATTATACTAATAAGTAATTTAATGTATAATAAAGATATGTTAATATCCTAATTAATTAAATTTGATATTATATTATTTAATGATTGCAGTTTATTGTACATTAATACAATAATTACGTGAGCCAATTAACTATGCACATGATTAATTATAAAAAAATTTAAAAATAATATAAACGAATATAATAAATTAAGTTATTAATTTATTAATAACATAACATATACTTTAACATAAAAAGGAATGATTAAACAAAAAAAGTTGATCAAATGCTAACTTTAACATACTATATATTTTTACGTATTATTAATAAATAATATTTTTTGTTAAATTTAAAACCATTGGTTTTATTAATTATAAAAATGGTTAATTAAACTAAAATAATTGATCAAATGCTTGATTTAAAAATATTTTAATTACCATTTTTAAATCACTATTATAATGCAGTAATTAAAAAATAAATATAATGAATAAACAAAAATATTATTTTATTAATAACACGATGATTTTTTACGTAGTATTAATAAATAATATATTTTCACAAAATTAAAAATGATTAATTGATCAAATGCATATTGCAACTATATTTTAATTACCACACTTAAATATCTAGTTTAATATAGTAATAAAAATTAATGAATATAATAAGTAAATAAATATACTACTTTATCAATAACCTAAAATAGATTATTCAACAACGAGTTTGTGGGTTTAATATTAAAATTATCAAGTTACAAGAATAATAAATATGAATTACACATGTTCAAAAGCAATAAGATGTAACCATCATTTATCATTCCACATGCGAGTCGCTATGGCATCTCAATATTGTGCGGCTCTTGTGGGTTCTAATACACGTTGCCTCCGAATGCTTGTTGATTGGTTAACCTCATCCACAAGACCATTGCTATCATCGCTATCTGCATCATCCGTTGCACCTAATAATTGGACCTCATCTCCTCCTCCATCGAAATCTGCAAATTCAATCGCTTAAAAGTCACGTTTCTTCCTAAAAGTCATAAACACAAACACACATCTATCTTCAATCATAACCTATTTTCAATCACACCTCTACACAACCATATTCATCCATATTCCTACCTTCAATCACAGCCCTACACAATCATAATCATCCAATTGACCACATCCATAGTCATCCACCATATTCATTCACAAAATAATAACACAACAATCATATAAAATACAAATATTAACCATAATGACAAGTCTTGCAATATCATAATTCAAAAATCATCATTAAGATACAAAACAATCATCCCAAAGAAGATAGTGTACTTAAAACTCATTATTATATTTCTGTTGCACAAAATTTAAACCATTGGAGCCGCTCTTCCACTGTTAGCATCGTAAACATGGACTTCTTACTTGGCATATCCAACCATACAGGACCGCGAAACTTGAGCTCTACTTCATGTCTATACTTCTCAGCATCTCTATGCTCTTATAAGAATAAAACATCATTTAGACGTCTTGGAATAAAGTTCTAGTAATGTGTAAAACATACAAAATATTTTGTAGTACATCATGATTTACTGACCTTTAAGTAGTCTTGACATACAAAATGACATGTAGTAACTTGTTGTGTGGTTGCATCCCAATTGAACTCACTAGTGTTGAGACAACTTGTTATTGTTTGGTAAGTTTTCTTCCATTATCTTGTTCGATTCTTGAGTTGCTCAATAATTTTTTTATTGATTGCATCTTCATTTAACTTATTGACACAATCCATATATATCTCATGCTTCCAAACCCCATTGGGCAACTTGTTCCCTATATTTACCTGTTCGACCAAGAGATCGAGCATTTTGATGTCTTCTTCGAATGTCCAAATGTCATATGATCGAGCAGTTTGTTGTCTTCTTCCAGCCATTTATAATTTAAATCCGAGATGGTCCTCATGAAAAAAACTTTATCAGACAACCTTTACCCGTCATAGTAACTAGGGACACATGGAAACACAAACCACAAAAAATAAAAATAAAAAAATAACACATTATGGATATTTATAACACCCGAATCTCTTCACCGCATGCCAACATCATTCCATAACACTTCAAAATTATTCAACAACATTCTATAACATTTCAATATTAATCAAACTAATTCCATTGCAGATGCCCTAAACAATGCAAAAACACACTTATCAAGTCCAAATTCACTGAACACCCTTGGTAGAGCCCCATAGGATTTACCTTAAAAGCCCAAAACCCAAAAATCTAAACCCTAACACCCCAAACTCTAAACCCTAACCGAGAACCATAATTTTTTTTAAAAAAACATAAACCCTAAACCTAACTACTATTAACCCTAAACCCTAATTCTAGAACCTAAACCCTAAACCCTATCATCCCAAACTCTAAACCCTAACAGAGAACCCTAAAAAAATTAAAAAAAACCCTAAACCCTAACCTTAAACCCCAAATTATACCCTATAAAGACAAAATTGAACCCTAAATACCATAAACCCTAACCCTAAATCCTGAAATTATGCACTAATTAAACAATCACTACAAATTATGCACATAGAAATTAAAATTAAATAAAATAAAACACTATAATTAATTGAAAGAAAATTTGGGTTTAGGCTTACTTTCTGAAATTTGGGGAAAACCAAAGTCCAATGGAAAAATCAAGGAAAATTGAAGTGGAATCGAAGAAATCGACGCCGAAATGTAGAAAATCGAAATCGAAATAGGAGAAATCGAAGGAAATCAGAGGTCTTTTAGGGGAAAAGAGAGCAGCGACACAAAGAAGGGAGTGGGAGGCCGAGAGGGAGAAGAGAGTGGGAGGCTGAGAGGAAGAGCTAGAGAGAGAGAGAGAGAGAGAGAGAGAGAGAGAGAGAGAGAGAGAGGCCTAGAGGGTGTTCACAGCGAGAGGAAGAAGTGATCGAGAGAGAAGAGAGTGGGACAGAAATGAAAAATAAAAAATTTGGCCTCTAGCGACAACTCGTCCCGATAGTTCATCCTGATGATTCCAAAAAAACTACGGAATCCTAATTCCGGAAATTAAACCTTAGGTGTCATCTTCGAATTCATCTGGTTCATCAACATGAACCGAGCGCTAGTGCACGACTAATGGTGTCAGGGGATGAACTAAGTAATGCGGGTAAAGTTCATCTCTTGATTCAAGCTGACTAACCCCTCCTAAGTGTGTTGAAATTGCAAACAAGTGATTTTTGCATTGTACAATGTCAAACCTTGTGTAAGTAAGACCAAAATCTCTACTCATGTTATATGGAAAGCCTTTGTGGTTGTGACTGGGTTATTGAAATTCCCTTGTAGGTCTAGACTTGTATAGCCTAATTCCCCTTGTAGGTTTAGACTTGTGTAGCCTAATTCAGTGTCGGGAAACTTCTGTTATTAGGACACTCCATTTTTCTACCTTTTCAAAAACAATGAATCAATACTTGTAAACCCCTTGATGCACATCTAATATTTAATATAAAAGTAACCCCTTTTGGTGGACCACTTGTTAATCTTACTTCTTATTGTAAAATAAATGGAGCATTGCAATTATTTATGGATTACCTAATCTGATATTTTTTAATTGAAATAGAAGGGGGAAGTAGAGATAATCTGAGTGGTGTTAGAGATAATTTGTGTAATGTATGAGTTGGATAATCTCAAATTTGAAATTGAGATTACATTGGAACACTACCTTGTGTTCTTTATTTGGTCCTTCAACCAATTACGTTGGAACTTATTTCTTTATTTCTACTTCGCTCATTCAATCCCCTATCTTCCATATGCAAATACACCTCCTCCTTCCATTTTCCATTTGTTTTTTGTCTATTTTTTCTTAGGTTGTCTCATTTATTAATATTGATGATAAAAAAAAACATAATGGATCTGACAATTTACAAAATAAGTATTTTAGATATTTTACCTTCAAGAAATAATGCATCTCAAGGTCTAAAGCTTTAAAACGATTAAGTCTACACAAGACCTCAAACAACATTGAAGAACATCTCTTGAAGAAGCACCTATGAAGAAGAAGACATTGTGAAGACTAGAGTTTTGGTGTCATTGATGTATATCAAGACTCAGTAAAAAAATGTAAGAGAGTTTTCCTTACTCTATTTAAAGTACAATGGTATACACATGTTAAGAAACATCGTACACATATTCTCAAACATGCCAAAGCACTAAGATTCAACCATTCCCATGCTTTGAAAGTCAATTTAGTTGAACTGACACTAGAATGATAGATCAACCTCTGCTATTGATTGATCATCTAGAAGTGTACATGCCAAGACTATAAAGCATAATCGATCATACTTGCATTGCACAGGTGGAGGAAATTTTGATTGATTGATCATCTCCTAGTGATGATTGATCAACTTAGCTTTTTTTGACCAATAGTAACTTGTTGATCGATAAAAAAGTCACGTCCTAATAAAACAAGAGTTGTTATGATCGATTGAACGATCAATCACTTTATAATAATCGATGAATCAACGTTCTGATTTTTTCAAAAGGGCAAAAAATGGCTAGTTTGGCTTGGGAAAGTTATAAATACACCACCAAATCACACATAGAGAAGTTAATAAGCATTTATTGGCAAATCCTTAAGCCTCCATTCTCAAAGACTTACAATTCTTCTCTATGTTTTTGAGTAAAAGAGAGTTACACACTTGCACTATCCTTGCTCTTTCATCTACCTATCCTTGCATTTCACATTATTCAAGCTCCCATATGCTGCACATTATGCTAAAAAGAAGTGGATGCTTGGATATCTCAAGGAGAATATACTTTTCAAGTATTGGGTGTAAGTTTTTCCTTTCTTTATTTTAATTTGATAAAGGTTCATCTAGAACCTATTTTATCTAGATAGAAAGACCTAACTAGAGCTAGAATCTAGCTAATCTATTGGGAAGATTGAGTTTGTAAAAAACATGTATTGAGCTACACATGGCTTAAAGAGAGCCAAAATCAGCAGTTAGAGCTGTTAAAAATAGTGGAATTTCCCAAGCAAGGGTTCTTGGGTGGTGAATACCAATACGGGAACATCGATAACAAAACTTCTCTTGTCTCTTATGGTGTGTGCACACTCATTTTACTTCAAAATTGCATTATCACAATTTTGTATTACAAGCACTACTTGGTTTTTAACTTGAAATTGTCAATTCACCCCCTTCTTGAGAAGCCACCTGGGCCAACAATTGTTATTAGAGCAGGCCAAACTCTTCAGTGAAATCAAAATCCACTTGATTTTTAAATGATTAAATGGCAACTCAAGATAAATTGCTCCTTCCCGAAGGACAATCCACCAACTGTCCTTCTTTGTTCAATGGAACTAACTATGGATATTGGAAGGTAAGAATCAAAATTTTCCTTTAATCCATGGATTGGGACATATGGCATGTAACCAAGAATATATCTTTTGAGCCTCAAAAGCTTGGGAATGACATTCCAGTTACTAAGGAGTTCAATGAGATGACTAAGGAAGGTAAAGAGCAATTCAAAACAAAACTCTAAGGCAATTAATCTTTTGTTATGTCTCGTAGGATCCATTGAGTTCAATTGTGTTTCTACATGTAAGACCGCCAAGGATATATAAGAAAAACTAGAGGTCACACATGAAGGAACCACTAGAATAAATGACTCTAGGATTAGCCTATTGATAGATCAATATGACGACTTTAAAATGAAGATGGGCAAATCAATAGCTGGGATGAACTCTAGGTTTATTCATATAATCAATGAGTTGAATATCCTAGGAGAAGATATCTCCTTATATAGGCAAAATGATAAGTTTCTCAAGGCACTTCCAAAGTCATGGGACTTGAGGAAGATCGCTATTTATGAGAATGTGAACTTTAGAACAATGAACTTGGAAGAACTACTAAGAATTCTTCTCATATATGAGATGGAACTTCAAGAAGTTGAGGAAGAGCAACCCAAAAGAAAAACCATTGCTCTTAAGGCCAAAATGAGCGTTGAAAGTATCTCTAGTGAATAAAGCTCCGATGAGGTAAGTTTCATCATTAGACACCTTCAAAGAATCTATAGGAAAAAAAATATGTTTTAGAAAATCCCAACACGAAACTTAAAATGACAAATGATTCAAGAAATCTGATGTTTGTTTTGAGTGTGGGAAACTAGGACATAGAAGGAACAAATGCCAAAATCTTGGAGGAGAACCTCATCCACAAACAAAGATCCCAAGAACAAGAACAAGACGGTATTGATGTCAGCTTGGGATGCAATGGAAGAAGAGTCTAGCCACTCGTATGAAGAAAAAAACGATGTTGGACTCATGGCGATCAAAGATGATGAGTCTACCACTACTGATGAGGTAAGTGTCTTAGACTATGAGATCAAACTTGAGTTGTTATTAGAAAATTCAATTCATAGTCTAAATAAGTATAAAGAAAATTACAATGCTCAATTACACGAGATTGCAAAGCTTAAGGAAGAGCTTGGTGTCTTGAAGGAGGCTAATGAAAGCCATATAACAAATTCTTCAAGACAAAGTGGATTGATAGATAAACTATAATGTGATAGACTTGCATTTGAAAAAAAGAGTTTAGACTTAAAACAATAAGTCAAAATTTTATATCTCAAATCCACACCCATGAGAAAAGTTGGGAAGAACAAAAATAAGTAGATCAAGAAGTTCTCTCCCACTCCTCACATTTGATGCCACTATTGCAATGAAGTGGATCATCATGCATACATTTGCAAAGTTAAGAATGCAAATGTCATCAAACAAATTTGGGTTAAAACAATTGAAATTGTTGTGCTAACCCAAAAGAGCATGGGCAAACAAATCTAGAAGCCCAAATCATCTAGTACTTCAAATGTTATCCCAAAAGGATTCAACTTAAAATGGATCTCTAAGGGTTAAATCTTGGTGATGTTGGTTTGTCTCTGAGCCAAGGCACCAAAAAATGTTTGGATTTTGGATAGTGGTTGTTCGAGGCACATGATCGGTGATAAGAAGAAGTTTCTTGAACTCATTCGCAAAGATGGAGGTCATGTAACATTTGGAAACAATAACAAAGGTACCATAAAAGGAATTGGTAAAATCAGTACCTCAACCTCTTTCATATCCATTGTGTATGACGTAGAAATGTTAACTCTAGCCGGTTGCAGAGTGTGAAGCTACTTAGCTACTCTTTGTGCTTGAAGTCGATGTGAGGTGGGTATAATGTGAGAAGAAGCAAAAGTCGATGTGAGGTGGGTAAATGTTAGAAATGAAGAAGCAAGAGATAATGAAGCAGGAGGAGGTGGCAAGGGAGATGAGGGGGTAGACCATAAGCCTTTTGGACACACCCATTCTAAACTTTGAGGATACCCATGGAGAGATTGAGATCATCCTCCAAGGCATCAAAAGAAGAGAAGGAGAAAGAGATTACCCTTAATCCTTACACTTAATCCTTACTATAGTAACCACTACCCTCACCAAAACATTCCTATACTTTGAAATTATCTTCAGAGGTCGATTTAGGGATTAGAACTTCACAATTTGTCAAGTTTTCCAACAGCTAAGTATATGGGGCCTCTTCCTTTAATTTCTTTGATTTTTCTTAACCTAAATTTATGCTAGAATGGAACTGGTTAATTGTCAAATTATTTTATATTATTTAAAGAATGAATTTAGAGCTTTGATATATAAATTTGTCACTTGATTGGGCTGAGTACAATATTTGGATCTACATTTAGTATCTTTCTTTATACTTGTTCATTTTGTGGCTGAAATTGTGTCTTTTGACTTTAATTTCATTAGTTAAGTTCAGCTGACATCTCGGGCTGTCAATTTTCGAATAAATTGCTTCATTGGGGTTGGTTTCATTGAGACGATATTTTAAAACTCCAGTTGTTTAGCAAATTGAACTTGATTTTGGGATCCTCGGACTTCGCATAGTTTTGAGCTATTTATCACATTGAAGGGCACACAAGAGGGCTCTATGTCAACATGAACTTCAACTTCAAATTCATTTGAATCATCTACATCAACTTCAACTTCAAATTTGGTGTTTGTGTAGACGAGCTCATGTGCACTGAAAAACAGTTTCTAGTGTTAGTGCCCCAAAATGAGAAAAATATAAAAATTAAGCACATGAAGGAACCAATAGAATAAATGACTCTAGGATTAGCCTATTGATAGATCAATATGACGACTTTAAAATGAAGACGGGCAAATCAATAGCTAGGATGAACTCTAGGTTCATTCATATAATCAATGAGTTGAATATCCTAGCAGAAGATATCTCCTTATATAGGAAAAATGGTAAGTTTCTCAAGGCACTTCCAAAGTCATGGGACTTGAGGAAGATCCATAGTTATGAGAATGCGAACTTTAGAACAATGAGCTTGGAAGAAGTACTAAGAATTCTTCTCATATATGAGATGGAACTTCAAGAAGTTGAGGAAAAGCAACCCAAAAGAAAAACCATTGCTCTTTAGGCCAAAATGAGCATTGAAAGTATCTCTAGTGAAGAAAGCTCCGATGAGATAAGTTTCATCATTAGACACCTTCAAAGAATCTATAGGAAAAAGATGTTTTTTTAGAAAATGCCAACATGAAACTCAAAATGACAAATGATTCAAGAAATCTGATGTTTTTTTTTTGAGTGTGGCAAACTAGGACATAGAAGGAACAAATGCCAAAATCTTGGAGGAGAACCTCATCCACAAACAAAGATCCCAAGAACAAGAACAAGACGGAATTGATGTCAGCTTGGGTTGTAATGGAAGAAGAGTCTAGCCACTCGTATGAAGGAAAAAACGATGTTGGACTCATGGCGATCAAAGATGATGAGTCTACCACTACTGACGAGGTAAGTGTCTTAGACTATGAGATCAAACTTGAGTTGTTATTAGAAAATGCAACTCATAGTCTAAATAAGTATAAAGAAAAGTACAATGCTCAATTATACGAGATTGCAAAGCTTAAGGAAGAGCTTGGTGTCTTGAAGGAGGCTAATGAAAGCCATATAGCAAATGCTTCAAGACAAAATGTATTGATAGATAAACTATCATGTGATACACTTGCATTTGAAAAGAAGAGTTTAGACTTAAAACAATAATTCAAAATTCTATATCTCAAATCCACACCCATGAGAAAAGTTGGGAAGAACAAAAATAAGTAGATCAAGAAGTTCTCTCCCACTCCTCACATTTGATGCCACTATTGCAATGAAGTGGATCACCATGCCTACATTTGCAAAGTTAAGAATGCAAATGTCATCAAACAAATTTGGGTCAAAACAATTGAAATTGTTGTGGTAACACAAAAGAGCATGGGCAAACAAATCTAGAAGCCCAAATCATCTAGTACTTCAAATGTTATCCCAAAAGGATTCAACTTAAAATGGATCTCTAAGGGTTAAATCTTTGGTGATGTTGGTTTGTCTCTGAGCCAAGGCACTAAAAAATGTTTGGATTTTGGATAGTGGTTGTTCGAGGCACATGATCGGTGATAAGAAGAAGTTTCTTGAACTCATTCCCAAATATGGAGGTCATGTAACATTTGGAAACAATAACAAAGGTACCATAAAAGGATTTGGTAACATCGGTACCTCAACCTCTTTCATATCCATTGTGTATGACGTAGAAGGGTTGATGCATGATTTACTTAGCATTAGTCAGTTTTGTGATAAAGGAAATAAAGTTTTATTTGAAAATGACAAATGCTAAGTAAAGAACGAAAATGATGAACTAGTTAGAGGGACATAGAAATATGAATCTTTATGTAGTGAACATAGTTAATTTGCCCTTAACTAGTGTCAAATGCTTTGGTGCAAAACTCGATGAATCTTGGTTATGGCATAAGAGACTAGCTCATAAGGATAATGCTTTTATAGCCTACACAAAACTATGCAAAAAAGTTCAAAAGGAGCAAGGCTATAGCATTGTAAACATTAGGAGTGATCATGGAGAAGAATTTTAAAATTGACACTTCAAGGAATATTGCACAAAGCATGGTGTAGACCATACATTTTCAGCTCTTTGAACTCCTCAACAGAATGGTGTTGTTGAGAGAAAAAGCTGAACCTTAATTGAAATGGCTAGAGCCATGCTTCATGCATACAACATGCCACATAGGTTTTAGGCCAAAGTTATAAATAACACATGCTATATCATTAACCGAGTCAGCATAAGGTCACTTCTTAACCAAACTCCTTATGAGTTGTATACAAGCACTCTTCCAAATATTTCTTACTTTAGAACCTTTGGATGCAAAATGTTCATATTGAAAGAATCAAATGAAAAATTAGGGAAGTTTGACTCTAGGGCTGATATAGAAATTTTCTTGGGTTGTTCTATTCATGACAAAATATAAAGAGTTTACAACAAAACATCTATGAGAGTCTGGTGTCAGTACATGTTGAGTTTGATGAATCTGATTTGCCAAATCCAACTCCAACTCCAAATCCAATTTTCGATGACGAAGAGGAAAACCCCTTTGATTCATCCCCAAGATCTCAACCTCAAGACCATAATCTTGAAGAGAATCCAATTGACCCGAATAATCAGGAAGAACCACCTATGCAGCCAAATAACTATAGGTTCATGGTTGTTCATCCCACAGAATAAATCATTGGTGACCCTCAAAGAAAAATTACAACTAGAAGAGCAACTCATGAATCAATAATTGAATTTAAACTTGAAATTTTCAATTCACCCCCCTCTTGAGAAGCCACTTAGGCCAACAAAGACGACCTAGCATGACTCACATGCAAGTCATGTTGGTTTTATTCATCTAATATTTTAATTATTTAGCTAATAATTTTTTTAATTAATAATATTTTTGATTACTTAAGCTTTATTTAACTATTTAATTTAGTGTTTTAATTTGTACATTTTTGTTTAAGAATGTATAGAATTATTTTGTGATCTAGAAAGATGGAGCAACAAATATTTTTTTTTTGGATACACAACAATCGATTTAAGTAATTTTATATAGGTAACAATATTAAACATTTAGTACTTATAAATCTCAAAGAAATTTGTTATGAAAACACAACTACTGTTTTTGAATATATTATTATAATAAGTAATTTATATATTAAATTATGTAATTAAATTATTTTTGTGTATAAATATTAATTTGTATATATGGTGATTTTTATTTAAAATGTATATGAGTGAGTGTAGGGAACCATTTAGTCAAATTTTGATCCTATGAGCTTTCCATAAGGTTCCATAATTGCGGGTATCATTTTATCTTGACTTGCGTTTAAGGAGTGTGTGAGTGTTCATGTGATAATCAGGTTTGTTCCCCGAGCCAGAAACCAACAATCACAGGCGTGGAGTGGAGCCACTCATTTTTTTCCCCAAAATCCAAAAGTCAGCCTATGATGGGGCTCCACAAGTACTCTAAAGTGGTTATCAAATCAGAACCCTCTGCATATCCGTTGTTCATAATAACCCACTGAGTCAACTCAACTCGTTGCACTTAAGAGAGAATATTAGCTGATATTGTTTTTGGATATATTATTGATATAGAAGATACGAATCAGGGGTTGGTTTTTCCTTTAATAGGTACAACAACTATGTGTCACATACGAAACTAGGTGTAGGCCCCACTGATGGTACGGTCTTGAAAATCCAAGCCATGGGCCCACCCCTCCTCATACTTGTCACGTTATGAGGTTGAAGGGCATTAATTTATTTTATTCATCACACGCTTACATAAAAAGTTGTTAGTCTTTTATGTGGGCCTTCATAGACCGGAGACCCTCTCACACAAATTAAGGCTTCTACGATTTCATGATCGTGACAGCAACTACTACTACAACTTCCTTCCCGCTGCCTTGGGCCTCACAAATACACGCTTTCCTCTCATCGAACCGTCTATTCATGCGAGAGATCAAGAAAAGTAGGTGTAGACCCCACCGATGGTTCGGCCTTGAAAATCTAAGCCATGGGTCCAAGTCAAATTTGTCACGTTAGGGTTGAAGGGTATTGTTTTATTTATTCATCACATGCTTACATAAAAAGTTATTCTTTTTGTGGTCCTTTTTTTCTTTGATAGACCGGAGACCCTCACAAATTACGGATTCTACGATATCATGATAGTGACCACAACAACTACAACTTCGTTCTTGGGCCTCCGAATAGACACTTTCTTATTGCCTTTGATATAATGCGTATGGGTTTCGAGTTCTTTACTGCCTCCTTCTCTGATTCATGACTCGGCCCAACTTGGTCTTTGTCTCTGATTGGAATATTATTGTGAAGTATTGTGAGCTTATTCCTTGGTCAATATATTATTTGGTACATAAACTTTTGATGGACTTGCAATGAATTATTTTATGGGTTCTTTTAAAAGGATTTTTATTATTTGATCGTTTTATTTGGGTCAAATCTATTTCAGTTGCTACTATTATGACTCGGCCCAACTTGGTCTTTGTCTCTGATTGGAATATTATTGTGAAGTATTGTGAGCTTATTCCTTGGTCAACATATTATTTGGTACACAAACTTTTGATGGACTTGCAATGAATTATTTTATGTGTTCTTTTAAAAGGATTTTTATTATTTGATCGTTTTATTTGGGTCAAATCTATTTCAGTTGCTACTATTATGACTCGGCCCAACTTGGTCTTTGTCTCTGATTGGAATATTATTGTGAAGTATTGTGAGCTTATTCCTTGGTCAACATATTATTTGGTACACAAACTTTTGATGGACTTGCAATGAATTATTTTATGTATTCTTTTAAAAGGATTTTTATTATTTGATCGTTTTATTTGGGTCAAATCTATTTCAGTTGCTACTATTATACTTCTCTAATTGAGATATTATTATTAAAGACACTTTTTTAGTTATTGACTATTGTCAGTGTTAGTTATTCTAATGAAGAAGATAGTACATGGTGGCCCCAAAATATTATCTTCCAGTGACTACCTTTTACACCCTTATTTGGCAGTTTTACTCCTACTATTGAGAGTCAATGCTCAGTGTTCGTACATCGTGATGGAGAAGTTTATTATTACACTTTTGAATAATGCCTATAGATCTACTACCTATAGAGTATAAGAGTGTGCCCAACATCCATCCAACGTGAGTTAAATCTATTATTCACCCAAGGGGTGTTTTTTGAGCTACCCTGAGAAAGTGGGTAGACTGTGTGCCCCATAGAAGGGCTACTTTTTCGCTTTTGAAATTTATTGGAAAACATTTTTTACTATGACCATTTGATTGGAGTATGGAGCGATATCTTACGGCTAGGAGTGATTTTACTCAATTTTATATTATGCTAGTTGGGTCTCTTGGAAAAGAACAAAGAGACCACCAACTTGAGGGGGAGTGTTGGAAGATATTGTGAACTGCTATTTTATTTGAGAAGATCCTATACACCATTACAGCAAGATGGGCGTTCATGATGTTCTCTTACCCCCAACTTGAGGGGGAGTGTTGGAAGATGAGCCAAACCCATATGATCAAAGAAGACTTATACATCCAAGTGTATTAGAAGATAGGCTCAAGCCCATAAGACCAAGGACGGCCCACACATCCAAGAGAGGTGGAAGATGGACTCAAGACCCACATATCAAGGAGAAGGCCCATAGGTCCACATAATGATGACATGATGGTAAATACAGAGTCGTCTCATAAAAATGACATTAATATAATTAGTTTAAGTTCCTGGAGTAAAATTTTAATATTGTAGTTTTATCAATCTAGAAATTATGCTTCAGGGGGATGGTTAGGACACAAGTCCATAACCATTTTTCTTCCTCCTATTTTCTCCCAATGGGTGTCTCTTTTTTTTTCTCCATGAGTTACATCCATGGAGTATTGAAAATCAACGAACCTAAAAATATAGAGGATGAACAACCTAAGAAGAAAAACATTGCTTTTAAGGCAAAAAACATGTGTTGAAAGTAGTCCTAGTGAAGAGAGCTTAGAAGAAGTTTCATCACTAGACATCTTCAAAGAGTCTTTAGGTAGAAGAAAAACTTCATAAAAGGCCAATTTAGAACTCAAAATGTCAAATTTCAAAAGAAAATTGATGTTTGCTTTGAGTGTGATAAACCATGACATTGAAGGAACAAATGTCCTAAATTAAAAGAAAGAACCCCATCCCCAAGCAAAGATCTAAAGAAGAAGAAGAAGAAGAAGAAGACAATGACGTAGGACTCATGGCTTTTGAAGACAATGATAATGAGCCTACAACTTCCGAAGAGGTAAGTTACTCATACTATGAGCATGAACTTGAATTACTTTTGAAAAAATTGATTCACAATCTAAATAAGTATAAAGAAAAATGCAATGCTCAAGTACACGAGATTTTAAAACTCAAGGAAGAGCTAATTGTCTTGAAGGAGGAAAATGAAAGCCACATAGCTAATGCCTCAAGACAAAGTGGATTGATAGATAAGTTATCATGTGATAGATTAGTTTTTGAGTAGAAGAGATTGGATTTAGAACAACAAGTCAAACTTCTATCTCTCAAATCCACACCCAAAAGGAAAGTTGGGAAGAACAACACAAAGAAAATAAGTTCTCTCCCATTATTGAGACGAATTGGGTCACTATGTCCACATTTGAAAAGTTAAGAATGAAAATAGTATCAAACAAACTTGGGTACCCAAATCAACTAAAAAGGTTATTGTAACCCAAAAGAATTTGGGAAAATAAATTTGTAAGTCCAAATCACCTAGCACATCAAATGTCATCCCAAAGGGAACCAATCTTAAATGGATCTCTAAGGTTTAAATCTCTTATGGTGTAGGTATGTCTCCGACCCAAGGCACCGAAAAATGTTTGGATTTTAGATAGCAGTTGCTCGAGGCACATGACCAGTGACAAGAAGAAGTTCGTTGAACTCAATCCCAAAGATGATGGTCATGTAACTTTTCGAGACAATAACAAAGGTACAAAAAGAAATTGGTACAATCAATACCTCTACCTCTTTCATATCCGATGTATATTACATTGAAGGGTTGATGCGTGATTTAATTAGTATTAGTCAATTTTGTGATAAAGGAAAGAAAGTTTCATTTGAAAAGGACAAATGATTAGTAAAGAACAAAAACAATAAACTAGTTCTAGAGGGACATAGAAATAGGAATCTTTGTGTAGTGAACGAAGTTAATTTGCCCTCAACTAGTGCCATCTGTTAGGGTGAAAAAAATGATGAATCTTGGCTATGACATAAGAGATTAGGACATATAGGAATAGATTCATTGAACAAATTAGTGAATAAGAACCTAGTGAGAGGAGTACCGGATAAAAAATTTGTTTGAGAGAGACATTATGATGCATGCCAACTTGGAAAGCAACACAACTTCTTTCAAGGATAAGAATGTAGTTTCAACCTCTCATCCTCTTCAACTAATCCACATGAACTTAGTTGGACCTTCCCTAATCTTAAACCTAAATGGGAAGCGCTTCACCCTAGTGGTGGTAGACGACTATTCATGGTTAACATGGGTAGATTTCCTAGCGCATAAGGATGATGTTTTTCCCTTTGTTAAATTATGTGAAAAAGTTCAAAAAGAGAAAGGCCATATCATTATCAAAATTAGGAGTGACCATGGAGGAGAATTTGAAAATTCACATTTCGAGGAATATTACACAAAGCGTGGTATGGACCATACATTCTCATCTCCTTGAATTCATTAACAAAATGGTGTTGTTGAGAGAAGAAACCGAACCTTAATCGAAATGGCTAGAGCTATGCTTCATACATACAACATCCCACATAGGTTTTGGGCTGAAGTTGTAATCATTAATCAAGTAAGCATAAGGCCACTTCTCAACTAAACTCTGTATGGGTTGTATACAGGCACCCTTCCCAATATTATTTATTTCAGAACCTTTGGTGCAACGTATTCATATTGAAAGAACCAAAGGAAAAATTAGGAACACTTTACTCTAGAGCTGATTTAGGAATTTTCTTGGGTTATTCTATTCAAAGCAAAACCTATAGAGTTTATAACAAGACATCTATGAGAGTAGAGGAGTCGGTTCATGTTGAGTTTAAAGAATCTGATTCACCAAATCCAACTCCAATTTCCGATGGCGAAGAGGGGTTAAAGGAAGAGAACTTGTCCAGATCTCAACCTCAAGACCAAAATCTGGAAGAGAACTTGTTAAAGGAGTAGTCCTACAAGGATTAATGAGTACAAAGATGTTGAGTTTACTAGTTGGAGAAGAGGCATCCTAAGTTGGCTAGTCATTTTGGGATAGGCCTTGGACCCAACTTTACATGGTACTAGATCAGGTACTCATATGTGGATCTTCACCCAAATTATCCACATGTAGAGGCACAAAAGAGGATCTACTCATGAGGGGAGTGTTAAGGAATAGTCCCACATGGATTAGTGAATACAAAGATCTTAAGTTTATTAGTTAGAAGAGAGGCTTCTTAAGTTGGTTAGTCCTTTTGAGATGGCCTTGGACCCAACTTCACATAACCCAATTGACACGAATAACCAAGAAGAGCCACTATTGAGCCAAATAATTATAAGTTCATGGCTGATCATCCCACAGAACAAGTTATCGATGACCCTCAAGACAAGAATGCAACTATAAGGGCAACTCATGAAACTATGACTGTTATACCATATGTTTGTTGTTTAGATATTTATATGGGTGGTCTTGTAATCCAACCTAACCCATTAATAAGCAAGGATTAATGGGTTGGGTTGGATTGTAATTAAGACAATGGGTTGTCTTGTACTCAACCTAACCCTTTGTTTAAAAAGAAGATAAAGGAAGGGAAGAGGGCTCCCTATTTTTCAGTTTCTCTTGTGTGTTGGTGTGGTTGTCAGTCTTAGAGCTTGGAGCTCTCGGTTGTGGCTGTTCCAGGAGCCGATTGGGTAGATTTTCTTGGTCGTTGCTGCTTCCTCCAACAACTAGGTTTCTCAAGGTAGATTCAGATCTTGGAGCTCTTTATTATGGCTACTCATGGCAAATCCTCTTGGTGGAAATCCTTGGTCGTTCTTGCTCTCTTCAGCAACTTAGTTTGGTTGTTCCAACAACCACTCTTGGGGTAGAAAATATTGACGGGTATCAAAGCTATTATTTTATTTTTTTCATGGTGCTGTTATTATTTTTCTTGGTGTACTTGAGCTGCTAGGTGACGCTGAGTTTGGACTCAAAGTTGGCGTTTTTAGCGACGGGGTTTCAGCATTTGTTCTCAAAAAACAATTTTTGGCAAAGGGGGTTTCAGTTTCCTTTAAGAAAGTTTGGTGACTCACGGGGATTTAAGCCAATTTCAGCAATTTTCAGCAATTTTCAGAAAGTGGGTTTCAACATTTTTTGGTGACTCAAGGCTTGCATTTTAGCAAGGTTTGCCCTCGGATTGTTGTGTCTCTGCGTGGCTTGCTGTATTTCATCATGTCATCTGACAAGTTAGATTTTTTACCTATCCGTTTCACGGGTAAGAACTACACTACATGGGCATTTCAATTCCATTTATTTGTTATGGGAAAAGAGTTATGAGGTCATATAAATGGAAGTGATCCGACACCTCGAAAGGCCGCAACTTTGTCAAAGTGGACAACCATGGATGCTTGGGTAATGAGCTAGATACTTGGCTCTGTTGAACCACACTTTGTTCTTAATTTACGACCCTATAGAAATTCAGCTATTATGTGGAATTACCTCCACAAGATGTACAACAAAAACAACACGGCTCGGCGGTTTCAATTGGAGTATGAGATGGTTAAATTCACACAGGGAAACCTCTCCATTGAAGAATACTATATTGGGTTTCAAAACCTTTGGGCTGACTATGCCAAGATTGTTTATGAGAATGTTCCAGTTCCTGCTCTCTCTGTTGTTCAAGCCATGCATGAGACAAGCAAGAGAGATCAATTCTTAATGAACCTTTGTTCCGAGTTTGAAATTGCATGTTCCAATATGATGAATCGTCATCCTGTACTGTCTCTGGATATTTGTTTGAGTGAGCTTCTACGGGAGGAACAACGTATTGCCACTTAGGCCGACATGAAACATCGGGCTAATACTGATGCCCCTGTTACTGTGGCCTATGCAACACAAGGGAGAAATCAGGGTAGGGACATGAAGTCTTTCCAATGCTTTAACTGTAAAGAATTTAGTCATTTTTCTCAGGATTGCTCTAAGAAGTTCTGTAAGTATTGCAAACAAATGGGTCATCTCCTCCCCACTTGTCCTATTCACCTGACAAGGAAGAAGAGTACTGCTTATCATACCTCCACAAGTGCTTCTAATTCTACTACATTGCCTCCTGCCGTGCCGGTTACTCCGACTACTGTTCCTACAATCCCAACAAATCCGAGTACACTCACTCCTGAAATGGTACAACAAATGATCATTTCTGCCCTTTCTACTTTTGGGCTCTCAGGTAAGAATAATTTCTCTCCTCAGCCATGGTATGTTGACTCTGGAGCTTCTAAACATAGGACCAATACTGCTATTTCTCTTTCCAATGTCAGAAAGTATGATAGAAATCTAAAAAATTAACACTGCTAATGGCAGCTCTCTGCCTATCAGTGTTGTTGGTGATCTTTCTCTTACCTTAGCTGATGTTTTTTGTGTCCACTGATCTCTCCACAAATCTTATTTCTAATGGTCAGTTGCTTGATAATAATTGTAATGTTATGTATCTCAATCTGATTGTGTTGTGCAGGATCAAGCGTTAGGGAAGATGATCGTGAAGGGGCCTAAAGTTGGATGACTCTTTCCCCTTCAAGTTTTTCTCTCTACCAGTATTCCTTGTGCTCCTTTACTTTCCTTTGTTTATTAACAAGCACAACATGTTCTTCTCTTGATCTTTCAGTTGATTGTTCATCATACAAACTTGGCAAAAGTAAAGTTTTGCCTTTTCCTCATCATGTATCTCATGCCTCACACTGTTTTGATATTATTCATAGTGATGTTTGGGGAATTGCTCCTATTGTTTCTCATGTGAATTATAAGTACTTTGTTAATTTTATTGTTGACTTTAGTCGTTTTACTTGGGTCTACTTCCTATGGGCTAAGTCTGAAGTTTTTGTCGTATTTAAATGCTTTCTTGCGCTTCTTGAGACTCAATTCTTTGCCAATAGCAAGGTATTATGCTCTGATTCTGGTGGCGAATACATGTCTAATGACTTTCAAGATTTTCTTCTAACCAAAGGTATCATCTCTCAGCGTTCGTGTCCTTTGACACAACAACAAAATGGTGTTACTGAGAGGACAAATCATCATCTTCTTGATGTGGTACGAACTCTTTTACTTGATGCTCTTCCTCCTCATTTTTTGTGTGAAGGGTCATCTTCTTCTGTTCATTTAATCAATTGCTTGCCTTCTCCTACGTTGCATCATGTTTCTCCATTTTTTAAGTTATTTGGTCATTCTCCTTCATATGCGGATCTTCGAACAATCAGTTGTGTTTGTTTTGTGCATCTACCTGCTCATGAATGACACAAACTTATAACCCAATCCATTAAGTGTGCTTTTCTTAGTTATGCTCTATCTCAAAAAGGTTATGTTTGCTATGATCCCCATGTTCATCGTATACGTGTTTCTTGGAATGTGATTTTCTTTGAAAATCAATAATTTTTTCCATCTCATGTTGCACTACCATCTGCATCTTTATCCATTTTGAATAGATTTTATGAGCACAGTTCCACTTAATCTGTGCCCCCTCATGATTCTGACCTGGTGCCTGCTCCTGATCCTCCTCCTGCTTCCACCACTCTTCCCCGGTCTACTTGTCCTTCTCGCCCCCCTAATAGGTATGGTTTCTCCTCCACTGTCTCTCTTGTGGCTACTTTATCATCTATTTTTATTCCCTCTTGCTACAAACAGGCAATGACACATGAGTGTCGGCAAAAGGCAATGCAAACAAAACTTCAAGCACTTGAGGAGAATCACACTTGGGATGTTGTTACTTGCCCCTCTACTATTAAGCCTCTTGGGAGTAAATGGTTTTCTTTGTAAAGCTTCGATCAGGTGGTTATTTGGATCGGTATAAAGCTCACCTCGTAGCTTTGGGAAACACGTAGGAATATGAGATTGATTATGAGGATACATTTGCTCCAGTTGCCAAGATGACCATGGTTTGCACTATTTTAGTTATTGCTGCTTTACAGTCCTAGCATCTAAATCAGGTGGATGTGAAGAATGTATTTCTGCATGGTAATCTACAAGAAGACATATTTACATGAAGCTTCCCTCAGGTATGACTACGTCTTCTCCTCAGGATGTCTGCAAGGTATGTCGTCCTCTGTATGGGCTTAAACAAGCTCCTCGGGCTTGGTTTGAGAAGTTTCACGGTACACTTCCTATCCACGAATTTACACAAAGTCGGTATGATTCTTCTCTCTTCTTTCACAAGTTGGCATCGGGCATAGTCCTTTTGGTCTATGTAGATGATATTATCCTTACTAGCACTAACTTTGGCTTGATTATTAAGCTCCAACAGCTGCTGCATGCCACCTTCCATACGAAAGATATGGGCCAGCTCATGTACTTCTTAGGACTTGAAGTATATCATCGGGCCAAAAGTATTTTCTTAAATCAGCACAAGTATATTCAAGATATTATTACCTTGGCTGGTTTGGCGGACACTTCTTTTGTTGCTACTCCTATGGTGGTGAATGGGAAATATAGGAAAGATGAAGGGGACCTTCTTGATGATCTTATTCTCTATCAGCGTTTGGTTGGAAGTCTCATCTACTTGACCATGACTCGCCCGGATATCTCCTATGTCGTTCATTAGGTCAGTCAATTTAGGTCTTCTCCTTGACATCTTCATCTTGCTGCATTCCGACGCATCATCCGCTATCTTCGAGGTTCTCCTACTTGTGGGTTATTCTTTCCTACCGGCTCATCTCTTCAACTTGTTGCATACAGTGATGCTTAAGTTACTCAACATCGAAAATCTTTAGTCAATTATCACACTCATGAGTTCTTTTTTTAAACTTGACTCGGACAATACCAGTATGGCCATAGATCAAAAACTCTATAGAAGCATGATAGGATACCTACTTTACCTTTTACCCAGTAGATCGAATATAATGTTCTTGGTAAGCCTATGTGCTAGATATCAATCCGATCCTAGAGAATCTCACTTAGTTGAAGTAAAAAGAATTTTCCGTTATCTACTGGGGGCACCCAAATTAGGTCTTTGGTACTCAAACTTTTCAGCCATTGATCTAGTCGGTTACCCAGATGCAGATTTTTCTGGTTTCAAAATTGACATAAAGAATACAAGTGGTAGTTGCCAATTACTTGGAAATATGTTTGTCTCTTGGTTTTACTAGAAACAACATTCGGTTGCACTATCCACTATCGAAGCGACAATAGAAGCACCATAAAGCTAAGTAAGAACTCGGCTCTCCACTCTCGATCAAAATGCATAGAAATTAGCCATCATTTCATGAAAGACCTGGTCCAAACCAAGGTTATTAAAATTTAGTTAGTCCCCACCAAAAATCAATTAGCTTATATTTTTACAAAGCCATTAGGATTTGGCCTTTTCCCTAAGTTTTGAGGAGAACTGGGCATGAGCTACCCACCTTGATTCACTTAGTCTGAAAATTTTGAACTTAAAGAAGACATCCCATAATTCTAGTGCCAAAAGTGTGAAGTAGAAATCAAAATATTACATTTCAGTCACTCTGCTAAGGTCATTGATCGATTGATGCTTATTGGTTGACCGATCAACTTAAGCAATTGATCGATCAATTAACATATGATGATGGATTATTTACGGTGTGAATGGAGAAGATGAAGAGTCAAATTCAAAATTTTAACCTATCTCTTCATCCCATTTCATTTCAAAACCCATTCCAATGATTTACTAGAGCTCTAGTAACCCTAAATCTCCATTCCATCTTCATTTTTAAGTCATTTTCCATCAAATTCGAGGCTAAAACTTTCATTTTTCACTTCTTTCTCTCAAAACTGAACAAAGCAAAATGGTTAGGACAAGGGTCATTGCAAAGAAGAAGACATTGAGGAAGGAGAATGATGCTTGCGAGGAAATTCCCAATTGGAGGGAACATTTCTGAACACCGACTCAAAGAGATAAGTATCTCCAACACTTTGCCTCAATTAGCATAGTTGAGCCAAGTAAGATCAATCTCTCCTTTTGCCAATAAGAGATTGTTGATTTTAATAGCATATTTAGATCTTACAAGGGGATATTGGAGAGTGAAGAAGAAATTTTCTCACTTTTGGTAAATATCATCTACACAAACCTTGAGGTACAAGAGCTCTCCTTTTGCAATCTAAGACTCATGTGCTATGTCAAAAACACCAATATATCAATTATGATTAGTGAGCTCAGTGCATGGCTTGGGACGTCATTTTTGGAATTAACAAGATTTACAAAGGAGAGTTGGCCTATGAACCTCCACAGGGACTGCCCTCAAAACATCCAAGACTCCTTCCAAGTGTCATTTGGGCAAACGTGTGGAAGCTCCTAGGAAGTGAAGATCAAACACTTAATCATGGAGCATCAGATCTTCATGGAGATTGTGACACATTTCATCAATATGAGGAAAGGCACATTCTCTCGCCTCACTATTGTCGATATCTTCTAGCTTTGTGCCATTATCAAGAGAATTTTGTTTTACTATAGATATATTTTGACATGCCACATGCTGAACATAGCCACCAATACTCGAGTCGATGACCTTCCTCTCGCCAGACAGATCACCACCATCCTACACCAGAGCAGTGTCGACCTATCGGATGAGGGGAGACCTAAACCCTAAACCCTAAACAAACTATTCATAGATTAAGGGGGATATTATAATAAAACTACATCATTTTCTCAAATCCACCCCTTAGGGAAGTGTAAATTCTTTTTTTTTCCAAGTTAGGTTTTGTCATCATCAAAATGGGGGGGATTGTTGACCATAGCTTGACTCCCCCATTACTTTTGTTGATAACAAAACTTAATTGAACAAATAACTTGCAAATGGAATATTTCAAATATTTCACCTTTAAGAGCATTTCAAGGTCCAAAGCGTCAAAGCCAAATTAAATACCTCAAACATAGTTAAATAACATTTCTTGAAGAAACACCCACAAGGAAGAAGACAACGATAAGACTTGACTTCAAGCATTATAGACAAACATCTAAACTCAGTCAATTTTTTTAAGAAAGTATTCCAAACTCCTATACCTTAAGTACTAATGAAATCGGAGCTTTGGGTTATAAATTACATATAAATATGTTTAGGATCATCATACACATCACTTAGAAACATGTTAAAGCACTTAGATAGAAATTCCCATGCTTTATAAAGTCTACATTTTTAACTTAGTAACGATCGATCATCCATAAATGTGCAAACAAGAAATATAAAGCATGATCATCAACCTTAGTCGATTGATCTTTCATCCAAGACATTGTCATTACATGTATAACACATGATCGATCATCCTACTTGGATTGATCGATCATTGTTGTCTAGATAGAAAGGCCTAGCAAGAGCTAGAATCTAGCAACAATCTCTTGGGGAGATTGGCTTGTGTAAAAATTATGTATTGAGCTACAAGTAGCCAAAGAGAGCCATAATCTTTTTTATTTTAAATTTTCCTATTATTAGAGCATAATAGTGAAAATTTCCAAGCACGGGTTCTTGTGCGATGACTATCACTAGGGGAACATTGATAAGAAAAATCAATTTGTCCCTATAGTGTCTGGATGTTGTTATTTATGTTGAATTTTTAATTACACGCACAAGTTGTGTTTTTTTTGAATATGTCAACCCTTCCCTTGAAAAGCCACCTGAGCCAACAAAAGACATTGTGAAGATTAGAGTTTAGGTGTCATTCATGTATATCACAAAACTCAGTATAAAATGTAAGAGAGCTTTCCTTACTCCTTTCTTTTAAAGTATAATGGTATATATGGAGCTTTAGGACATACATTAGATGTACACATGTTTAGGAACATCATACACATCTTCCAAAACATGCTAATGCACTAAGATTCAATCATTTTCATGCTTTAATAGTCATTTAAGTTAAATTGGAACTAGAATCTTCGATCAGCTTTTGCCATTGATCGATTATCCAGAAGTGTGCAGGCCAAGACTATAAAGCATGATCAACTAATCGACGTCTTTTCATGCTATAATTCATAATCGATCATCCCATTTGGATTGATTGATCAATACTGCGTAGGCAAGCAAAAATTTACATGGAAGGATCGATCATCTCACTTGATTGATCGATCAAACAAAATCTTGCCAATCAATAATATAAAGCATGATCTATTATAGGAAGTTCATTGATCATTCATACTTGCATTGCACAACTAGAGGGAATTTCGATTGGTTGATCATCCCTTGTAATGATCGATCAACTTAACTTTTCTAGACCAATTGTAACTTGTTGATCAATCAGTCTATTGATCAGTAAGTGACATTCTGATAGAAAAAGAGTCGTTATGATCGATTGATCGATCGATCACTTTATAGTGATTGATAAATCAAATTTTTGATTTTTTAAATGGGCAAAAAAAGGTTAGTTTGGCTTGGAAAAGTTATAAATACCCCACCAAACTGCATATAGAGAAGTTAATAAGAAGTTATTGGAAAATGATTAAGCCTTCATTCTCAAAGACTTGTAATTCTTCTCTAAAAGTGTTTTTGAGTCAAAGAGAATTACACACTTGCATTGTCCTTGCTCTTTCATCTACCTATCTTTGCATTTCACGTTACTCAAGCTCTCATATACTACACATTGTGCTGAAAAGAAGTGGATGCTTGGATCTATCAAAGAGATGATACTCACCAAGTGTAGGGCGTAATTTTTTCCTTTCTTTATTTTCATTTGATGAAGGTTCATTTAGAACCTATTTAATCAGGAAAGAAAGGCCTAACTAGAGCTAGAATCTAGCCAATCTCTTGGGAAAAGAGTTTGTAAAAAAAATGTATTAAGCTACACTTGGATTAAAGAGTGTTGGAATAGTGGAATTTTCAGCTATTAGAGCTTTTAAAAATAGTGGAATTTTCCAAGCAAAGGTTCTTGGGCAGTGAATACCAATTGGGGACCATCGATAACAAAAATTCTTTTATCTCCTATGATGTGTGTATGCTTATTTCACTTTGAAACTGCCTTATTGCATAATTTTTTATTACACGCACCACTTAGTTTTTAACTTGAAATTCTCAATTCACTCCCTCTTGAGAACTCACCTGGGCCAACAAAGACGACTTAGCATGACTCACATGCAAGTCATGCTGGCTTCATTATTCTTCAATATTATTCATTAGAAATTACATGCTTAAATTTTTTTTTGATATTTTGTTTAGTTCTAATTACTTTTTAAAATTTACTTTATTGTTTATTACTTTTTATTTATACATATATTCATTAAAATATTAATTTTATGATTTAAATATTATCTTAATTTGTTAGTTACTCATTACTTTACCTTTTATAATTTTTATTTATTTATTTTTACTATTAAATGTTGATTTAATAATTTAATTTTACATTCAACTTGACGACACACATACCAATGACAAATTTGATGAAAACCATGCAAAAAATAAGCCAAAAAAGATTTGGATTATTGTAAAAAGGAAATGATGACAAATATATCTAAGACTTATGAGTAAATACTAAAGGGCAATATTTTATGTTTTAATACTTTATTTAATCTTCCTACTATTTGCTTAAAAGTTATCTAATTATTTTAAAATTAATTTAATTTATATTTTTTCTATTATTTGTTCTCTAATAGTTAAGTTGTTATTTTCAACATAAATGTTCAATTTTTTTCATAAAAGGGCACATGGTTATGGAGTGAGTGTAGGGAACCATTTAGTCATATCTTGATCCTATGAGCTTTCCATAAGGTTCCATAATTGCAGATAATTACATTTTATCTTGACTTGCGTTCAAGGAGTGAGTGGTCATGTGATAATCAGGTTTGTCCCCCGAGCCAGAAACCAACAATCACAGGCGTGGAGTGGAGCCACTCATTTTTTTTACCAAAATCCAAAAGTCAACGTGTGATGGGCTCCACATGTACTCTAAAGTGGTTAACAAATCAGAAGCCTTTGCGTATCCGTTATTCATAACTATACCCAATCTAGTACACTCTTCTCATGGATAATAACCCACTGAGTCAACTCAACTCGTTGCACTTAAGAGAGAATATTAGCTGATATTGTTTTTGGATATATTATTGATATAGAAGATACGAATCAGGGGTTGGTTTTTCCTTTAATAGGTACAACAACTATGTGTCACATACGAAACTAGGTGTAGGCCCCACTGATGGTACGGTCTTGAAAATCCAAGCCATGGGCCCACCCCTCCTCATACTTGTCACGTTATGAGGTTGAAGGGCATTAATTTATTTTATTCATCACACGCTTACATAAAAAGTTGTTAGTCTTTTATGTGGGCCTTCATAGACCGGAGACCCTCTCACACAAATTAAGGCTTCTACGATTTCATGATCGTGACAGCAACTACTACTACAACTTCCTTCCCGCTGCCTTGGGCCTCACAAATACACGCTTTCCTCTTATCAAACCATCAGATGAGGTGGCAAAATAGTAAAAATTTCTCAAAAATCGAGGGCCTAGACTTGTTTTATAAAACTGGTAAAAATAGTAATTTGTGAGGGAGGGTAGGTCACCTAATGGAGAAAGTCAAGACACGAAAGGGGTATATTTGCCACTCTCTTGAAGGAAGAGATCCAGAACATTTTCTGTAAATCTCAGTTACAGCAGGAAGAGCCAAGGATTTTATAAAATATTGATACTGCTTGTTAACATTCACTTCGAAAATCATAATTTTTCACAGGTGATCCCGACTTTTTTTTTATAAACCATTCTGGTGAAGGAATCCAAGGAAGGGGTTGACATGAGGAAAAATCAAAACCAGCCTACTCACTCCCACTGCTTTCCACCATTAACGAGCTTCCTCGTTGCGATTCAGACTAGCCTGGAAAACATTCTTAAGATGGAAGCCAGTGCCGTAGCTTCTACTCGTTTCTTCTTTCGCTTTTATCTTTACAAATCAGATCTGGGTCTTGTACCCTCTTACCTCAACAAATCCATGAAAGATTTCATAAAAATGAAGCAGTACAAATGCGAGAATGAAGACTAAAGAACGATATATAAACAGCAGTGGCGTTGGTGACTACAACATTTGTTTGGATGCGAATCAAATAAAAATTTGATTTCGTTTAACAATACACAGAGAACTGGAAGAAGAAAGAAAGAAAACGCGCGGATCGGATCGAGGAAATCATTCGATTTTACTCTTTCTTGCCTTCTTGATACTTCCGCTGCGATCTGAAAGAACTGGTTGAAACAACGATTCCAGATGATCTGACACATCGATTCGGACTCGACAACATGTTGAATGAGCTCTTGATCTTTTGATTGAAGGCGCAGATCTGGGCTTCCTTGGTGCAGGTGGACATCGCTGAATTGCCGAAATTTTACGCTCCAATGACGTTGGTGTCCGGAACCCATCATTTTCTTCTTCTACTTTCTCTTCCTTCTCTCTATCTCCTCCGTCTACCTGAATTAAACCAGCTTTTGAAATTTCCGGCACCCCAGAAGCTTCATCCTCACAGTTACCGTCTCGTTTTCCTTGCTGCTTGTGGCCTTCATTTCTCTTTTTTACACCCTCGTCACCAACGTCTCCATCGAACTTAATTCCATCAACTTTGGAGATTTGAAGCTGATCACCAGAAGTTTCATTACGACACTCGCTCTCTTCTGACCTTAGACGTTCCGAGATTTTCTTCTGCACATCAGAAGCGCCCGAAACATGACACCGATCGCCCCGGAAATCCAACGTGGGTCTTAACCGAAACTCGAATTCATCAATCGCTTTCGCACCGGTTTCCGAGACGAAAACCTGAAAATTCGACATAGTCACGAACGTAATCTTGTCAAATTCGTGCTACATGAAGAGAGATGCGAGCTCCAAGAAGGAGAAGACGGGCTGAGAGAGAGAGGAGCAAACAAACAAGCAGACGGAGAATAATATAAGATGACGAAGAGGGAGAAGCAGCAGCAGCTAACAAAGAGAAAGAAGCTCAAAGACGGGTGCCCCTATCTTCTTTGCTTCTTCTTATCGAAGAGAATCATCAAAACACAGCACCTTTAAATATATTCCACCGCTGTGTTTTTTTTTTTTTTTTTTCTTCTTTCTGGTCTGTCGATTTAGATGAGAAACGATGAAGGGATGAAGCGAGAGATTTAGAGAAGTTAGTTTTTTAATGGAGGAAGGTGGGCATGAATGATATTCTACATTGGATCCTCCACCGAAGGCTTTGAAAGCCTCCACCTCTCCTCAACTATAAAATCCAGTTTCTCCGTCTTTTTCTTTTCTGTTCTCTGCGAACTTTGATGCACCTCTGCACGTGATTTGCCACAGGGGACCATCTATTTGCCGTTTTGCCCTTCCGTCTCCTCCTCAGTCCTCACCTCCCGCCCCATTTTCTCGGATACCCCGGTGGGACCGCTTCGGGTCGAAATGTTCTTTCTGTTCTCGTCTTCCTCGTGTGGGCCCTTTCTGATCTAACATGGACGGCCCGCATTGAGTTTATTACGGGCCCACCCATGCTTCTCCAAATCGATGATGCCTTGCGTGACAAGTCAATTACAGCATTGGGGAATATTCTTATAATCTTTACTACGGGTGACTGGATTCTCCTTTATAAAATACCAACCAAAGTGAGAGAAAATAAATAAATAAAATAACAAAAAAACCAGTACTCAAATAGAGTGCTTAATACGCACCCCGATGCTTTTTCTTCCTTTTCTACGCGAGTACAGAATACACAGAGATTTCCACTTTTGGGATGTGGACCGTGTCCCACGGGCTACTTCTTCTCCCTGTCTTCCTCCTCTCTCTTTCCTCGGTTACTAGCGTAGACCCCGCGGGTCACGAACCAACTCCCCCCCCCCCTTTACGCAATATTCGTCGGTTGGGAACTTAGGATTCTAGGTGTCAACGAGACGGAGACGGAGATGGAGACAGAGAATGAGACTGGCTCTTCATTTTCCTTTTGCATGGCGGCTTCTGCTTCTGGCTTCTTCTTCTTGTAGAGTAAGCTTCTATATTTCTCTTCAAGCTTCCGATTTATCGCCATCATACGATACGATACGAACAAAGACAATGATCGATACTATAATGGGGGGAATGGGTAGATTTGTAATATGGGAGGAAGAGACCAGCGGAAAAAAAAATAAAAAATTAATGAATAAGGCGTCGTGGTAGGATTTTGATGAACTTTTTAGGGGCACAGAATAACATTCCCCCTCTTATGAGGAGACGCATCATTGCATCACTCTCATGCCGATGAAGCTTCATGATTTTCCCCCTACTCTTCCTCTTAACCAGCCATCATTTTCCATCTCTTACAATCATCCCCTTTCCTTGCATTGCAATTCAGCCACCACGCCCCCACTGGTTTTCTTCTTTAATTTAATCCTCTTCTTGATTTCCAGCGTCCTGTTCTTTTGTTTTCTTTGATTTTTTCTTGATTAGCCAAATCTGGGCTGGTGAGGAACGCTGCCTACTGAGAGAGACCCGTTTGAAAATTTTAAACAATTTGAAAAGAACAATAGCACTGAGTCGACGTTTGTTAGATTGGAGTAATTAGGTATACGTATTAAAATAAGGTTTGACCAGTGAAGTGATCCTTTCCGTGAAGGGTAACGAGATATTTGATGATGTCTGACTCTTCTGAGGATGTGAAAATCCAATTTCAAAGACATTATAATATACGCGCAGAGAGGGTGCAGGCATGAGATAGAACATGTCTGTGGTGATTCGTGCATTGAGACAAGTATGGGCAAGGACCCATCTTGCTTCACTTGGGTCGGCTTCCGTGGGATGGATGAGATCCTGTTTGTCTGATAAGGAGCGTGCAAGATTGAAGTCGGGTCATCCTTAATAAAGGTGGTGTAATCAGGCTTTTGTGCTTGGCAAGATTGCTTAAAGCACTCGGTTCATCCATTTTAGTCTCCTCCTTTTATTCTTTTCTTTTTTTCTAGTTTCTGCTTGGGTACTCTCTGCGTAGGTCCGTGTTCCACGAGGAAGGATAGACAGGCTTCAAAGACAAGTTAGGCATCGCTAAGACGAATTTGGAGTTGGACTGGCCCATGTCTGCTGGGAGAGTAGCGCACCTGCGGGGAAGAGAGGGAGAGAGACGGGACCGTCGTCATTGAGATAGAGAAAAGCGGAAGAAAGTCGGAGAGAGAGGATTTGGGGCGTTAAGAGGCAGAGGTGTCATAATTTTGTGCATGCCGTGTTTCCATGAGTGGGGTAGAGCAGCACTGCGGGCAGATCCGCCGCTGCGTCCACTTCCAACAGCTATTGATGGGGCAGACAGACGAGGAAGGTGGGCTTGCCTGTCTCTTGGAGCATTCCTTTGTGCCAAGAAAAAGTTGGTTGATAGAGAAGACAAGCTTTTGGTCACTTTTTTTTTTTGTATATAACACGGCTTTGCAGCCATTGTCAATTTTCTCTTTTCCTCCTTGCACCACTCTGTAATTATGAAAATCAAATCATTAATTTGATAAATTGTTATATTAAAGCCATCTAACCTGGGAGTAGATGGTAGTTGTGCTTCACCTTCGCCTTGGGATTTTCTAAACTGATTATAAGATTATTATTTTTAAATGTTATTTGTCAATAAGAAAATTGCTTTTCAGTTTTCACATAAATTCTAGAACTAAGGGCCATAACCAAATTCATCCATTTACTTGACCTAAACCTGACTTAAGGATAATCTTGGCAAGTTTGGCCTTCTTTTCCTGATTTTATTGATAATTGGATCAGCTTTAGGTTTGACACAAGGGTTCGATATATTTGAACCAATACCAAATAGGACTAGACTACCAATTTTGATTTTCTTTTTTTTCACAACTTCGAAGTAACTTGTCTTTCAATAACTTTTTGGATTTGTGTATCCTTTTTTATTTTCTTCATATTTTTATGTATTTTTAAAATATTTGGAAGATGACTCACGTTGGAATATGGGTACAAGCCCATATGACCAATGAAGGCCCACATGTCCAAGTGAGTGGAAGATGGGTTCAAGCCCACAAGATCAATGAAGGCCCACACATCCAAGAGAAGAAGAGGATGAGCTCAAGTTCATAGACCAAGGGGATGGCTCACATGCGACACAGTGGTGGCATAATAGTAAATAAAGAACCATCTCATAAAGATAGTATTGATATAATTAGTTTAAGTTTGAGGGGTATTATTGTAATATTATAATCTTATTCATTTATAAATTGAGCTTCAAAGAGAGGGTTACACAAGTCCATAACCCTTTTTCTTCCTCCCTTTTTCTCTCCAACATGTCAAAATTAACATGAATTCAGAACATTGATTTTCAGGAATCGTAGCTGTGGTTTCTTTTTAGAATTTCAATTTTTTTTTTTTATCTTTCCTCCTTGTGCCCTTGTTTTTGCTTGTAGTAAGAAGTTAGTAAGAATTATTTTTTGCTCGTTCGTGCCTCGTGCCCTTGTTGATTTTCATCTAATGGCACCTACGGGTGGAAAAGATAGTAGAAAAAGCACGCCGCCAAAGTGAAGAATCCACTGTTATGCTTGCTGCTACTGTTAGTTGATGAAGCTGTAGACAGAATAGCAATGGCTGCTCTGGCAGGATCATAGAGTACATCCATTGCATTCCTATCACCTATTACAGCATAATCCAACAATCAGCTGATTGGCCGATTAGGCAGTATCAGGGAAAACATTTCATGGTATAATTGACAAGTTGGGTTTGACTGATATCTATGCACCAAATTGAGGGGGAGTGTTGAAATGTATAGCTGTATAGCGTGATCGGAGGAAACTGTATAGCGTGATTGTTTCCTCCGATCCCGTGATTATATTCTTGATTCTATTCCTTGATTTTAGGATCTAAATTGATCCTAAAATCAACTTGTAATGTATTATAAATAGCCTCCTAACGGAGAAGAATAATCTCATCGGAAAACCATTCGTTCAATCTCTGTTACTATTTTTTAGTTCTCTGTTTTACATGGTATCAGAGCAGGAGAATTATCCTCTCTTTTTCGTCGCAGAAAGTCGGAGCTAAGTGCTCCTGTAATCGCCGAAGGAGGAAGCCGGAGGAAGAAAAAATCCGTCGGAGTTGCAAAACTCTGTTTTTTCTACAACTCTATATTCCGGCTGTCCCGACGCCAAAAGAACGTCGCCGACGCCCGACGACGATCGCTGAAGACAGAAGACAACCGCCGATGACAGTTCCACCTTCCCGTTATTACCGCCGATCACCACTGTTGCCGAGGGAAGCCGAATTGCCGAAAGAGAACAGAGTTCTCTTATGACGGTCCTATAGTCGGAATCACGTCGCCGACGAGTGCCGACGATCGCCGACGAGTGCCGACGATCGCCGACGAGTGCCGACGATCGCCGACGAGCGCCGACGATGGCACCACCACCCTGTTCCGACTGAAGCCGACGCTCCGCTGCCGTTGCCAAAGACGAAGGCGAATGTATTTTTTAACTTAGGAACTACTGTTCCTTTATTTTTCCTGCCAACCCAGACCGACGGGTCAACCAAATCGGACCAAACCGGTATAAACCCGAACCGGATCGGACCAGCACTGGAGCGGAACAGAATTGAATCTGCCCAGATCGTTCCGAACCAGACCAGATCGAACCGGACCGGACTGAACCGAACCAGACCGGATTAGAAAAAAAAAAATTCAGATCGATGGCCACCACTACAGGCGCATCCACCAAACTTATCCCATCACCACAGATTATAGTCCACCAAGATAATTCTGCGTTTCCAACTGGAATTATCCTCGATGAGACCAATTATTCATTATGGTCCCAACTCATGGAGATGCGAATTGGTGCACGTAACAAAGCTGGATACTTCACCGGCGAAACAAAAAAATCAACATTTGGTAATGCTAATCTTGGAGCATGGATTACTGAAAATCAAAGAGTCAAAAGTTGGCTTATTGACTCCATGAGTCCATTGCTCATGCAGCGATTTATTCGCCTCTCCACTGCCAAGGAGATATGGGAAGCTGTATCAAAAATATTCTATGATGGATCCGATGAAACGTGCATATTTGAGCTGAACCAGAGATCTTTTTCTACCAAACAAAATGGTAGACCGTTATCCACATACTACAATGAACTGGTTGTTATTTTCCAGGAGATTGATCATAGAACTATATCTCAGGAAGGAACAGTCGAAGGGCTAATCCAGTTGCACTCTGCAATGGCTAGGCTTCGGGTTCATATTTTTCTCAGTGGGCTTGACTCCGAGTTTGATCAAGTTCGTGGAGAAATTTTGCGAAAAGATCCCAAACTTGATTTGGAGAGTACATATGCATATGTCAGACGCGAATATCAACAGAGACAGACAATGGGGAGCTATCGCCCAGCCTACGAGAACTCGGCGATGTTGGTCAACCAAAACAGACAAGGATCATCAAGCAGTTGGAACCCTCAATCCTCTGGCAAAGGTAACAATCGTGTATGTATTCACTGCGGAAAAAAAAGGACATTCACAACACCGGTGTTATGAGATTATTGGCTATCCGGAGTAGCGGGATTTCTCAAAAAATCCCCGTAACAAGATTGCTGGGAAAGCTATGGTGACATCCATGGAAGATAATCAGGAACTACCTACTGCAAATGTTGCCCATCTAGGTATTCTCGCTAATGCATTAGTATTTTCTGTACATTCTAAGAATAGACCTTGGATTATTGATACAGGTGCATCCGATCATATGACAAGGGATCCCAGTCAGTTACAATCCATCTCACCTTCTCCACAATCTGTTATTTCAACAGCCAATGGTAGTACCTCTCCTATTACCGGGGAAGGATCTGTTATATTATCCAATAATCTGACATTAGATACTGTCCTTGTGGTTCCCTCTCTTGAATATAACCTGTTGTATGTTAGCCAAATTACTTCCACTCTTGCTTGTACTGTAACTTTTTGTCCCTGATTTTGTGTCTTTCAGGACATTCTAACCCAGAAGATTCTTGGTTATGGTGTTAGACGGGGCAAACTCTACTATTTGGAGTTGACAGAGAACGGGGGATCGAAAATCAGTCAGACAAATCAAGCTAGCAGTGAAGATAATGCTCAAACAATTGTATGGTTATGGCACCGACGATTAGGCCACCTTTCCTTTGGTTATCTTAAGAAATTGCGACCTCAACTTTTTTCAGGTTTGACTGATGTGCATTTTTATTGTGACACATGTGAATTGGCTAAAAGCCACCGTATTGCTTATTTCCCGAGTTTGAATAAAAGTTCTGAACCTTTTACGGTTATTTATTCTGATGTTTGGGGTCCAGCCAAAATTCCTTCTATTTCTAAAGCTCGTTACTTTGTGACATTTATTGATGAATGCACTAGAATGATTTGGGTATCTCTGCTTATAAAAAAAAGTGATGTGTGTCTAGCATTTCAGAAATTCCATACAATGATACATACTCAATACCAAAATCAGATTCGTGTTTTGCAATCTGACAATGGTACTGAGTTTGTTAATGCTTCTCTCGAAACTTTTCTGACCACTCATGGAATTCGTCACCAGACTTCTTGCACCTATACTCCCCAACAGAATGGATTGGCAGAAAGAAAGAATAGACAACTTTTGGAAGTAGTGCGTGCCTCTCTCTTTGGCATGAACATGCCTCGATTTTATTAGGGCGAAGCTATCACATCTGCTGCCTACCTCATCTATCGAACACCTTCTAGAGTACTTGATTTTCAAACTCCTCTACACAAGCTGCAATCCCTGATTTCAATTCCCCATCTTCCGAATCTTGAACCCCGAATTTTTGGGTGTACCGCTTATGTTCATATCCCAAAGATCTTGCGAAATAAACTTGATCCATGTGCCAAGCGATGTGTATTTGTTGGCTACTCTGATTTTCAAAAAGGATATCGGTGTTATGATCCACACACCAAAAAGCTCCATGGGACTTTAGATGTCTCCTTCCATGAATCCATCCCTTATTACTCAGGAGGAGTTTCTTGGACATCTCTTCAGTGGGAGACTTCAAATGAAGAGAATGTTTCACATGAAACTAACAGAGATGCTGAAAGAGGTGCCGAGTTTATTGAGTTAGAAGCGGTGAATGAATTTTTTAAGTGTCATGATGTGCAACAAGACTGTGATTCTATAATTTCACCTGAAGAACCCCCAGAGTTGCCCCCGTCTGCACCAACAACTGAAGAATCAACCCGGAATGTTCCTCCTCAGGTAAATACGAATCATATGTTTGATGAGTCTAATGAAACATGTCTTCCTACAGAAAACATAACCTCTAGATATCCACAAAGATTGAATAGGGAAGTTCCAAAAAAATAGTATGAACCTGATCTTGAAGCCAAGACCAAATACTCAATCAATAATTATGTGTCCTCCCATAGGTTGACTAAATCGTATGCATTTACTGTTGATCAATTATCCAGGGATTGTATTCCTAGTAATGTGCAGGATGCATTAGCTTATTCAAAATGGAAAAAAGCGATGAACGAAGAGATGGAGGCTCTACAAAAAAAATACCACTTGGGAACTTGTTCCCCAACCTGAAGGAATAAAAATAATTGGATGTCGATGGGTGTTCACATTGAAACTCAAACCGGATGGAAGCATTGACAAATATAAAGCTCGGCTAGTTGCAAAAGGATATACGCAAAGGTATGGGATAGACTATCAGGATACTTTTGCACCAGTAGCTAAGATCAATACAATTCGTATTCTTATATCTATAGCAACAAATCGAGACTGGCCTCATCAACAATTTGATATTAAAAATGCCTTCCTCAATGGAGACTTAGAATAAGAAGTCTACATGGAACTACCACCAGGTGTAAAAAGTGGTTCTTTGTCTCAAGGTAAAGTTTGTAAATTGAAGAAGTCATTGTATGGGCTGAAACAGTCACCTAGAGCATGGTTTGGGAGATTCTCGGCTACAATGAAGGAGTTTGGTTATAAACAAAGTAACTCAGATCATACTTTGTTTATAAAACACAAAGAAGGAAAGTTAACAGCATTAATTGTATAGGTTGATGATATGGTCGTGACAGGAGATGACCCAGGTGAAATGCAAGCTTTACAGGAGTATTTAACTACTAAATTCGAAATGAAGGATCTCGAACAACTTAAATATTTTTTGGGGATTGAAGTTGCAAGATCGAAACATGGAGTCTTCCTTTCACAGTGAAAATATGTGTTGGATCTTCTAGCCGAAACCGGAATGCTTGACTGTAAACCAATAGAGACGCCCATAGAAATGCATCATAAACTCGGAATTCTTCTAGATCAAATTCTAGCAGACAAAGGACGTTATCAGCGATTAGTTGGAAGATTAATCTACCTATCCCAGACAAGGCCCGATGTAGCATATGCAGTAAGCGTTGTGAGCCAGTTCATGCATGCACCAAGTGAAGAACATATGGAAGCAGTCTATCGGATCTTGAGATACTTAAAGAGTGCTCCAGGAAAAGGTCTGTTATTCTCAAAAAATGGTATCTCTAGTATTGAAGGGTATACAGATTCTGATTGGGCAGGTGATCAGACAACCAGAAGATCCACGTAAGGTTACTTTACTTTTGTGGAAGGGAATCTTGTCACTTGGAAAAGCAAAAAACAGAAGGTAGTATCAAGATCAAGTGCTGAAGCTGAATTTTGAGGTATGGCTCATGGTGTATGCGAGTTGTTATGGATACGGAATATACTGAGAGACTTAGGGATTGAATACGACAAACCTATGAATCTTCACTGTAATAACAAGGCAGCTATCGCAATTGCACAAAATCCAGTTCAACATGATCGCACTAAACATGTTGAAGTTGATCGTCATTTCATCAAAGAGAACCTCGATGCAAAGATTATATAATTCCTCTTTATTCAATCTGCGAGTCAGATGGCTGTTATGCTCACGAAGGCAGTATCAGGGAAAACATTTCATGGTATAATTGACAAGTTGGGTTTGACTGATATCTATGCACCAACTTGAGGGGGAGTGTTGAAATGTATAGCTGTATAGCGTGATCGGAGGACATTGTATAGCGTGATTGTTTCCTCCGATCCCGTGATTATATTCTTGATTCTATTCCTTGATTTTAGGATCTAAATTGATCCTAAAATCAACTTGTAATGTATTATAAATAGCCTCCTAACGGAGAAGAATAATCTCATCGGAAAACCATTCGTTCAATCTCTGTTACTATTTTTCGGTTCTCTATTTTACAATAATCCAACAAGTAGAATTCTGGATGTGGGTTATAATCGGCTGGCTGCTGGCATATCGTCCATATGGTGATTGCCTCTTGCTACTTCGGGTCAAGGAGTTGCTTTCACAGCAGCATCGGTGATTGGTATCAAATTGCCTTCGCAGCAGCATCAACGATCAGAGCATCGAGGATTGATATTATTCATAGTGCCTTACCTTTTGTCTGCTCGCCCATTGCTTCCGTAACTTGCTCTGTATAGCTTGGTATCTTCCGTAACTTCTATAAGATTGCTTCGACCAGCTATGGTATCTTCGTCTAGGATGGAATCTCGTTGGTTGACATATATACAACTCAATATTATGATATTTTGGTTGGCATATATTAAGTTGTTGTTTTTTTCTTTTTCAAATTGATTCTTCATTGCCAGCCAGACCGTATCTCATTTAGCAGCAGAATATTTTTGTCTACCTCCCTGATTGAATTCTGAAATGTTTCTAGTTCTCTGTTGGGAAGATTGACTCCCAAGAAAATCTCTCTGGTAATCTCTCAGTTGTCACCTGGTAATCTCTCAAATCTCTCTAGTAATCACTGGTAAGGCTCGGGAGGATCGCATGTCCTCACTCTGCGACAATGATTCTCCATCTGGATTAAAGCTTCGACGATGGTATGTTTGATCCAGCTTGGTTGACAGTTTTTGGCACCAATCATTCTGAATTATCAAACTTCGGATTGGGACGTTGATATTATCTCATCGATGCTATTTCAGGATGTATTCACCATTCATTTCAGATCTTCTCGCTTCTCTGGTTAGAGTCATTAGCGGTAGATATTTTGTGTTTCCTTATAGATCCGTTGCTGTTGCCAGACAGTATCTCCAAATCTGCCAAAAACTTCTCCGACAGCTCGTCACAAAAACGGGTTCGTTTTTCTCTAGCCAATCTATTTCTGAGGATAATTCATAGTTGTGCTTCGGCGGTCTGTTAAGAAATAGTCCCATATGGATTCGTGGATACAAAGATTTTGAGTTTATTAACTGAAAAAAAAAAAGTTTTCTAAGTGGCTAGTCATTTTGGGATAGACCTTCAACCCAAATTTAACATGGTATCAGAGTGACGATCTTGAGATCGCTCTTTCTATTTTATTTTATTTTCCGGTCTGTCTCGTTGCCACTTCCGATTCCGTCGAAGTCCAAATCCTCGTTCGACAGATGGAGATAAACATGCGTCGTTCATAAAGAGACGCAACTGGAGCTCTTTTATTCTCCACCAAAGGTCTCTCCCAGATCTGGCTACTGCGCCGTCCCGGCCACCGCCTTTTGGCCTTCCTCTGCCACAGACGTGCTCGCAAACCACGATCCGATGTCTGGCGTTGTCCCGTGACTGTGCCTTCCGACGACCTGCTTTATTTTCTTTCGCGCTCTGTCTGAAGAGACAAAACAAGAAGAAGAAATATTTATAGCACCACCCTAGGTGATGATGTGCTGAATTAAATCAGTGTTTTTTTCTAAGGTTCGAGCCAAAGCCAAAATCAGCCGAAATATTGAGCCGAGCTGAGCCAAAATAATTGAGCCGAGCCAAAATCATTTAAGTAGATATATTGAGCTGAGCCGAGCCAAAATCAATTGATCTGATATACTAAGCTGAGCTGAAATAGTGAGCTGAGCCAAACCAATTTTCTGCCGAGTCAACTCAAACCTAAGGAGTCTAGCTCGAAGTCCCGAGCCAAAGCCAGAGTCGCAATTTGCGCACACCAGCTTTTAATAAGGATATCACTAATATGATATCCAACTTTGCTAATCTGAATCACCCACTATATCTTCACCATTCAGATCAACCTGGGTTGGTTATCGTACCACAACTTCTCACTAAGGATAATTACAGCACATGGCATCATTCCATGACTATGGCCCTCGCAGTCAAAAACAAATTTGGTTTTGTTGATGGATCTCTCCAGCAACTAGACAGCAATACCGACAATGAATTACAACAGTGGATCCATTGTGATAACCTTGTCAAAACTTGGTTATTGAGTTCAATCTCCACAGATATTGCAGCAAGCGTATTCTATTGTGATGGAGTACAAACAATTTAGAATGAGTTGTGCGATAGTTTTTCTCATGTAAACAACGTCCAATTATTTTACATTGAGAATAAAATACATGATTGCGTGCAGAATAATATGTCTGTTAGCTCATATTTCACAAAACTCAAAGGACTATGGGATGAGAGAGGTTCTCTTTGTCCTATCTCACACTGTCGTTGTGGCTCTATGAAAGAGGAACTATCCTATTGAGAAACACAAAAAATCATCAAGTTTCTCATGGGATTAAGTGTACTACCATACGTAGACAAATATTGACAATGGACCCTTTGCCTAAGATTGGCAAGGTTTATTCTCTAGTACTCAGACATGAACGACAGAAAGATGTATCTGATAAACGGAGCATCATTCAACTTGAGGCAGCAGCTTTCGCTGTCAGAAATTCAGGCAAGAAAAGTGGTTCCTCCACCTGTACAAAATGTCACAAAGACGATCACCATGCTGGAAATTGTCGGGCACATTTGAAATGCACTTATTGCGGTTTGAAGGGTTACACCATTGATTTTTGTCAAAGACTCAAGTTTGCAGAATCCACTAAGCCCACAGAAAAGAAAAACATATCCAACTCCTTTCTTTTTACTCAGGAACAATGCCAAAAATTATTACAAATGCTCAGTCAAAACAAGCCATAAATGGCAAATCATGTGGGTAACTCCTCTGCTCACGACGGACTTTAAGGTAAAAAACACTTTACTTCTCCTCTCCCAATAAGCAAGCCACTCAGTATGTGGGCCTCCACCTAAATTATCCACTTATAGAGCCACAAAAGAGAGCGGGCCTACACGTGAGGGGGAGTATTAAGAAATATTCCCATATGGATTAGTGGATACAAAGATCTTGAGTTTATTAGCAGGGAAAAAAAGTTTTCTAAGTGGCTAGTCATTTTGGGATAAGGCCTTCGACCCAAATTTAACATGGTCTTCTCCTCTATTTGCTATTTTTTCCTAGTGCCAACTGGGAGCTGTTTCGGGAGGACAAAGATATTGGCTTTGTTTCATCGTTGTGTTTCTATTTTTGCTCCCTGGGAGTGAAGAAATTTGCTTTGTTATTACCATGATTCTGCGAGGGAGAACTTAATTAGTTGAGTCAACCTAGCAAACCAACAACCTGAGCGTTGCTTTTGTTCTACTGAGTTAACTCGGGTCAAGTAGGATCTAGGTGAACTTGACTTAGCTCACTTGCTTATTGCCTCTGTTATATGGGTTCGGGTGACGAGTTTTATACCTATTTCTTCCACAACTCGGATATATTAGTTTGATACCTGACTCGACTCGACTCGACTCGACTCGACTCGGTCCTTGTCTCTGACTGGATTATTATTTTGAAGTATTGGCAACTTAATACTTGGTTCTAGGATATTATTTAATGCAACTACCTTATTTAGTGATGGACTACTTGCAGATTATTTTATGGGTTATTTTTAAGGATTTTCACTATTTGGTATGTATTACTTGTGCCCAGGCTCATTTCAATTGCTTCTATTGTGTCTCTTCGATTGAGATATTATTATTATTGAAGAAGGACTTCTCGGTTGTTGGGAGAGGTTCATACATCTGAGAAAATAATATCAAGAGGGGAAGAAGAGACAAGAGAAGAGAGTGAGAATGGTAATTTTTTATTCTTATTGCATTGACAAGAATTGCAGTTGAAATTAAAATGCAAAGGAATGCGATAAATCTAAGTGAAAGTGGATACTATGTACCTGAGAAATGTAGACGACAGATGACCTAATGATGCCATGCAATTGAAGGGGTCTTTATATTGGAAAAAGGCGATTATTAGGGATGACTTGACTAAGGACGAAAACTATCGGTACATAGCATCCTTAATTTGACCCTACAAAAGTATTGCACCCGTGCAAAGATCCTTCATACAAAAGAAGTAGGTAAAAATTCAATGAAAGAATTATTAGTGTTGGAAGATAGGGCTCATGCCCACATGACCAATGAATGCCCACATATCCAAGTGTGTTAGAAGATAGGCCCAAGTGTCAGAGTGGTTTCATCCACTTTTGTAGGCAGTAGCTTTTCGCACCTAACAGATCGGTCTTTTGGGTGTATTGGCTAGTCGTTGTCATGGTATCGGAGCTGGAAACGCCACGTCCCGCGTTCAAATCCTATGAAAGGCGGTAAAGAATGGACGGGGTGAGTGTCAGAGTGGTTCTGTCCACTCTTGTAGGAGATAATTTTCCGCACCTAATAGACCGGTCTGTTGGGTTGTATTGGCTAGCCGCTGTCATGGTATCAGAGTTGGGCATGCAACATCCCGCGTTCGAATCCCGTGAGAGGCGGTCAAGAATGGTGGGGTGGGTGTCAAAGTGGTTTCATCCACTCTTGTGGGCAATAGCTTTCCGCACCTAACAGATCGGTCTTTTGGATGTATTGGCTAACCACTGTCACCAAGCCCATAAGACCAAGGAAGACCCATACATCCAAGAGATATAGAAGACGGGCTCAAGGCCCACAGATCAAGGAGAAGGCCCATGGGCCCACATACAATGATGGCAGGATGGTAAATAAAGAGTCATCTCATAGAGATGACATTGATGTAATTAGATTAAAGTTCCAGGGTTAAAACCCTAAACCCTAAGTTCAGGGGTATTATCGTAATACAGTAGTTACATTAATCTATAAATAGAACTTTAGGGGGATGGTTAGGATCATGAAGGCCATAACCTTTTATTCCTCTTGTTTTCTCTCAATGTCTATTGCCTCTAACAGTTTAGGTTTGTGTTTAATTTTTTTTTTCGTCCCTACACCAATTAGTCGTTTTATTTTTTGCTCCTCTATATTGCTCTTCTGGGAAGATGTCTACTGCTTAATTGGGATCAATTTTTTTCTGACTCTGTCTTTAGCGACCGTTGTCGTGGTTGCCGGTTCTGCCTCTAGACTACGGAGGGGGTGCATCTGGCGAGACTTGTCTGCGGTGATGGAGAGCGATAGGAGCCGCTCTATTCGGCGTTGTCGGTGAGGTAGACCGAGAGCTTGATGTTCCGCCGACTGCCTCTCTATTCCGAACCGCTCGGATACGACAACTCTATGAGTCTGGTTTTTGTTACATATGAGTACTCTGCCGAGAACTCTATTTCAATCGAGGAGATAGGTGCTAATTCAAACCAGTGAACTGAAAATACTTTGATTAAATTCACCACACTGTCTAGGGTGAGGTTTCTTCATTAATTTATAACAATTACAAAGATATACACGTGATTACAATTGATATGGTTTGTATAGGAAAAGAATGATTTGAGCTTAATTAGTTCCTGGAAGGAAGGCCCTAAACGGGCAATGATCTTGAATTGATCCTCAATCAAGTAGCCTTAATTGACTAAGAATAAGTATCTTCAACAGCTCCCCGCAAGCTAAGCGTCGGATTAGGACAGACGTGAAGCTTGAAGTGAAAAAACTGAAAGAGAGGTCGTGAGACGCTTTTGGTGAAGATATCGGTAATCTGTAAGTGAGAGGGTACATATTGAGTGCGAATCTTTCCAGCAACGACAAGTTCACGCAAAAAATGAATATCTAACTCAACATGTTTGGCCCGTTTCTGGACAACAGGGTTGGAGCTCAAGAACAGGGTGCTTTTGTTATCACATAAGTGAAGTGGCCGCTCGGAAGTAGAAACTTGGAGATCACGAAGAAGATGGGTGAGCCAAAGAAGTTCGGCGGCCGTGAGAGCAAGAGCATGATATTCAGACTCACAATTGGAACGAGAAACTATAGGTTGCTTCTTGGCACTCCAGGAGACTAAATTGTCACCAAGGTAAATAGAGTAGTCCGAGGTGGAGCGACGAGTGTCAGGACATCCGGCCCAGTCAGCATCAAAATACGCAACTAAAGATTCCGGCGAAGCAGATGAACGAAAGGACAAATCATAATGGAGAGTGCCTTTGACACACCGAAGAATGCACTTAACAACAAGGAAGTGATCAGCAGTGGGAGAGTACAAAAACTGACTTACGGAGTTGACAACATGAGCAATATCAGGACGTGTAATGGTCAAATATTGAAGAGCACCAACAAGATATCGATAAAAAGTGGGATCCAAAAATAACTGACCAACAACAGATAGATGCTGAGAAACCACCATAGGAGTGTGCACAGGCTTGCTGTCAAGTAATTGAGTGCGGGCAAGGATGTCGCGCGCATATTTCAACTGACTAAGAAATAGTTCATCAGCGTTTGGTGTAGCTTCAAGACCAAGAAAGTAGCTGAGGGAGCCCAAGTCTTTTGTGGCGAACTCTGAGTGAAGCTTGCTGGCAAAGCTATCAAGAAGAGAGAGGTTGTTGCTCATAATAATGATATCATCAACATATAAGAGCAAATAAAGAGTGTCAGAGTGTCGATGAAAGACGAAGAGCGAAGGGTCAGCCCGACTGGGGTGGAAACCAAGATGCGTAAGAAAGGAGTTGAATCGCTAAAACCATGCTCGAGGGGCTTGCTTGAGGCCATAGAGAGCTTTCCGAAGTTTGCAAACATGATCAGGAAAGTGAGGATCAATATACCCCGGCGGTTGTTCCATATAGACTTGTTCATTGAGATGACCATTTAGGAAAGCATTTTTGACATCCAATTGACGGAGAGACCATCGATTAGTGACAGCAATAGAGAGCACAACCCGAATAGTGGTAGCCTTGATGACAGGACTGAAGGTGTTGGTATAGTCAAGACCTGGTACTTGGGTAAATCCTTTGGCAACGAGACGAGCTTTGAACTGCTCAATAGAACCATCCGGCAAATATTTGGTCCGAAATACCCATTTAGAGCCCACAATATTGGTATGATCTGGGCGAGGTACCAAGACCCAGGTACGGTTAATTTGTAGAACTTGAATTTCTTCATCCATAGCGGCAAACTAGGCAGGATTCTTGGCAGCGGATTTGAACCCTTTGGGCGTAGTAGATGTCAAGAGAGCACAAAGAAGACCAGAAGAGCCAGAGTAAGCAAGATCAACCGAGTGACGAGGTTTGAAAATACCAGCCTTAGCTCATGTGAGCATAGGATGAGACCTCATCGGGAAGTGCAGCAACAGGAGCATTGGATCCAGGTGGACCAGAATCTGTGGGCGGCATAGGCGAACCAATAAGAAAACCAGTGGCCTGCAAGGACTCATCCACAGGATCAGTACAAATAGCACAGGGATGGGGACCAGATGGAGTAATGTGCGAGGAATGAGGTGCCTGAGGAGATGGGGACAGGACTGGAGGAGATGGAGCAGGTTCAAGAAAGTTGGAAAATTGGAGAGAGGAGAGGGGATGAGTTTGAGAAGATGCTAAGGAGGGAAAAAATGTCTCATCGAATTGAGCGTGTCTAGTGATATATATTCTAGAAATAAGGGGATCAAGACAATGAAAACCTTTATAAGATGAGCAATACCCCATAAAGATACATGGAAGACTGCGTGGGGAAAATTTTTTTGGCATGTAATCACGAAAAGAGGGATAGATCCGTAAACCAAAAAGATGAAAATGCGCATAATTTGGAAAAAAAACCATAGAGAAGTTCAAAGGGGGACTTACCTCTGAGAAGCGGTGTGGGCAAGCGGTTGATGATGTAGGCAGCAGTGATAAAAGCATCAACCAAAAAACGAGGAGAAATATGGGAATGGAAAAGTAAAGCCAAACCAATTTCAGTTATATGACAGTGTTTCCGTTCGGCGCGACTATTTTGAGCAGGAGTATATGGACAAGATAGTTGATGATGAATGCCAGATTGACGAAGGTGGTTTTTAAAGCGACTGCTTGTGAATTCTGCACCACCATCACTTTGGAAAATCTTGATATGAGCAGAATGTTGATTTTCCACAAATTTTTGAAATTGAAGAAAAGTAGCATCACAATCAAATTTCAATTTCAATGGGTAAAGCCAAGTAAATCGAGAATAATTATCAACAAATAAAACATAGTAAACAAACCCCAAAGTTGAATGTACGGGAGACGGACCCCATATATCGCAGTGAATTAATTCTAATACATGAGACGACCTTTTTTTATTTCGAGAAAAAGGTAAGCGATGACTTTTGGAAAGTTGACACGTGTCACATAATTTAGGGGATGGCAATAAGGAAGTAAGAGAAAGTTGGCCTTGTTTATTTAATAAAGAAAGAACAGAATGATGCACATGACCTAGACGTGCATGCCATAATTCATAAGAGGCATGAAGAGTTTTGTTTTTCAAAACAGAAATAAAAGCGGAATTTCCATGCTCTAGCACATATAAGCCTCCATCACGTCTACCGGTTGCCACCACCGTCCCCGTTTGGCGATTCTGAATAGTAAAAAGGTCATTAGTAAAAGTAACTGATAAAGGAAAACCAGCTGTTAATTTACTGATAGACAAGAGATTTTTGGTAAGATGAGGAACAACTAAGACATTTAGTAGTTTGAGATTTGGTGAAGGAGAAATATGACCTGTATGGGTAATAGGTAGGGACACACCATTCCCTACAATTACACGATCCTTACCCGTGTATGAGAAAGACCGATCCAGCGCTAACTGGGCTGGAGTCATGTGGATTGAGGCGCATGTGTCAACAAAGCAGTCGTATGCATTGGTCTGGTCGGACAGAGAGGGCCAAAATTTTTTCGCTGATGTGAGCGAAAGGTTCTTGCTGCACATACCGCTGGCGACAACGATCGGCGTAATGGCCGTCTTGCCGGCAAATCTAACACCGCGGTGGTCGACGACGGTGGTTCTGGTCAGAACAAACCTGTCCGTGAGCAGAGTCGTTGTTTTGGCCGTGGTTGGAGGAGTTGCGCGAGCCTTGACCGAAGTTACGGCCGTCACGGTGTCCTCGGCCACGATTCGGGTGAGAGGAGTTGCCGAAACGGGAGGAGGAAGCTTGGTTGGCGGTGAATACGAAGATGGGACGACGGGAAGTTCCATCAACTTCTGAAAAGTTTCGAAGCTCTCTGCTTTCGAAACCAAATCGAAAAAATAGGGCAAAGGGGATTGAGCCATCTGCGCAGTGGAGAAACTCAAAAATTCAGGGCCTAATCCTCGAAGGAACCAGTGCACCTTGTCGGTGTCGTCGACTGGGTGCCCAATGGCGTGAAGTTGATCGCACAGAGCTTTGAAAGCTCGAGCGTAGGCAGAGACCAAACGATTTCCGTGCTTCATCAATTGGAGATCGTCCTTGAAACAAATCTCACGGGCTTTTGAGCGATGACTGAAGGAATTTTCGAGGGCAGTCCACACCTCACGGGCGGTGGTCAGGCCAACGGCTTTTGCCATGGCCTCCTCGGACAGAGACGATAGTAGAAGGTTGAGAAGGCTTTGGTCTATCGCCTTCCATGCCAGAAATTTTGGATTTTGCGTCTGGGAGGTGGGAGGTTCAAACGAAGGTGGTGGCGCAAGAGTGTCGTCCACATGGCCCAACAAACCTTGGCTGTCAAGGAGGGAAAGAAATTGACTCTTCCAGAGGAGGTAATTTGACGATGAAAGCTTGATGGTGATCATATGAATCAAGGTATTGAAGGGGAGGAGATCGAAAGAAAATTTTGATGCCATTGAGGATCAGGGAATGTTAATCCAGGTAAAGCTCTGATACCATGAAAATACTTTGATTAAATTCACTACACTGTCTGGGGTGAGGTTTCTTCATTAATTTAAAACAATTACAAAGATATACACGTGATGACAATTGATATGGTTTGTACAGGAAAAGAATGATTTGAGCTTAATTAGTTCCTGGAAGGAAGGCAATTATCCTGAATTGATGCTCAATCAATTAACCTTAATTGATTGAGAATTAGTAGTTTTAGAGTCTTTCAACGAGGAGGAAAAGAAGAAGTTCATTTGCCGAACGGTTCGGCGTTCGTCGCCGTCACCGAAGAAGAAGAAGAAGAAAACTTGCGATTAAATTTTTAGGTTCTGAGTCTGCACTGTTTGGCGTCGTTGCCGAAGAAGAAGACTATTTTTTTCCGCCGTTGGTGAAGAAGAAGAAGAAGATTTGGCATCGACGAAGACAACAGCCGAATTATTTTTGAGCTATCTAATGTTCTTCCGAGTTATTCTAACGGATCCTTTGCCGTCGGAAATTGTCTGGATTGCTGTCTCTGGTCTCCAGAGATGTATCTGGGTTGCCATCTCTCTATTCAACGCCGTGAGGAAGACGATCTCTGGTTTTTCACTCTGTTCGGAAGCGGGGAGGAAGATGACTGCCAATTTAAAGTGTTTCCTAAGTTTAAGGAAAATTATTTGATCCAGCACCAGGCCGCGCCTATTGAGCAGCACCAATATATCGAGTCAACCCAGACCAACTCGGACTGAGTCAACTCGGGTCCGGGTCCATCTAACCCGGGCCACTTTTTTTGCCTCGATATACATGTCCAACCAAAGATTATACATATTTTTGCATCGACTCGGATATATTGATCTACTATTTGACTCGATGTGACTCGATAAATTTTGTCTCTGGCTGGATTATTATTTTGAAGAATTGATAGATTATTCGTTGGTCAGCATATTATTTGGTACAAATATTTGCATTAGATTATTTCATGGGTCAATTTTACAAGGATTATTTTGGTTTGTGTTATATTGGCCCAAACCCATTCCAACTGTTGTTATTGCATCTCTTTGGATGAGATATTATTATTAAAGAAGAGATGGCCTCAATACCTTTTCCTCATACCATAATTTATTTGACTCTAAAAAATATCACGGTTGGGACACCATGAGAGTTGGTGCCCGGATTCGGACACCATCATTTATTTAACTCTAAAAAATATCATGGTTGGGACACCATGAGAGTCAGTGTCTGGATTGGGACACCATGATAAATAAGCCCACTTCCCCCCATTAACATCATTTATTACTCTACCACTTGAAGAGTCGTTGTCCTATGGAGGGACACAATAGTGGAGGTGGATACTTCAGAGCAATGCCGATAGACACACTACCTATAGAAGATGGAGTGTGCCCTACATCTAACATGAGTTAAGATTGGAGTATGGAGCAATGTCTTAGGGGCTAGGAGTGATTTACTCTCACTTATATTATGCGAGTTGGGCCTCATGGAAGAGAGCACCAGTGTAAGGGGGAGTGTTGGAAGATGAAGGCATATTGGAAGAAGTGTCATTTTATACAAAAAAAAATTACATATCATTTGCAGCAAGCTGGGAGTTAATGTTCTTCTCTCACCCCCAGCTTGAGGGGGAGTGTTGGAAGATAAAGCCACACGATCAATGAAGGCTCACATATCCAAGCGTGTTAGAAGATTAGCCCAAGCCCATAAGACCAAGGAAGACCCATACATCCAAGAGATATAGAAGACGGACTCAAGGCCCACAGACCAAGGAGAAGGCCCATAGGCCCACATACAATGATGGTAGGATGGTAAATAAAGAGTCATCTCATAGAGATGGCATTGCTATAATTAGATTAAAGTTCCATGGGTTAAAACCATACACCCTAAGAACAAGGGTATTATTGTAATACAGTAGTTTCATTAATCTATAAATAGAGCTTTAGAGGAGGGTTAGGATCATCAAGTCCATAACCTTTATTATTCCTCTTGTTTTCTCTCAATGTCTTTCTCTCCATGACCTAAATCATGGAGTCCTGAAAATCAATTGTTAGATTTACAGAACTGAGAAATAGAAATAAGATTTTTTTTTCATGGTATGAACACATAAAGAACAACATTATTTAAGGAAAATTGGTGTGAGGGTGTAGAGAGAGATTTGTAACTAGTATGAATAATAGGGAGAACCGTGCCATCACCAATCACAATGTCATCAGTGTCGTCATAAGGAGTGTGAATAGAGAGATTGCTCAAGTTCGTGGTAACATGGTGCGATCTAGAAGCCAAGTAAAACCACTAGAAGAGTTAGCAGTTGAAAGATGGGCTTGTGGTTTCCATTGTGCTGAAAAACAAGGTTGCCAATGAGGAGGTTGGAGAGAAGCCTAGGGCGGTCGCAACAGAGGTTGCATTTGATGAAAGACCAGGCACTATGGAACGATGTGTCCTTTTTCATGACACCATTGGCAATGACCAAGGTAGGGTCGAGGCTGAGATCGACCATTCAATGTGACGGTGTTTGTGAGACCTGAGGCTAGAGCTGTCGGTGGGCAGTAGGAGGACACCGTAGGTTGTCGTTGATGACGCTTACCTAATTTTTCAAAATTGGAGCGAGCATGGTCTGGAGTTGTTGAAGTTGGAAGTGGAGAGGAGTGATTTTGATGGACACATAGTGAGAGTTCCTTGTTGATGAGTTTTTCATGCAGTTCTTTAAAATAAATTGGCTTGTCACGACCATTGATAATATCGACAAGTGGTTTTTAATCATATTTGAGTCCATCCAAAATTTTCTCAATGAGTTCCTTCGTATCCATAGGTTTTCCTAGGGCCGCAAGTTCATCAGTACGTTTTTTTAATAAACTACACATAATCAGTAATAGATTGAGATCCCTTAGTGGCATGCTTTAGTTGTTCCTTGATATGTTTGATGTGACCGCGCGAAGGCCAGGCATAAGTTCGGGCCAGAGTATTCCATGTTTCATGAGAGGTTCTTAATTTAGTGATACGCAAAATGCGATATGGCATGAAAGAGCCAACAGGAGCACCAAAAATCAGCTTGTCCTGACGAAGCCATGTTGGGATTGGGAGCAGCGAGATTATTGACAGTCTTTGTGGCTGAGGGCACAAGATGAGAACCATCAACAAACTTGTATAGATCATAACCAATAAGAATGGCTTCCATCTGAAGCTTCCAACAAATATAATTGGTGGGTGTGAGTTTGATTGAATTGTGAATGTTGATCACCGTAAGAGGTGTGGTTGGGTCATGGGCATCAGGAATGGTGGTTGGAGTATCTTCAGGAACCATGATTGTAGACTCGGATGATAGGAAATAATAAGTTCATGTTGACGAGTTGGAAGATGTTCAAAATAAATATGAAATAAATATGATGTACCTCAAAAATCGAGCTGAAACTTGCTGAATTGTCGATGTAGTGTGATTTTTTTCTTCGTCGTGTGAGATTGACACGTGGGACTTAACACGAACGGCGTGTGCTTCATCTTCAACCTTACGTGTGTCGTCTGGTTTCAAACTTCGGGGACTCGAAATTGGATCTTCGTCGGGCCTGTCGGTGAGGGGCGTTGGAAGGCTGAGTGGAGGCTCAGCTGCAGTCGTTGGCGGATTTTGGAGGTGCAAACAGAAGATTGTGTTGTTGTAGAGACATTCATGATGATGATAGAGAGTTGCAGCTTTGGTTCTTCAGTGAGGGTCACCTAATGTCAGTGATTCACTGTTGTAGAGACATTCACGGCGACCACAAAGAGAAGAAGATTTGAGAGTTGTAGAGAGGGAGGGATGGAGAGTTGTGGCTTTGGTTTTTTAGCGACTAGAAGGATGATTCAGATAAATCAGTCGCTCTGATACCAATTAGAAAAATCGGAAGAAAAAAGAAATATTTGTCGGGCTTTACATTAATGAATCATAGGTACTTATAGGTTACATATGGATAGGATTTACAAGATAAACGTTATCGGTATATTACATGATAAGTGTTATGATAGAGATAACAAATAATTGTTATCCGTTATCTCTATTATGTTCAAGTCTACCAAGAATGAATATAATACTATGTTAAATTTCAGTAGATGAACATGCAAGAGAGAAAGAAGAGAGAAGAAATCATATTAGAAGAGAAAAATGAAGGAAAGAGAGAACTTGTGTGTTCTCTCCTTAAGACAACTTCTTATTAATATAATTGAGAGTTTCCTAATTACAACCTAACTTTTACTTGTTTTGTTCATCCAATTACACCCAAATATAAATTACTAAATAAGATGACATGTGAAAATTAAATTTTACATAGGAAACTAAAACAAGAGATTTTAGACAAGACAATTTCTCATTTACGTTTTCATATAGGAGACAACTTTCTTTTTTTCTTCTTTGAATTGCTTCTACTTGTGAGATTTGTTCTTCGTGAGGTTTGCCTTACACTCTACAAAACCATCTTTTTTAGCATTGTTCCTCTAGTTGATGTTTGTAACTCATGGAAATTTTTTTGGTGTTCAATCTTCAATTTTCCTGTGTTGGCTATAAATTCAGCTTCAATTCTCCCTCTCACCTAAATGTCCTTTTAAAACATGATATTGGTCATTACTCAATAACTTTTACTCTAACTCATGGAATCTTTTGTTGTAGACTCTACCAAACACCTCTTTCTATGTACTTTTCCTCACACTTTTTCCCCTCAAATCGGAGATCACTCTTTCTTTTTCTAGGAGGCCCAACTTGCTCTGAAATGATGTGAGACAAGAACATCACCCCTTGCCAAACAACAAAATTCCATACACTAGTCAAAAAATCATTCTAAGTCAGAAAAGAAAAAATTTGCTCAATTACAAAGGCAAAACGACCCATTTTTTAAGGACATTAGAAAAAGTTAGCTCATTTCTTAATAGTAACTAAAAATTTTATGATGTGGGTGAAGTTAATGTGGATTTTTTTATGTTTAGGGTGAATTATTTTTTTATGAAATAATAAAACCTAATTAACTCAAACTAATTTATTCAAGTAAGATCCAAATCAAATTTAGATTGAACTTGCATTTTATACAACTACATTTAAATAATACTCTTAAAACATAAAAAAAATCTTTACACAAGGATGAACAAATTTTTTTTTGTTCTTGAAAGTAAGCATTAAAGTTAATACAATGTAGACAAAATTTATATTTTTCTTTGTAAAATAAAGATAAAAATAAGTGAATGCAATGGAATAATCTATTCAAGTATACATATGACAGATTGGGTTGAAATTCGAACCCTTTATAGACAAAGTAGAGTTGTTCAAATTAGTTGGATTTGGGGATGGTGCTAGACAAATTACTCAATGAAGTATCATTTTTAAAAAATAAATTCAATGATAAAAATATGTTTAATTATCTAAAAAGTCCTTTAATTTAAAAATGGGTTTGCCCACCATTTTTCTTGAATTTTTAGACCCGAATTCCTTTCGTCGACACAAAAAAGTTAAAGTGGATAGACTCTTATAGGAAATGATCGAAAAAAATAAACCAAGAAGTATGTATTAAGGTGGTTCCTATGATAGCACAATTGAAGACAATCGATGTAAATAAAATTTTAATTTTTTCTAGTAGAATTAATTTTTAAATGATAAAATTATTTTAAAATATGTTTTTATCATTTTATTTTCTTATAATAGTGTAAAGATCAGTTAATTTTTTCTTTAAAAATTAGTAATTAAGGTGGTCCTTACAAGGTAAAACGCTTTTCTTTTGCTCTTTGGGATATAATCGATATTTTCATCTATTATTTTAGACGAAAATAAGATAAATATTTATATTAAATATTAATAAACATTTCATAAATATATACGTAAAATTCTTAGTCAGCCGTCACAAGACACACAGGTGAAGTTATTTATGTTGGGTTGCTTGTTATCTTTCTTGATTCATAGAAATACACTGATCTACCAGATATTATTGCTTTGGCTTTCTTATGCTGATTTATATATATTTTCTAAAGCAACATGGGTGAAGCTTTTTTCAGCAAAACCCTTGTTGCCGATCGGTGGATGTTTTGATTTGGAAGACCTGTTTCTGCATCTGCCAAAAGAATTTTTCTAATCTTCGTCAGTGAACAGGATGAAAATGGAGATTGATCTTTCAAACATTAATTTTCAAATTGAGAGAAAAACTATCATCTCTTCTGCCTCTTCTATCATATTTCCACTGTTTATTGGTAAGTTCGATTCTCTTTCCTTCTCTTCTCTTTGGTTGTACTTAATGTTACTTTCAGGGTTTATTTGGAACCCCTAGAAAGAAAAAAACATGAGAACTTGACCATTATGATTCCCAAAAATAGTTAGTGACAATGAGATAATGATCTTGTCGTTTTTTGTTAGAAAGTAAGAAGCTAATTAAAGGGTATGTTGGGTTGTTTTGAAGTAAAAAAATAAATAAAAAGTCCTCTGACCATCAGCAGATGTAAGCCTCATTTGCCTTGCTGCGGACCACAGAACATATGAAAAACTGCCAATGTAGTAAAAGTGGTTTGTCTAAAAGATTAGTTGAGCTTGCTGAAAACCATGTTGTAGCAAGTAGGGTTACAGGGATAAGGGCAGTCCACCTCCTTAACCTGTTTCCGATCGAAGTACCAGTCTCCAACTGCCTCTGCAATAGTCTGCAAGGTAAAGGGGGAAAAGGATAGAATGAATAGATGAAACAGCACAGTTGCAGTGTGGATTATCCATCAACCCAGATGCAGCAGATGGACAAGAGAAGGCTAGAAAAAGAACGCTCAATGTGTAGTATGAAAAATTTTGAACCATTGCGCCATGCCACCATATTCTACTAGTCTCAAGTTAAGACCTACCTTGTTGTTGATCTTGGGAGAGTTTGGCGCATGCCACGTGTTAGACATCCACGTCTGACAATGAATGAAGCAGGAGTTTATAAACATGCCGGCATCCTTCTTCTGTTGGAAAGAACTCATTGCATTTAACAAGGAAGTCCTAAATCCTTGACATGCAACAATGATGGAAAAGAACACAAGTCAAAATAATAATTCTAAAAATGAAGGAAAAAATAGCAACCACAATGCTAGTGAAAAGTAGTACAGATGATAAACAAAGTGTCTCATAATTCAGGGTGTTGACATCTTTAGGCTATGTAACCCACCTTGCAGTCTTTCAATCTGGTCAGGATCGCAGTTCTGGATATTCAGTTTACATTTCCTCCACTTGCTATAAGGATCTGAATTATCTGGCACCAAAATATTTTGTATCTGACAGTGAACCACAGAAGTCAGAAGCATTCTGACATGGGAAGTGACATTTTCATAAAAGAGTAGCATGCCACCTAACAATCTATACCTGCCAAAAGTCATAGGCTGGGTTAACCAAGAACACTGGAGTTTTTGTTTTTTCAACAATCTGTTGAGGAAAGAAACACTGCAACACAAATCGAACAAAAGCGTAAATTGCTACTCCAGGAAAAAGTATTTGAATGTAGTTTATGTGACTCACAAATAACAAGTAAAATGTAATAAAAAGTTAAGGCCTGCCTGAGATGGCTCCTTCCTGGAGGTACAGTCCTTATGCAAACTCCTAGATATACCCTGGTTGAATGAAACCAAAAACTCACTTAACATAGGGCTCAGAGAAATATAGAAAGAAGCATGGTGTGAAGTGGTTATTTAGGAATAATCTTATGGATCCCATATCGGCAAATCAACATAGAAGCATCTTTCTCATAAAAAATGGAAGGAACATGACAAGAAGATTTAATCACAATAGGGTGTGACAATGTCAAAAGACCTGTAAGGAGACGACATCATTATAGAAAGACCTCATGCTGCGCTTTCCAGAAACATTCTCTCTGTGATGGTAGTAAGACAATTCAGAAGATCTCCTAAAAAACATAATTGAAACAATTATTATTAAGTGTGGTAAAAGTACTCGTCAACAAAAAAAGCAGCATCTGCCAGACACTTGACAGTAGCTTCCTGTGGCAAAAGCCCTCTAAAATCATCACAATGAATGAGAGTTGCCAATCCTCCAGCTGAGCACCCTGACAGAAGGGCCTGAAGAATAATCCAAAATCCAAGTATCAAGCAAAGAACAATATGGCAGAAGGAAAATAGTAACCACTCGGAATCACTCCTGAACATGAAACAACTGTACATAACATTGATATGTATGTTAAGATGCACTTCTGTAAGTAGCAGGCTATGTGCATGCATTTGCCAATGTCACAACTTAAAGAAATCAACCTGTCTGGCATTTGCTAATCCTACAGAAAGCAGCTCATCCATGATTGCCTCCCATATAAGCTGACCTCTGAACAAGAGCTTTGTTCCATTCTACACCAAACAAAAGGAGGTAATGCCATACATAAAGAGCCAGGGATAGGTATGACAAGGGATGAAAGTTCCAAACAGTTTTACCTGCACTTCGCTTTTCACAAAGCCAGCCAAGGATCCACCATCACAATACCTTATCTTGACTTTGTTCCAGTTAAAAAAATCTGAAGATAACCAACATTATATCAAAATCAGAAACAGAACATGAACACAATATAGAGCATGTGAAACTCAAATATTTCTTGGAACAAGACAAACTTTAAACTCAGGGGGGGGGGGGGGGGGGGGGGGGGGGGGGGTGGTATGTATCTGCATAAAATATAATGTAATGGGTAGTTTGGTCATTTCACAGAGTCTGTATATGTCAGTGAGAGGTACCAGTAGTTTAAGCATGTTTATATTAGTCTGTGGTTAAATTTTTATAGCATTTGGACATGTAACTGTGAAGATGTAAGGAGTTCTTGTATGAGGGATAGAGAGGTCATTTTCTCTCTACTCACTCAAGTTAATAAAAGAGAGACGGGGCTCAACTTTTTGCCCCATCAAGAGCAGCCTACGCTCTTCTCCAAAGCTTCCCTTTCTTCTTCTTTTTACCTTTTCTCTCTCTCAATTCTCTCTTCTTCAATAGTTTACAATCTGTATAACATAAAAATGAAAACAGAAACTATCATCTTTATTAAGTAAGAAAAGACACAATCTCATGAATTATTAGCAAAACTATATTGACTAAAACCAAAAACTGCGCATATTCTACAGGAACGTGTGACAAGCATGTGATAAGGAAAAGAATAAAAATTCATCCAAAATTAGGGAGCCAAACAATAATAGTCACCATAGAGCCAGAGAAAAAAATGTCCCTTCACAAAAGAATCGGCCAATAACAACTGTTGATACCTGATAGGGAGAAGTGAATTCAGTGCCAAGCTCATGTTGAAGTTGAACAGTGCATACCAGGATTTTGAGATGGATCATGGCCCAAAATTCCAGAGAAAACAACTTGACTCTCCATATGATCTGATGATCCTAGTGCTGTAGTTCTACGAAAGGAGCATGATGCCACTGAACTGCACCAGCCTCCACCCTGAAATTTTGTTGAAAATAAGCATGAATTAAAAAATAACAGCATAGATGCATATTAAGTAGATAAATATGACAGGATTTGAGTTCTCTTTTAAGAAAAAATGATGAGGCAAGTACCTTATACTGAGATGAATGAAATGCTACAGTGAATTGAAAGATAATAAAGAACCCACATTGTAGAAAACCATAAGACTGGAGAAGAGCAAATATGTTTTAGAGGAGCAAGTAAATGCACCTCTATATGTAGAAGCCAATTGTTTGAGCCAGATCCAGAGCCCTTCTGCAAATGATATCCAGGTAAGCTTCCATCTAGGCACACTGCGATAAATATCAACAACCTAGTTATAATTTTTTTAATGTTATACGACTTTTAAGGATCCAGTATAAAACTAACCACTATTTGAAAAGTAATTTGTGACTGAAGCTGTAATGATGCTTAGAAATCTTATTGGGCATCGATGGATGCCTTCTAATGCAGATGCAAGATAGTTTTCTCCGACGTTGCAGCCCAACTACAGTACAAGCTTTTTTGTCTTTCCATTGTTATTATGCCCAAATTGAAAACAAAACTCCCAATCAAGTAGTCCAAAATCACCAGCATGTATTCAGTTCTATCCCTAAGCAAAGCTTTGCCCACTATATTCATTTGGGCCATGTGAACCCTTCTCCTCCGGTGCTGGATCGTCCTTAAAATTCCAAAACGCAAAATAACCTAATAGAATTCAAATGTAAAACCAATATAAACAAAAGTGGCTCTCACCGGCTCCTCGATCTTTTGCATTTCGCACTAGAGTTAATCCCACAATATCAGGATCCGAAACAACGGGTCTATCCGAGTCGGTCTCTTCGCTCCACGAATCAAAAGTGGCAGAGAGAGCAAACAAGAAAATAAGTAAAGCTGCGGCTCCGACTACAGTTTCCTTTCCCCATCTTCTCCAGTAAAAGGCGTTCTGAAGACGCGAGCTTGCCATATGAGATGAGCGGGTAGAAGACAAAGGATATGGTAGAGCAGAGTGAAAGTCGGAAGTGCAGGGACTGAAACTTCCCCTCAGGGAATATGCAAAAGATAAAACTACAGTAGCAGTTCGATTTTAAGTCTATTAAATGGGAGTGGAAGAACTGCTGCGGTCAGCTGGTGTGCTCCCCGGACGAATCCAGAATCAGGCAATTTCACAGTAAATCAGAGAGTATTTCATGAATGAATAAAATGATTTCTGAAGCTGAGGTAGATGATCTTCTTTAGTTGAATATTTAAATTATATTATAATATTATTGCTAATAAATCTACAAAATCCATATATATGAAGAATAGAGTGAAAATTGAATAGAAAAATTATAAATAATTTCAACAGATGAATCATAAAGCAAGAGAACTATGCACGAAATATAAAGAATTAGATTGAGAGTAGTTTGAATAAAAGTACTGTATACAAGTATTCCAAATCAAAATTATATACATATTAGAGATGTGTTTGTGCTAATAAAAAATCATTGGAAAATATTTCTGGTGTTTGTGCTAATTTTTTGTATGGATCACAAAGTTTTCACTTGATTACTGTATCAAAATGAGTTTTCTATTGCTACATTAAGAAACTATAGCAAAATTAAACAAATAAACAAAGTGGTTTTTTACCCGTCACCTCTTACTTTTACCTTTTTTTTTTATCATTTACAAAATATTTTATTTTGTATCTGGTGTATGCACAAAGAATGCAATTAATTTTTCCTTATTTCCTCTAGTGGTACAAATGAGAGAACATTTTTTTCAATAGAAATTTTTCAAATGAAAAATTTAGTTAAGGAAAATGGTTTTCGCATCGTTCTAAATCGTTGTATGGCAACACAAATTTATTAGCTGAGACTTGACTCTTATCCATATTTTTATGATAACAAAACTTAATCAAGTTAACAATTATAAATTTAGTGTTTCAAAGATTTTTTCTTCAAGAAACACAAAAATCAAGGTATATGCAAAACAATTAACATATGCATCTCAAGACCTTGAGCTCCATTGGTAGGTCAATTCATCTTGAAGAAGCACCCATAAGTGAAGAAATGAAGAATGGAAGTTTAGAGTCCAATTTGTCTAGAAAAACTCAAGAACTCTTTCTATGTAAGAGAATCATCAATCATCCAAAATGTGCACTACCTAAAAATATAAAGCATTATTGATCAAGCAAGGGGGATTGATTCATCAAACAAAACTTGGCCAGAATGTGTTATAAAGCAGGACCGATCAATCCCTATAGACTGATCGATCAACCTTATCCAAGTATTAAAAACTTATAAAGCATATTCAATCATACTATTGATTGAATGATCATATAGAAGTATGCCAATGAGGGACATTATGCATGATTGATGAGACCCATGCTATTGATTGATTATACATGGTATTACACGCCCAGTAGGATAAATGCATGATCGATCAATCTAGGTGGACTAATCAATCAACTTGAGTTGTTAGACCTGATAAACAAACATTGATCGATCGATGCATCAATCAATTAGCCAAATATCTGACAAAAATATAGTCATGACACAAGATTGATCAATCATACATTTATATTGATCAATTATTGAGTTGCCAACTTTTCACAAACGACTAGTTTGGCTTAGGAAGCTATAAATACCCCACCAAATGTGCCTTGAAGAAATTATTAAGCATTTATTGGCAAACCTACCTTGATCAAAGCATTCAATAGTTGAATTTCCATTCAAACTCATTTTTTTAAATAAAAAGTGACATCTATCTTGCAAATCTTTCATTCCTCTCAAGTTTCTCCTTGCATTTCATTCATACAAGCTCCAATACATTTCAAATTGTTCTTCAAAGTTGTATATTTTGAGATTCGAAAAAAGAAGGTTGTCCATCAAATATTAAAGGGTGTAAGCTTTTCTTCTTTCGTAATTTCATATTTCAATTCATAGGTTTATCTAAGGCCTTTAAATCTAGGAGAGCTTCTTGGAGCTAGAATCTAGCCAAATATGAGGGGAGATTGTTGTAATCGTGATACCAATTGTTAGGAATTAAATGCCCGAATTCCAAACTAACGAAAACAATAATAATAATCATGGAAGAAAGGAAAAACAAACAGGGAAAAGCAAACAACAAGATTTATACAAGTTCGCCTTAAGGTGAGACTACGTCCTGTCTTCCACCGTTGCAGTAATCCACTATGAAGATGAACTAGTTTACAAGAGAAATCGCACATTTACAAGTGTTTCTCTCTAACCTCTCGAGCTGCAACTCGAGATGTTCCTCGAATTAAAATAATCAAACCCTATAACGGCACCCCTCAATTATAAAGAGAAAATTAAGGCAACTGCAATACAAGAGTAAATTTTCCAAACTGCTCTTAATGAAATAACAGTTAATATATCGTGGACCGGGCGGGGACTCCGCCCCCATACCCCCGGGAGGGGGGGCATCCCGTCCCCCTTCCAACTCCCACAGATCGACCTGACTGAGCAAATACGTGGCTTAAAAGAGAGCCAAAATCTCTTTTGTATAAATTCTTCCTAATAGAGCCAAATCTTTTTTGGGTAAATTCTTTCTAAGTAGTGGAAGAGCTTGGCAGAGAGACCATCAGAGTTTTCATCCTCTAGAATAGTTCATACATCAGTGAGGGTGTTTTTGTCTGACTGTGGTGCAGATGTGTCCTCCTTTTTGTTGTTGACTGAGGCTTGATTAGCAGTGAGCCATTCTGGCTTTCCATGGAGTTTCCAACAATTTTCTATAGTGTCGTTGAACCTCCCACGTGCATCCTTGGTTATCTGTTCTGGATGTACCAGTCCTTCCACCACTTCCTCGGCCTCCTATATAATTTCTACCACGACCTTGATTGGTAATGTGCCCCTATTACCCGAGTACATGGCTCATGATACTTCATTAGGAAAGGTGGAAGAAAATTTTGGAATTCTGAGTAAGGTATCACATACATCATCAAATTTTGGAATAGCAAAGGAGCTAAAGAGTTGAGTCTTAGCAGCCTCAAGATAAGGTTTAATATTTTTTAAACAGATAACGGTTGCTAAGACTTCCTTTTGCTTGTCTTGAGTAGAGACATCGGTGGAGTTAGGTTGTGCTAGCTTCCATTCTTGAATGAGGCCTTTGAACCTTCCCAAGTACTCATGGAAGTTGTCTCCTTGTTTAGTATTAAAGATACTTTGGAAGACATCATACAACTTTTGTAGATTGTTTGTGCTAGAGTACAATTTGACACATGTATTCCAAACCTATTTAGCGGTATCTATGTGGACTACATTGTTGGCTACATGCTTCTCCATGTTGTTTATGAGCAAACTAATCACCTATGTGTCATTTTTCAACCACTTATTATAAGCACTATCTTCCTCATCAATACGTGGTCCGAGCATAGTTAGGTGACCTAGTAGGTCTCGGGTAATAAGAAACCTCTTAATAGATTTTGACCAGCTCGAGTAATTTGATAACCCTCTCAAGGTTAGAGTGGTAATCTTGAGGATATCACTCTTACTACCAATGTGTTCTTCAGCCATTAGAGACAAGTCGAGAATGACAATTTATTCAACAAAATAAGTGATATAGCCTAAGGAATAAGCTTCAATAACTGATAATCAAGTCTAGCCAAAATCAATATCCTTGACAAGGTAAACCAATTCAGGTAAAATGAGGAAGAACCCGAGCTTAACTATTCATTTGAAGCAAGTAAAATATCCAATAGGCAAGAAGGAGTGCTAGCCAAAAGATAATTTAATCAGACCTCTTATCTTCCTTTTAGATTAAAAGGGAAAAATCAATCAAGAACACCAAATCATCAAGGAATCAATTTTCTTTTTCTTGTCGATACTTAGATCGTCAATATCTTTCCAAAAATAATTGATGATGCCAACCAATCTAGATTTAATCCTTTTTTATTCAGGAAAGATATGATTGATTGGGGATTAATAAATCAAGCCTAATCAAGGAGATCTTGAGGAGCTTTGTGATCTCTAAAAAAAGAGAAACCTTCCTCAAATATGTTGGCACCACCTTGGTCTTTCCTAGAGAACACCTTTAACTCCTTTTTCTTTGCTTATTTTTTTTTAAACAGATTTCCCAACCTTAGCTTCACGTTGAAATCTATGCAAGAAGAAGAAAAAAAGCATGGCTTTGAATCAAAAGACTGAAGAGTCTTGGTACTTAAAAAAAGGGCTCTTCAAAGAAGCAACGAGGAAGGAAGAAGTATCACAATGCCCCACATAATCAACTTTTTAAAACCAATAAATTATCAAGCTTGGATCATAATAAGCACGAGAGAGTGGCCTTCCATTAGAAACAAACTTTGGATGAATGAATAGTAGCTCTCCATGCAAAAAAATTCTCGACATAAAACTGATTTCAACCTAAAACATGCAAACCGATTGAAACAATCTAGCCTTTACAAGCTTCTTCCAAATTGAGAGATATGAATCTCAATACTTTCATAGGATAAAGAGAATAGTATCTAAATCATCTTCTAGAGATAAAAAAAACCGGGATCATGAAGCCATAAATGAGTAATAATAACAAAGAACAAGCACTTATCTCAATAAGCTTCAACCTTGCTTGACAAAGAGCCTTTCATTAGTGCCTTTGATCATTGTTAAACGAAGATTTCAAAGAGTAGTTTTTTTATATATATTCTTCTCTCAAATGGAGGTATTTAATGATACAATTACACCCTAAAGATAGATCCAAATCAGATTGTAAAATCAGGGAACAAATCGTTTAGATCCTAAAATTACGATATTTACAGCTCATTGCAACACTCCCCCCTCAAGTTGATGCATAGATGTCGATCATGCCCAACTTGTCAATTATACCATGAAATACCTTCTCTGATACTCCCTTCTTGAGCATATCAGCCAGCTGACTCTCAGATGGAATAAAAGGAAATTGTATAATCTTTGCATTGAGGTTTTCCTTGATGAAATGATGATCAACTTCAACATGTTTAGAGCGATCATTTCGAACATCATTTTATGCAATTTTGATGGCTGCCTTATTATCACAATGGAGATTCATAGGTTTACCATATTCGATCCCTAAGTCCCTCAGTATATTTCTTATTCATAACAATTCGCATACACCATGAGTCATGCCTCGAAATTCAGCTTCAACACTTGATCTTGATTCTACCTTATGTTTTTTGCTTTTCCACGTGACAAGATTACCTTCCACAAAAGTAAAGTAACTAGACATGGATCTTCTGGTTGTTTGATCACCTGCCCAATCAGAATTTGTGTATTCTTCAATGTTAGAGATTTTTTTTTTGCGAATATCAAACTTTTTCCTGAAGCACTTTTTAAGTATCTCAAGATCCAATAGACTACTTCCATATGTTCTTTACTTGGTGCACGCCTGAACTGGCTCACAATGTTCGCCGCATATGCTATATCTGGCCTTGTGTGTGATAGGTAGATTAATCTTCAAACCAACCACTGATAATGTCCCTTGTCTGCTGGGGTTTAATCTGGGAGAATTTAAGCTTATGATTCATTTATATGGGTGTTTCTACTGGTTTACAATCAAGCATTCCGGATTCGGCTAGAAGATCTAACACATATTTTCATTGTGAAAGGAAGACTTCATGTTTCGATCTTGCTACCTAAATTCCCAAAAAATATTTGACTTGTCTAAGATCCTTCATTTCAAATTTAGTGGCTAAATACTCCTTTAAAGCTTACATTTCACCTAGGTCATCTCCTATCAAGACCATATCATCAACATACACAATTAAAGTTGTTACTTTACCTTCTTTGAGTTTTATAAACAAAGTATGATCTGATTTACTTTGCTTATAGCCAAACTCCTTCATTGTAGCCTAGAATCTCCCAAACCACACTTTAGGTGACTGTTTCAGCCCATTCAATGACTTCTTCAATTTACAGACTTCACCTTGACACAAATAACTACTTTTATCTTTAGGTGGTAGCTCCATGTTGACTTCTTCTTCTAAGTCTCCATTGTCAAAAACATTTTTAACATCAAATTGTTGCAGAGACCAGTCTTGATTTGCTGCTATAGATATAAGAATATGAATTGTATTGATCTTAGCTACTGGTGCAAAAGTATCCTGGTAGTCTACCCCATACCTTTTCTTATATCCTTTCGCAACTAGTCAAACTTTATATCTTTCAATGCTTCCATCCGGTTTGAATTTCACCGTGAACACCCACCGACATCCAATTGTCTTCACTCCTTTAGGGTGTGGAACAAGTTTTCAAGTGGCATTTTTTTGAAGAGCCTCCATCTCTTCGTTCATCACCTTTCTCCATTTTGGATCAGCTAATGCATCATGTACGTTACTAGGAATAGAAACCTTGGATAATTGATCAACAATAAATGCATATGATTTAGTCAACCTATGGGAGGACACATAGTTGTTGATGGAGTATTTGGTCTTAGCTTTAGGATCAGGTTCATACTGTTCTTTTGGAACTCCTCTATTCAATCTTTGTGGATATCTATTTCTATAGGAACACACATTTCATTTGACTTATCAAACACAGGGTTCGTATTTACCTGAGGAGGAACATTCTGGGTTGATTCTTCAGTTGATGGTGCAGACAGAGGCAACTCTGAAGGTTCTTCAAGAGAAAATAATGATTCACTTTCGGCTTCATGGTTGTGATCACAGTCTTGTTGCACAACTGATTGTTTAAAACATTCATTTACCGCTTCTAACTCAATAAACTCAACACCTCCGCTATTATTCTCTAGTTAAAAATTCTCTTCACTTGAGCTCTCCCCCTGAAGAGAATTCCAAGAGACTAACTCCCCCTGAGTAATAAGGCTCTAATTCATGGAAAGAGGCATCTAGAGTTACATGGAGCTTTCGGGTATGTGGATCATAACACCGATATCTTTTTTGAAAGTCAGAATAGTGTTGATTTTCAGGACTCCATGAATTTAGCTCAAGGAGAAAAAGGGAGAGAAACCCATTGGGAGAAAATTGGAGGAAGAAGGGTTACAGACTTGATTATCCTAACCCTCCCCCTAAAACTCTATTTATAGATTAATGAAACTATTGTATTACAATAATACCCCTAAACTTAGCGTTTAGGGTTTAGGGTTTAACCCTAAAACTTTAACTTAATTACATCAATGTCATCTCTGTGAGATGACTCTTTATTTACCATCTTGTCATCATTGTATATGGGCCTATGGGCCTTCTCTTTGATTTGTGGGCCTTGAACCCGTCTTCTATATCTCTTGGTTGCATGGGTCTTCTTTGGTCTTATGGGCTTGAACCCATCTTCTAATACACTTGGATATGTGGGCCTTCCTTGGTCGTGTGGGTTTGGGCTCTGTCTTCCAACACTCCCCCTCAAGCTGGGGGTGAGAGAACAACATGAACCCCCAGCTTGCTGCAAATGATGTATAAAATCTTTTTTGTATAAAATGACACATCTTCCAATATGCCTTCGTCTTCCAACACTCCCCCCTCACGCTGGTGCTCTCGTTCATGAAGCCCAATTGGCATAATATCAGTGAGAATAAATCACTCTTAGCCACTAAGACATTAATCCATACTCCAGTCATAACTCATACAGTATGTAGGGCACACTTCGTCTTCTGTAGGTAGTGTGCCTATCGGCATTGATTTGGACTGTCCACCTCCACCATCGTCTCCCTCCACAAGACAACGACTCTCAAGTGGTAGAGTAATATATGACATTAATGGGGGAAAGTAACATAAATGTAATAATAAGTTCCTCCGTCATGGACTCCCAACCACAAATAATTTTGATATTTTTTATGGGGTATTAAGTTCCTCCGTCATGGACTCCCAACCACAAATAATTTTGATATTTTTGTCGGGGTATTAAGATCCTCCGTCATGGACTCCCAACCACAAATAATTTTGATATTTTTTATGGGGTATTAAGTTCCTTTGTCATGGACTCCCAACCACAAATATTTTTGATATTTTTGATAGGGTATTAAGTTCTTCCGTCATGGACTCCCTACCACAAATATTTTTTATGGGGACAAATAAATAATAGTATGAGGCTACCTGTTCTTCAATAATAATATCTTATCAAAAGAGACACAATAGCAGTAGTTGAAACAGGATTGGGCCCATTTAACATGGACCAAAATAATCCTTGTAAAATGACCTATGAAATAATCCAATGCATATATATGTACCAAATAATATGTTGACCAAGGAAAAATCTGTCAATTCTTCAAAAATAATAATCCACCCAGAGAAAATATTTACCGAGGCGTGTCAAGTCAAATAGTAGACCAATATATCCGAGTCGCAGCAGAAATATGTATAAGCTTTGGTCTAAACACATATATTGAGGCAAAAAATAAGTGGCCCGAGTCAGGTTGACCCCTGGCCCGAGTTGACCGGACCGAGTTGGTCCGAGTTGACTCAGTATGGCCAGAACTATGACCCTCGGGTTGCTGGTTCGCTGGCTTGACTCGGGCGAGTCTGGGTCTCAGCAAAACAAAGTGGCCCGGCTGATTATTTGATGTTTCCTAGCTTAGGAAACATGAAATATTTGAACAGTGTCTTCCTCCCGACTTCCGAACAGAGCGGGCGGAAACAGAGAGTTCTTCGGGAGGAAATTTTACGAATAACAACAATCTAGCAGAGAGATTAGAAGAAATGAAACTTAAACTTTTCAAAACAAGAGATATCACCGGAATCAAGCTAAACATCGAAGGTAAGATTTTGATGACGACAACTTTCGAAAAACAACAACGCAAAATAATTTTTCGAAGATAGGTAGCAATGATCTTTCTGACAGCAGTAACGAGAACCTTCCTGACAGAAACAGTGCATCCTTCTCGGCACCGAAATTCTCTCTGTGGAAACAGTCCAGAAATGACAACTCCTTGCATAATTCGACGTCATCGTCCTCCCGCGTAAACCATTTAGCAGATTTTTTTAACGGAGTCTCGGGTGGCAGAAAACTTTTATCCGAAATAAGAAACAGCTCCGGCGCCCCGAAGCCCATCTCGAAACCGAGAAGCCGCTAATACAACTGGTGCACCGAGCTGTATTTTTTTATTCTGGGCGAATTATTGCGACAAGTTCCCCTGACTGCTCAATTCTAGCAACCGACATTGAAATTGGAAATACCGACGTTGATGGTGGAGCTATGGAGTCGGGCCCGTTCGAATAAATCTTCCGGCCTGAAATCTTTATGTTTGGTCAATCAGATGCTAGGAATAACTAGGCTAAGGGGAAAACGAGCGACAAAAACAAAAAAACTGATGTTCCAAAAAGCTACGGAAAAACAAAGCATCTATACGAGAAAATAAAATAAAATAAAATAAAGGATTTTTAGAATTGTGAAAAACCATACTACGAGTCCTAAAAATCAAAGCTCTGATACCATGTTGATTTTCAAGACTCCATAAATTTAGCTCATAAAAAAAAAAAAAAAAAACCCAATGGGAGAAAACCGAAGAAAGAAGGTTATGGACTTGATTATCCTAACCCTCCCCCTAAAGCTTTATTTATAGATTAATGAAACTATTGTATTACAATAATACCCTTGAACTTAGTGTTTAGGGTTTAGGGTTTTAACCCTGAAACTTTAACTTAATTACATCAATGTCATCTCAATGAGATGACTCTTTATTTACCATCTGGCCATCATTGTATGTGGGCCTATGGGTCTTCTCATTGATCTATGGACCTTGAGCCTGTCTTCTAAATCTCTTGGTTGCATGGGTCTTCCTTAGTCTTATGGGCTTGGGACCTGTCTTCCAACAAATAGCCAACAAAAACACATCGTTCTACACATGGATCAAGTTTATTTCGTAAGATTTTTGGGATATAAACATATACGGTACACCCAAACATTTGGGGTTCAAGATTCAGAAGATGGGGAATGGAAATTAGGGATTGTAGTTTGTGTTGAGGAGTTTAAAAGTCTATTACTCGAGAAGGTGTTTGATTAATGAGGTAGGCAACAAATTTGACAGCTTTGCACCAATAAAACTGAAGCATGTTCAAGCCAAAGAGGGATGCACGCACTACTTCAAAAAGTTGTCTATTCTTCCTCTTTGCCAATCCATTTTGTTGGGGAGTATAGGTGCATGAGGTCTAATGACAAATGTCATGATTGTTCAAAATTTTCTAAGAGAAGCATCAACAAACTCCTTACCATTGTCAGATTGCAAAACACGAATCTACTTTTGGTACTGAGTGTGTATCATTTGATGAAAATTCTGAAATGCTAGACACACATCACTTTTTTTTATAAGTAAGGATACCCAAGTCATTCTAGTGCATTCATCAATAAATATCACAAAGTAACAAACTCTAGAAATAAAAACTTTTACAAGACCCCAAACATCACAATGAATAACCTCAAACGGTTCCGAACTTTTATTCAAACTTGGTATATAAGAGATACGGTGGCTCTTAGCCAGTTCACACGTGTCATAATGAAAATCCAAGTCATTCAAACCTGAAAAAAAATTTGGTTGCAATTTCTTGAGATAACCAAAGGAAAGATGGCCGAATTTTCGGTGTCATAACTATATAGTTGCTTAATCACTGTCTTCACTGCTAGCTTGATTGACCTAACTGATCTTCAATCCCCCATTCTTTATCAACTCAAAATAGTAGAGTTTGCCCTGTCTAACACCATAACCAAGAATCTTCTAGGTTAGAATATCCTGAGAGACACAAAATGAGGGCTAGAAAGTTACAGTATAAGCAAGAGTTGAAGTAATTTGGCTAAAAGATAACATATTGTATTCCAGAGATGGAACAACAAGGATAATATCTAATGTAAGATTATTAGACAAGATAATAGATCCTTCCCTAGTAATAGGAGAGGTACTACCATTGGCATTGGAAATAACGGATTGAGAAGAAGGTAGGACAGATTGACTGGAATCCTTTGTCATGTGATTGGATGCACCTGTATCAATAATCCAAGTTCTATTCTTAGAATTTACAGAGAATACAGATGTTTTATGGATAATACCTGGATGGGCAATATTTGCCTTAGGTAACAACTGTTCTTTGGTAGATGTCACCATAGTTTTCCCAGCAATCTTTTTACGAGGTTTTTTTTGAGAAGTCCCATCACTCCGGATAACCAATAATCTCGTAACAACGTTGTTGCAAATGTCCTTTTTCCCCACATTGATCTCTTTTTCACTCTTTGATTTTCAATAATCCATGCGCCAAGATTGGGATCTCCAGATTCTAGTTTTCTTGTTTCACCGGTGAGATATCCAGCTTTGTTGCAAGCGCCAATACACATCTCCATGAGCTGAGACTATAATGAGTAATTAGTCTCATCGAGGATGATTCCAGTTGGAAAGGCAAAATTATCTTGGTGGACAATAATTTGCGGTGTTGGTGCTGAGATAAGTTCTGTTGATGCGCCTATAGTGGTAGCCATCAATTTCTGTCACTGGATTGACCCAAAATAGTCCCAACCACAACTTTGTCTGGTCTAGAAATTTGGTCTTGTCCAATTTGGAAATTTGGTCCAGTTCGGTTCGGTCGGAAAAAAAATAAAGGAATAGTAGTTCCTAAATTTAGAAAATAAAACAAACGATAACCTTTGTCTTCTCCTTCGGTGATGGCAACAGTTCGTCGGCTTTCTTTGGCGGCGGTAGCCATCATCGACTTAGGCGGTGGTTCGTCGTCTTTTAGGAGTCCAAGTCCTGCCTGAGTTCGGATGGCGGCTCGGTGTTACGGCGACGAACGAAAGAAAAATGCAAATAGCGTCTTTGGTGTTCACGGCGATGACAGAGTGTCTTCAGCGATGGCAGGGAGTCTTCGGTTTTGTGGTGCGGTCGATGACAATCGGGTTGGTGGTGCGGTCATCAGTGATGGCAACGTTCTTCGGCTACTAGACAGAGCTACTGCTCTTTGTCTTCGTCGAGACAAGTGCGAAGACCGTAGGGCCACAACAGAAAAATAGACAGATCCTACTATGGATTTTTTTCAACAACTTCTACAGGCGACGGAGACGACTACGGGAGCACTAGCTTGATCTTAGGCAACTGGAAGGAGAAGAGAATTCTCCTGCTCTGATACCATGTAAAATGGAGGTTTCAAAGAATAATTTTCCGATATGTATTCTTCTCACAAACGGAGGTATTTAATGATACAATCACACCCTAAAAATAGATCCAAATCAAATCATAAAATCAGGGAACAAATCGTTTAGATCCTAAAATTATGGTATTTGCAGCTCATTGCAACAATCATAAAAGTTTTAGAGCATGATCTTAATATGGGGATCCTAAATTCAATGCTTTGATACCATGTCGAATTTAGGACCCACCCCATGATTAGAACCTCGAACCAGGTGGTGCGAGAAATAGGAGAAAAAAAAAGAAAGGAGAAGAAGAGAGCAAGAGAGGAGCTCGGCCAAAGGGGGAGAGAGAGAGAGAGAGAGAGAGCATAGAGACGAATTGAGAAAAGGGGAGAGAAACTTGATGCTCTACCCCAAGCCAAAGGCCTCTATTTATAGTTTTTTAGAGGATGTTACAATATCTATTATGCCTTTAGGGCTACAACCTTTACATATGAACGGACATAAGTAGACATTTTCTCCTTGACTAATTACACCCTTGTGCCATCTTTATGAAAAGACATCTTATTTACTATCATGCCACCTCTCTTGGATGTGTGGACCTTCTCCATACTCCTGTGGGCTTGATCCCATCTTCTAACATTACTTAGTTGTGTATCTTCAGCGAAAAATTGTGGTCACTCCAAAAAAGTTATACTTGGTCAATTTTATTAAGTTCTACCATTATAATTTCCCCTAGTTTTTATTTTAAAAAAGTCACTTTGGAAACATAGTTGCCTCCTTTCGATCAAAGTTGTTTTCCTTTAATATTTTTTCAGTTTATCTTCTTATGTTTTCATCACTTCAGAGCAATGCTTGGACCCCCTACCTAAAAATTATAGAAGTGTTCCCAACATCTAGCTTAGGTCAAGTCTTTTATTCTTCACCCAAAGGTGATTAGTGTTTGAGCTACCTTAAAAAGTGAGTAGTCACTTTGTTAAGCCTTAAAGTTGCGTATTTTTTCGCTTCTAAAATTGAGCAAAGTATATTTCAGACTATGACTATTTTGATTGGTGTATGGAGCTTTGTCGTATGAGTAGGATTTATTTTCTTCTCCTATATTGTACTTTGTCCAAGTAGGGTTTCTATGTCCCTTTGATCCCCAACTTGAGGGGGTAGAAGTAGAAGAAGAAGTACAAGAAAGAGAAATTTTATTCCACATATTGTGATAATTTCTATGTGACCAAAATATTCAAGAAAGGGGGAGCAAAAAAGATGAAGTTTTTGCATCTATGAAGAATTTTGTTTTTTTACGAAAAAGAAAATTGAAGACCAAGAATCTTTTCCATTGTAATCTGAAGATATAAGCTCCAGTTTGAGGGGGAGTGTTGAAGAGTAGATATGAAAGAGTCTTACATGACTCTCACAGCAAGAAATCTCACAGAGCAAAATTATTATGGCGGAGTCTTACAGGAGTCTTGCAAGAGGTCTCATAAAAGAATCTCAGTTAAAGGTGTTTTAATTATGTTAGTCTCCTATTCATGTTCAGTTTTTTAATTGTTCTATGACTTATTTTTTAGTGTTTAACTTTGGGTGTAATTGGGATAAGGGTAATTTAGTTGTGATTGGATTCTACTTGATTCCTCTATTATAACTAGAGGTTCATTTTGCTCAAATTACATTAAGTCATGAAGTGTTTATCTTTTCCAAAATTTCAAAAAAAGTATAGGAAATTTCTTTGATTTTTCCAATATGATTGCACAAAGGAATATCATTGATTTTATAATGGCTATGAAGTTGTTTGAGATGCATTTCATGCACCTTTGATTGACGACATAGATTGCCTCACAATTTAGCCACACATCCTTTACTATTTTCAACTCAACGACATGGGTGAGAGCTTTGTCAGACATTGTAGCATTGAGACAACAAAAGTTGGGTCTTTTTTATCCCAATCAGTGAAGCCAATGAGCCTATGAGACTAGGATAGGAATGCACTGATTCCTCCTCCAAACAAACAACATAAGTGTTGGCATTTGACTTCATTGAGATGAGAGCAATGACAGACGCCACAAGACAAGAAAGATATGTGTGGATTAGATTTTTTGTTTGTCCTGGAGAGTGAATAAGAGAAGGTGAATAACGAAAGAAAGGAAAGAGACGTGTATGAATGAATGCTTAGAGAGAAACTTTTGAGAGGATGAGAGACGTATGAGATAGGAATTGAATCCTAGGAGAGCTAAACAAGATTTTCCAAGTTATAACAAAACCATCTCCTTTTACCTGTGGATGTCTCACACAATGACCATATCTTTCATCTAAAACATTTAATACAATGCTTAATCAAACAAAGGATATCTTACAATCCGTTTAGATAGTCAACAGTTGTAGCTAAAACAAAAAAAAAACTGCCTCCATTATATGCATGAGAAAACTATACACATGCTTTTTTTACAAATATTTACTAACTTTCAAGATTGCCGAAGCCAATCTTGAATGGCAAACCTGAGTGAATAGTTGGGAGTAAGTTTCAAGTGCTTTAACTTGAGATTAGTCATTGGAGATGTTTCGCATCCGTTCTCTAGCCATCTCCGAATAGCATCGCCTTCGTAAGTGAAACCATCAGCTGCTACTTGAGGATCATGCATAATTTCCTGCAAGCGTGCAAAGATTAGAAAATTGCAGCGCTATTTGATGGCTTCACAAATAAAATATTGCACCACTGTCAGTTAAATGTTAGCTTAAAAATCTTTTAATTTACCCTAACTTAGAACATGAGGACATTAGACCAAGCAAGCTTCATGAAGAAACCATCTAAAGAAGATTAGAATTGAGATGGACAAAGAAAACAAAAGAATTAGATAACACTTCGAAGTAGCATCTATATAAGGCAAATGGAGATGGTACTGGATATTCAAGATGTAGGCTGATTAGTCTCATCAGTGACCGATTAAAGATACAGGAAGTCAAAAAATGACAAGATATTAGTGTTAAGAAAATATTCAAACAAACGTGTCATGATTATGAGAAACAGAATGATAGGGAAGAAAAGGGAATGAGGATTCAAACAGCCAACATAGTGGGGTTAAGGCTTCACCGGTGATAAACTAATGCTGACAACATCCACAGAAGGAACAACAACAATCAACATCTGAAAGAAAGTTTAATTAAAATGATTTCATCTGTCTAAATAATGTTTTGCGACAAAGCCCTTCAAATTTTTCATCAACAGATAGGGTTAAAGAGGCCATACAAACAAACCTGAAGTATCGGGCACAAGAAGAAATGAGGTACTGGCCTTTCCTCCACAACATGCAATTGTTCGAGCTCCCTCACAGTAGCAACTGTAAGATCTGGCCTATCTCGACTATTTATCTCTGTGAACTGTAAACCAAGCTCTGCTAATCTTCTTGCTTGAAATGTGGGCCACTCTCCAGCCATCGGATCCAGTAATGATGCCAAACTCCCACTGGAAACCGCCCGGCGCACCTCACTCGCTAACCCCACTGGTGGTCTCCCAGTGAGCAGCTGTAGTATAATGATTCCAAATGAGTATACATCAGACTTGGGTGTCAACTCACCAGTCCTTTGGAATTCTGGGTCTGTATAATGAAAGGAACCTTTCGGCCCTGTATTTTGGCGGACAGCTTTACGTGTTGGGGTCTCCTCTGGCACAAGTTGAGAAATGCCAAAATCACAAATCTTACAGTTGAATTCAGAGTCAAGAAGAATGTTTTCAGGTTTGAGATTTCCATGAACTATCTTTTCAGGTTTGCCGGAGTGTAGAAAGACGAGGGCACATCCAATCTCTGACATGATATGGATCCGAGCTTTCCAAGTTAAGGGAGGACTACTGGCTTTGCAGAAGAGATAATCCTGAAGATTTCCATTTGGCAAGTATTCATATACAAGTGACCATGCCTCAAAGCATGCACCTATCAGAGTAACCAAATTCGGGTGCTTTAGTTCTCGAAGGACTTGAACCTGCACATGTTAATGAAACAAAAAATTGAGGTTAGAAACTCGGACAAACTTTTTCCAACATATTCAGGTTATTGAATTTTCTTATTGGGACCAAAAGAAACTGCTTGTTGATCCTTAATCGGTAATTCTTGTCAATAATACTATTTAACAAGAAAGAAAAGATATAGAAAGCATAGCCTAGATAGCTGTATGTGAATCTTATCAACGAGGATCTGGCAAGAGAATCATGTGATTTGGACTGTCAATCCAAAGTTACAGATGCATATGAGTAAGTCACATGATGTGGGTATTTGTGGATCATCAGTTCCTGTGAAAAAACGAAATCAAGTTGGAATAACTGGAGCATCCATTGATAGCGCCACATTGTCTCCCTACTACCAATTGGATTTACTTCACAAACTAAATTTGAGCAAAATCACTCATTTCCATAATCCATCTTAGATGGATGTCTATGCCAGCAAAAATAGTATGTCACCCTCCTAAAATAAGAACATATTGCTAACATACATACTATATATCCTCTTATTTTCATGATTAGTCGTTTCCTAGAAAAATGTAAAGTCTTAAAGAAAGCTGGACCTCTTGTTGAAATTCTGAGCGGCCCTGCATGTTGTCTGGATGAAACTTCTTTATAGCAACACTCACTTCCAATATTTCTCCCTTATAGACACATCCATATCCTCCCTGCCCAATCTTGAAGCTTTCTGAGAAATCACAAGTTGCAGTTTGCAAATCTGACAAAGAAAACTCTGCTAATGATTCATTACTGAAACCTAAAAATCTCTCACACTTCAGAGCTTTAGACAGCCCATAATTCCTCCATTTATCCAGGCAAAGCATGGCTTCTTGCCTCTGCCGTCTAATCTTCTTTCTTTCTCGCCGGAGTGCTGTCATGGAAGTTTGAATGAGTTTCAACTCTCTGGTGGCCTCATTTCGATGATGGGCTGCCTCCTGGGCCTGAGTCTCAAGGAGGGCTAAGGTTCTCATGGTGCGGTCCAGCTCTTGCTTGGCTTCGTCTCTCTGTCTTAAGAGCCTTTCATGCTCCTCCTTTGTGGTTTGTAGTTCTTCTTCAACTTCTCTTCTGATTTCAGCTTCATGAGCATAAGCTGCATCATAAGCTCTGACCTGCGCAGACCAGGGAAGTACAGAAAATGTAAAGTATGATGCTTGTTAAGAAATGATGCTTCCCTGGCAATGATGTTACCAGTTACTATAACGCAAATTTACCTTGTTCATAGTTTCTGCAGCTTTTTTTTCCAGTTCTTTGCACTTGAGAAGCTCTGAAAAAGCTTCTTGCTTTGATCTCTCAGTTTCTATTCTTACTTCAAGAAGGGTATTCTTCAAGTTGTCTAGCTGTTGTTCCTCCTGAAACAATATTTTGATTAGAGAAATTAATAATTCTAAAATTTTAAAATGGGTTACCAAGTTCAAAAATAAATAGCTCCACCTTCAAGTTGAACTCAGATGAAGCTCTTCCTTCTAATGGTGAAGAAAGTTCAGAAAAGGTACTTGTATAACCCCTTGAACTTTGTGACTCTGGACTGTCAATTTTAACATATCTGTCAGTAGAGGAACTTTGGGTTCTATGACAGCCTGCAGTGGAAAATGACAAAGCACCATGTGTAGGTAATGATTTAGATCTTGGTGTTTCTCCAAGGTTATTTATGGATGGCAGTGACTGAAGTACTTGTGAACCATCGGATGCATCCCTTGTCCAGACATGTTTTCCCTTGTAGACAAACCATATTTCACAGAAGTTTGGAGCATTCTTAGCAGTATTTCTTGCTTGATCAGAGCTCCTTTTCACCTTCATGCAACTTTATTTTGCACAGTCAGGAAGGCTTAATTAGAAAATAACCAAACAGTATAAGCTAAAATAATCTAGAACATATATTATACTATTAGAGGGTATCAGAGTCACATTTGTTAGACAATTTTCAGAAAATTACACAACATGAATCAAGTTTAGTTAATCCAGTCATAAGGTTTCAGGAAGGACTTTCTTGGTGTGCAAAATTTAAAACTATCAGACTAGTAAACCACCTGTCTGGTGCTGCTCCCATAACAAGCTTCCTAATACCATATCTTGTCACCAAGTCTACAATTCCTCGATGAATTTGTCCAGCTTCAATGGCGGCAATACTTATTTGTACCTGCAGCTTGTTTCTTCCCATGAGTTACCTCAAAATTTATGCAAAAAGCTTATTAGGTTTTCAAAAAAATAAAAACAGCGCTATTTGAAAGAAAATTATGGTACACTAGGGTTCCTAAAAAACTAACACAAAGCAACCTGAGAAAAACAGTTCTCATACCAAATAGAAGGCCGAATCAAAATTTTGGAGAGTAAAAATATATAAGAGGATATCAACCTAGACTCGACAGCTTTTTTTTTTGTTTGTTTGAATAAACCTAGACTCATCATGCATGCAAGTATAATGCAAAGTTGCAGCAATCTGGATCAACAACTAAACAAAATACATCTTGCCCCTCACAACAGTAGCCTTAGGCTTAAAGTGACTGTCTCTCTGACAGCAAGCTCAGACAAAAGGCACCAAAACATGATAGCTATGCTAGACTATCCCCAAACACAGACCTGTTTCATCCCTCAAGGATTGGCTTTAATGTTCTTTTTTTCTTTTTTGTTTTGAAATGGCGAAAATTTTATTAAAAACCAAAAAGGCTACAACAAGCTAAAAGGGAGGTAACAATATTCACAACAAGGTGCCGAGCAGATGGCAACACAAATATACTATTATACCGTAACAGACAAAGAAGTAAACAAGAATAGGTAAAACACCTTCAGTCTGCCGCAAATGCTCAAGTAATTACGTAACATGTCATTCATTTGTAGTTTCTCTTCTCTTCGGTATGCAGACACCAAATGCTCATTTGCTTGACTCGCAGGAAGTCTTCCTACTGCAGAGAGCATAGTATTAATTTGTCATCACAAACGCAAGAGAAAAGAGTAAAGCATTGTGATTTGAATTAAAAGTAAAGAACAGCTACAAGTTTGTCGTTTCATTTGAAGAAAAAAGAGACAACAAATTGATTAAGCAGTGGAGTAAACAAGTAGCAAGTACGGAGTATAGAAACAGACATTATTTTGTAAGAACTGGAAAAGTAAAAAGTATGATGAAAACAAAAGAGAGAAAAAAAAAAAAAACACGCTTACAGAGAGTAGGAATAGTCGTCGAAGGCTGATGCACATGAATTATCCGAATTCGCTGCGTTCCGAACTGCTTCAAAGTCCATTTCAGCAAATCTAAACCTTTCTCAAAGGATCTTCCTACCGCCACAAAAATTCTGTCTGCGCCATCGTCATCAATTTGAGGCAGCGGCGAAGCGAAAAAGAAATCCTCTCGAAGCAAGCCATGGCGGAAATCCGCGGTAGGTGAGGTTTGGGCAAAGTGGACGGAAATCGGTTGCGGAGGAGGCGAAGGAGTGAGCAGCTCCATTGCTTCTCTCAACGGAGCAGTAAAGCGTCTGTGACAGGGATGAAATGAATACTAAACAAGGATTTTTCTTTTCTTTTTCTCATGTCGGCGTTTAGATGCTGAAATTTCTATGAATATTCTATAGAGTGTGTTGACCTGAGAGACCCGAGAGAGAAGGACAGGAGAGGGGCGAAGAAATCTCAGTGAGCTGGATAGCCCGTTAATTGGGCTAGTCTCAAGGACCACAAAGAGAAGCCCAAAAAACACATAATGGGCCAAAAGAAAGGGAGGAAGGAAGGCAACTCACGGAAGTAGAGATTGAGTGGTTATACCAAAACCATATTTTATATCTTAAATCTACGATCAAATAAAATATTAAAAGAAGAGTTGTGAAATGAGATTAAGGGACTATTTGGAAACCTAATCCTTGGAAAAACAAGTCCACAAGCATCATCATCATCATCACACTCGTGGGGTTGACCATTTACAATGGAGAAGGTATGATGTGAAGGGTTCTTTTTTTTTTTTTTTAAAATCAAAACATTCTTGCTTCATTAATGTGTGATTTTAATAAAATGGAGAGAGACAAAAGAAGATTTGGATGTGATAGTGTCAAGTTAATTATTCTCCAACAAGCCTGAAACCTACCCATTCCAAGCCTGAAACCCAAAAGGATGTCATCTTCACCCTCTTTAAACATCTAAAAAAAAAAAAAAAAAGGGTCAGAACAGGCAAGATACCTTTTATTTCACATCATCTCCCAGTTTCACCTTCACCTTTCTAACTGCCATTTAATGCTTCGTTCTCCATGGTGAGCTCATGAACCTAATCCACAACCCATTTGCCATTTCCCTTTATGCTTTTCATACTTCTTCTTTGTTTTTGTGAACCTGTTTCTAATCCATTTGGCTGTCTCTGTGTGTACAGTTTCTTCACTTTATTACCAGCAGTTAGGTTTGAGTGGTCTCCAAGCATTTATTATCTTCCATTTATGTGGTCAAATTTGCATGCCTTCCAGTTTCAGGACTTTTACAGATTGTATAAGGCAGCAGTGAAGATAATAAGGCTCTCCACCTATACAAGAGAATACTGTTTAAGACAGGTTATTCCAGCTTCTAATTGTCAGTTCAGCTTCTGACACTCTTTTTTGTCCTTTGAGAGACCCTATCTTCTTTTGATGATATCTTCCCAACTGTGAAACAAACCATAATAAAACTTGAAAATGCAGCAACTGACAAGTGCAAGAATGAAGGCATTGATATTATGGTCCTGAATGGGACTCACAAAATATAGGCAACAATGGTACTTATTAATTTTTACCTTTGAACTCTCAAGAGAAGAGAATATTATTCTAAAATTACATTTTCCCCCCCTTAAAGACATGCCCCAACGTCGACATAATTTTTGCAACCTTGATGTCCCCGTTACTAGGATGGCAATTCATTTGCAACCAACTCTCGCCCAGAGCTTCAACTGATTATGGTACAGAAGCAACCTGAGGAAAACAAAAAAGGCTCAACATGTCCATGGATCTTCCAACTCTTTCACTTCTATATTTCCACACATGATCTCCATATCCTTCCTTCCAAGGAGATTACGATGATAGAAACATCGTCATGGTATTGCCGTCTGTCACCATGTGGTATCTCTAACAACTCATGAAAGCCCATCCCTAACAACATCAGAGAAAACCATCATCAGCAAGATTAATGCATACCAAAAGCTCTTCCCACATATAGGAAGTTATGTTTACCAGCTTTCTTCGCTGCTCGGAAAAGGACTTCTTCAACAAGGTGTTGAGCTGGATCTCCATCAGGCGATGAATCAATGAAGAACTCAACTTGGGCAATGACCTCTTCATTGGTGAAGTATTGGTATAGCCCATCGGACGATAATATTAAAAATCTGTCTTTCGGACCAAGCTTGTGGTGGTGTAGGCATGGACAACAGTTGATGTAAGGGGAAGATCCCACGTAATCAATCCGGAACATCTCAAGAAGTGCATCATTCCATTTGGGCTGTAGGAAATGAAAACTCAAGTTTAGGAAACAATGTTGAATTAAAAAATGGTAAGCAGTTGTCAAATGCAATGTCAATGAAGCTACTTGATTTTTGTCACAGGCCTCTGCAGGTCCTTCCACACCAATACACCAAATAAAAACAGGGATTTCAAAGTTCACAAAAGTTCCCAACACAGCTTGCTCATTTTCTTAGCTACAAACCAGATATTTTTCTCAAAAGTAATCAACATAGTTAATTTTAGATACCAGAAGTTTCAATCTCATTCATTTTGTCATGCAAATTTTTTAAGTCAACGTTTGAACATTTCAGCAGATCAAAGCTCACCAGAATTTTGTTGCCCTTTTGTTGATATATTTGTCAGTGTTTGACCTTAGTTTGACAATTTGAAAGAGAAGAGTTTTAGTAAAGTGTGGTACTCCTGTATCATCTTTCCAGACAGTATAGAAAAGAAGGACCCTCAAAATGCAGCTCCAGAGAACACACTCCTGAAGAAGAATTTCTCAACTTCCAGACAAGCTAATGAGCTGCTATCCGGTTCAATCTCCAGTTAAATAATTGATGAAAAATTAAGATAAAAGGAATTAATTTCGAGTTCAGAACTTTCTAGATAAGCTAGAGCAGTTCAGAATCAGGCGAGAAGATGATAGACTGTTTATGGCAGGCATTCAGACTTGTAAAATGCTTAAAACAAGGGATTACCTGTTTAAGAAATCCTGCTCCAAATGCTCGTGTAACCTTTAATGTACCCTTCACTCGATCGTTCAGCAAAGCAGAAGAATCATCTGGATGTTCATTTCTAATTCTCTGAATTTCCTGAAATGCAAAAATCAAGTTGAGAACATATATCTCACAACTTTGAACTTTGGCTGAAGTTTGGAATGGAAGAGATGGAGGCAGGAAGAGATGAAGCAAGAAAGAGATGGACTCACCTCCTCGATGCTAGTACTGTGATCCATGGAGAGCTGAAGGGCACATAAACTTTGCAAGTTCTCGGAAACATCCAGATCAGATTCCAGATCATGCATAGTCTCTTCCTTGATCCGTTCCAAGTCCTGGTGATCCTTTCCCAAGGACCCCCACACATCAGGCTCTGCCTTTTGTGCTAGAACTGCCCTACTATCCCCTACATTCATCAAGTATACATCCTCTCCCTTCATCAACATCACTAGGACGCACGAACCCATTAAAGCCAATTCAGGGTTTTCTGTAACCATCTTATCTGCAGTATCCAAATAAGCCTCCTCTGTCTCTCTCAAGGCCTGAGACAGAGCTTTCAAGACATCGGAATGGTTAACCCCTTGATTGGAAGTAGACCGGCTCAACTGTTCTTTTAGTTTCCGCTCAAGCTCTAATCTTTCCCGCTCCCACTCACCCTTCCATCTCCTCTGATTATCTTCCCATCTCTTTGCTGCATTTTTAAACCTGTTCTTCGATCTCTTGCATTTAATCCTCTTGAGCTCAGGATTTGGAGTTGAACAAGAACTGCTTTCCAATGGATACCTTTCCGTCTCAACACTCCGAGAAGTATTACCGATCACAAAATCCTCCGCTGTCGACTGATCGGTCTCGTGGGTCTGTACTGGTATCTCCAATGAATTGGGATCAGCTATAGTCTCAAACTTGTCCTCCCATAACAATCCCTTTAACTCCTTGTGAACAGCCGGATACAGATTGGAGAGAAGGTAATCAGGCGCATCAGGACCATTAAATCCATCGTAAATTCCAACAAAAACCCACCCGTGTTCTTCAGAGACGACGACATGAACCCGATCTTCCCCTGCTTTACCTTGGGCCCACTGAAGACTCTGGCTCTCCAAAGAATCACAATCCTCCAAGCTCAAATCCGAGCTCAAATTCGTCGTACTGCTGATGGTAAGATTCTCTGCACCGATCCTGTCTGGCACACCAACCCAATCCAAATCTTTAACCAAAACAGGACCTTTAACTGGCGCGACGATCGCGCTATGGCTACCACGGACCTTGGCCTTGGAAATCACCTTTCGGAGGACGCTTAACAGAGATTCTTTTTTGGATTTATGCCTAAAATGATATCCCCCGTGAGAGAAGCTCCTCTGGAACTGATCGTTGTCGGACATGATGGGACCGGAGAAGAGGCCGCGATCGAGGGGCCCGGACATGAATCCGCGCTCGATGGGACCAGATAAGAAACCTCGCTCGATAGGTCCGGACATGGGAATCCCAGCGTAAGCCGGCCCAATAGGGCCGGAATTCATCCTGGGCACGGGCTGTAGAGGGATGGAAGCAAAGGAGGTGGAGCTCTCAAAGGAAGCGGACGCCCGGTCAAAGCATTCGTAAGAGTAGAGGTCAGATAAAGCGGTAGATAGCGGCGTAGAAGTATTAGCACTCACAGATGCGCCAGAGATAGTCCGGAAGGTGGTCGTGGTCTCCTCGGAGTGAACCTTGGAAGAAGAAATCTTGGCAGGATCAGGTCGAACATAGCAGAAGGAATGGCCCAAACCTTCATCCAATGTGTCAGACATAACCAGAGCCATATCGTGTCCCCGGCGGCGATGGGAGAGGTCGCCATTGAAGCAGACACAGAGCTTCCCGATGCCGTTTCCCATCGGAACACAAACCCAAAGCCCCCCTCCCCAAACCAGGAATTCGAAAACGATCAATCCTCAAAATCCCAAGTACATGAAACCAAAAAAGAAAAGAAAAAAAGAAAAAAAAAAAACGAGAGCCCGCGTCGAAGCAGAAGAAAGAAGAGGGAAGGAAAAGGAGTGAGAGAGAGAGAGAGCAGGGGCGTTGACTATTCGGTGTAACGGTGGTTGAAGTAAAATTTATAAAGTCTTATTCGTATTTTTAATGCGAAGAGCGTTGACCCAGGTAGGGTTAAAAGTTAACCATGGTTAAGGAATTTCTTCTTCTTGTTTCAGGATCCGAACAGTAAAAGTATGATTTAAGTCAGAACCGTCGGATCAGTTTCATCTCGGAAAAGCAAGACGTCCACGTGTTCGCTTTTTAATTTTTCTGTGTATTTCAAAATAATAATAAATATTACTAAAAACAAAAAGAGAAAATAATGAAAAAAAAAAAAAAGGAGAGGTTGGATGGTGGGTTGAGTTGAAGAGGGTGGTGGGCCCTTCCGGGTTGGGATTGGGATTGATATTTAGTTGACTTTTAGAGATAGGGTTGGCGAATCTGACCGCTGTTTTCGTTGACAAATCAAATATTCTGGACCATTGATCCTTAAAGGGCCTTCCCGTAAATTTTATAGTCCATTTTCTTCTCTTTTTACCGTTTACTTTCTGCGGACAATTCAGAGCGCAGAGTCTCTCAAGAATTTCGAGAATCTTTTAAGAGAAAAAAACCCAGCACGTAAGCAAAAATTCAAAGAAAGCCATGAGTGGGTTTCCCACCAGTGGAGCTACAAAAAAACCACAACACCAAAACCCTCTTTCCCCATCCCAAAGAAGCTCACCCACCACCATGAGCACCATTTTCTTCTTTCCGTTTTTTTTCTGTGTTTTTGTAGTCTAAATAATAGTTTATATATCCTTATGAAGCTATAAATTACTATTGACTATGTCAAATCTTTAGTCTTGATTGAATTCAAATACCCATATACTTATTTGGGATTTGTGCTGACTATGTTTAAAAGTGTTTTTTTTTCATGTTTGACTTCAAATTTGCGAAATGGTTAGTTGTTGAATAGATTCTCCTATTCATCTTCAATTTCTAATGTTCCTTTTAGCATCATGACTCTTGTGAAGGCAAAAACTTTTACACCAATCTTCTCCCTCATTCTATTATGATAAATGTTATTATATTTTATTTTATTTTAAATTAATATTTTTTTATCAATACTCTTTCTTTAATTTTTGCTCAATGGAAAGTTTACTAAAATAAATGTAAAAATAATTGTAAATAAATTAAAATATAATAATTATAAATAAGTTTTTTTTAGTTTGTCGACATACAAAAGGATCTAGACTACCAAGGGCGCAACTATAAGTTCAATAACAACAACAAGATTATAAGATTCCAAGTGATGTGAGGTCCAATCTTTAAAAACTTATTTGATTTCAATTTTCAGACACAAACTTTGTTCGACTCTTGCTTAATTTGACGAGTTCACTAAAACTGTTTTGGTTGACTAACTTTAATTTTACAGATAAGTCACCTATTAGTGCTTGACTAAAAGGTTTAATCCCATATTGCAATAGTGATTCCAAGACAAGTAACAAAGTAGCGGGACAGTCGATTGCTTGATATTACTTTTATTATAACAATCCGATAGAACTTAAGGCTAATTTGAGATTTAAGGTCTCAAGAGCATAATAAAGTTTCTCCGTTCTCATGAATTGAGTTTTGACACACCATAACTAAAAGAAACTCTCCAACAATTTTTCTTCCTCCTCGAAAGTTCTCTTCTTAGACCTATTGGGGGTCCCGATTTAACGTGTGGCAAAGGTCATTCAACGATCCCACCTTTTTTTCTCTCCCTCCCCTTGATTACATACACACACAATGGGAGAAGAACATTTGGAAAGACCGTTTATTCTTCTAATTAGAGCATGGCACCTCATTTTATTCATTTGAAATAGTGCAACGTCTTTTAAGTGGCATTGTCTTACAATGCTACCACGTATCACCCATGTGCCACCTCTTTTGCTTATATGGCATTTAGGTTGCATTCTTATCTAATTTTACTTTTGGTCGTGTCCTCATTACAATCCACTTCATTTTAATCCTTGATTAAGTTATAAACTTAATAATAGATTCAAATCTTGACAAAAGATCTAAATTTTGACAATTGATTGATTATTTTACAATTTTCCATGTTTTAACTGTTGAGAATTTTGACTTTTACCATCATTTAACTGGAGATCAAGTTCCTTAAATCTTGATCATTTATTGATGTCAATGATCTAGACTACTGATCTAAGTTCTAATTTTGATAATTATTTTTTTATGATTATAGATGCCCCCCTTCAAGACTTCATGATGTGGATGGAGATGATCTGAAGCACCTCCTTTTTTTCTTAGACTTCAATTCCTAGCCACTAAATGAAGGGTGCAAATATTCTGTCAACTTTGAATCAAAATCTTTCAATAAGTTACATTCCATAAGCAGACTTTTTTTTCAAATTGAGAATCCAATTTTTTAAAGAGATTTGAAATAGAATTTTCATCACTACAATAACCTTCCAAATTGAGAGTGATTTCAACAAGCTCTCCAAAAGAGAGAGAGAGAGAGAGAGAGAGAGAGAGTTGTGTGGTGCTACCACGACAACAAGATTCAAAAAGTGAGCTATTTTATGGAGTATGCATGGATGAAGCTGACTAGCCAAACTTATTTTGGAATAATTTTTTCCAGTTGTGAGGATGTTTAATTGAATCTTATTTTTAGCTCATCGTATAGCGTGATCACAAAACTTGTTTTAGGCTTTCCCTATTGTGAAGAGATTTAGCCAAAACTTGTTTTAGGACATCACTTAGCATGCCAATTTTTGCTGAAAAATATTTCAAGCTTTTCCAACTGCAAGGAGGTTTTATTGAAACTTGTTTTGGGTGTCCCTAAGCAACAAGAAAGATTTTGTCCAAACTTGTAATAGGTTTTTTTCCACAACGAGGAGGTTTAGCCGAAACTTGTTTTTGGAGTCCCTGAGCAACATGATGAATTTTACCAAAACTTATAGTTGATTTTTCTTGTAGCAAGGAGGTTTACCCAAATTTTATTTTTCGTGCCACCAAACAACATAGTGGATTTTATTGAAACTTATTTTAGACTTTCCCAGATGTGAGGAGGCTTTCTCGCAAGTTGCTTGAAACTCGAATTTGAATTATGGCAACTTCAACCACTAGTTTCGCTAGAAGCTTGAAAATGTGTGGAGATATTGAAGCTCGGATTTCAAGGTCAACTTTTCCGCCCTAATTTGTTTGAAATTTGGAGTTAGTGGATAATTGTTTGTCTCCAATTTGTTTAAAATTTGACATTCTAGAAGAGTTTACCTTGAGGTGTTTGAAGCTTGGTTTTTGAGGATGATTTTCTCCATTAAGGTTATTTGACATTTGTATTATGAAGACATTTTTCAAACCTTGCTTGGAAGTCTTTTTTTTTTTAAATCTAGTCCCCCCCAACTACTAAAATTAAGAGTTATTTTTCGTTGTTTCATGCTTGAAGTTTTAAAAATGATCTTTTACCTTTAAGTTTTTTTGGGAATTGAAAATTTGGAGGAATATTTTTCCCAAGTAATTTGCTTTGGAAGAGACTTCCTATAACAATTTTAGTTGATTTCTCTTTGGTCTAGTGCAATGTATGTTTTAAGCTTATTTGGCATGAACTCTTCAAGTGTGAGAAATGGTCACACACAATTATTACAAGGTTATCTTTTTTAGACGCATTCTATTCAATTTTTAGTAGTGAAAGCATTTGATTTGTCTTTTGCTTTCTATTTTGGATAAATTCAGTTTAATCTGAGGTGAGTTGGGGACTCCAACCATTACTGGCTCAAATGTATCGAAGGCGAATTTGAAAGAGGTAGTATTCGAAGTATTTGAATTTGTCTTATAGGATTTCTTTGGTTGTTATTGGTCTACATTAGAGCAAGGCTGAGGGGGTTAGTCCATAATGAACTTGAATTGAAGTGAAGAATTGAATTGATTCAACTTCAACTCATGTTTTGGTGTTAATATAGACGAGTTCAAGTGGCTGGAAAATAGATTCCAGTGTTAGTACCCCCAAATGAAAAACATGATATAAAGAAGAGAATGAGTAACCTTTTATAATATACTTAAATAGAACATATACCTAAACATATAATTAACAAAAATAAACGTGGTTACTACACTTATAAGTGATTTAACGTGTAGTATTAGAATGTTTTAATATCCGAATTAATGAAAAACTATATTATATTATTTAATGATTATAGTTTATTATAAAGTAAAACAATAATTATGTGTGACTAAAATAAATTATAAAAAATTAATAAAAAATTAAAAATAAAACAAGAGAATATAATAAATAAACCTAATGGTTTAATTAATTATAACAGTTGGATAATTAAACCAATTAATGATTAAATTTTATTATAAATTAATATACTAATTACGTGTGACTAGAATAAATTATTTAAAATAAATAAAAAAGTTAAAAATAACATAAGTGAATATAATAAATAAATAAATTATTTTTTAATAACATAAGATATAGTTTAATATTAAAACTAATTATTTTAATAAAAAATAAAAAATACATAATAAATAAATATAGTAATTATCAATAACATAATATATATTTTACATATTATTAATTAATAATATATTAACAAAAAATAAAAAACTAATGGTTTAATTAATTTGATAATTAAACCAATTATGACAATGGTTTAATTTTTCCTAACTTAGGAAAAATTAAACATCATCTTCATCTTCCTCAGCGGCGGGCCAGCGGGCAATGGCGACAATCTGACGGTACGCCGAGAGGGAGAAAATAGGGAGGCCGAGAGAGAAGAGAAGCCGAAAAGGCCGAGGGGCTCGACCTCCCATGCTCTGCGACGGAGGGAGCAGAGATCGTCGGGAGATGAAGGCTGAGGAGAGGGGAGAAGCAGCGCGCGTCGGGCGTGGAAAGCTGATGATTCGCAAAATAGGTAGGAAACAACTTTTCCCCGTTTTTACCTGAGCGAATGAAATAGTGTAATCTCACTTCAATTCAAGTCTTTCTATACTAACACCATTTTTTTATGAACTAGGTAATGCGGGGGAAATTCATTCCACTTCATTGTGGACTAACACCCCCTTAGTCACTTTTGTCTTGAAGGATTAATCGTAGTAGAATTTGATGTTGCAACTTGTTCACTCTCCTTATTCGATAAGCTCGAGGAATTTATCTTGCTAGGTGATACATGTTTTTGTCAAATGTCAAACCATTTGATGGTAATTTCAATGTTGTGGATCATTTGTTTTGCCAACTTCTTCAAGCCACTACATTGATGAAAGACCTATCAGTTTTTGTTTGAAAAGTTTTTTTGGTATTTCTTAAACATCCATATCTAAAAAGAGACACTTCTTTTCTCATCCTTCCTTTATTGAAATGTCGAGTCTAGCGACCAACTTGTTTTGTTATAGAAGATTTTATCTTTAACTTAGTTGTGATGTTAACAACATGTTATTCATAAATTGAAGTTTTAACACAAGGTTTTGATTCTTTCTTTGCCTTTTGATATTCAGAGATTGGTATGCTACCATTTCCTATAGAAGCATTCAACATCCCCAGGGCTTCTTTCAACATCTCCATAATGTTTACAAGTCTTGGCTTTTAACCTTAAAAGGAAGTAGATCAAGCCCCACCCTTGCATACACATTTAGATTTCTATCTCCTTCAAGAGGCTTGTGTTATCTTTGCAATTCAAGATCAACTTCTGGTAACAATTGATGTAATCCATTACTTCTTCATCCCTTTGTTCTTGATTGGTTTTTTGTTTATTAGCTTTGAACTAAACATGGAATAAAAATGCTTACCCAATTAAAAATTTTCCAAGAGTGTGGTTTGAGTTGGGCTGAGATGGGTTTCTTGTCCCCCATGTGAACCGTGGGTCGAACTTTTTAAAACCCGATGCGTAATTACGATAAACCACTCGACCGGACCAATAGTAACGAAGCTTCGCGATCCGCCCTCACACCTGATCGCTATGTTCTCATCGGGAGCATTAACTAGGAGGAATTTGGAATCTGGACTGAAGTCGTCGTCGGCGCAGGCGGCATCAAAGCACTGGACCACTGCCCCTCCACCCACCCTCCCCCAAGTCGCCTGCCATGATTGCTACAGAAAGTAGACCAAATTTTGATTGAGGCGACCTGGTCAGGAGGATCCTGGCTCACAGGCTCCACACCACTCGTGAATCCTGATAAAAGGGTACCGATTTAGCCATATTTTTCTCTGTTCGCCCACGACAGTAATGGCACCCGTGAATCGCCATTGGTCCCTTCCATCCTGCTGCTTGCTGCCTCTGAAAATGGATCGTCACAGTGGCTGCAATCGACTCGCCCGTCACTGAAATTGGACCGTCTGATAATTGCACTTCGTTATCGGGCTCTACTTTTTCAGTTTTTCCTTTTTCTTTTTCTTTTTTCTGCTAAAGAAATACATCAAGGGTCTGGAACTCTCGGTAGGGAGGACTGTAGACTGAGGTCTGAGGAGAACAATAACAGAGCCAGGAAGAAAGGCGAAGGGCTTTTGTTCAGAGGGGCAAAGCGGTTGTATTCCTGTATCCATCTTTCCGCCCGAATAATCCGCTACCTTGCTTCGCCTATCCCGACTTGCAGAAGCATAACATAGATTCGGCGACCCTAAAAGAGGAAGAAAATGTGTACCCTTTATCCTGCCTTGTTCATCTGTTTGCCCATACCAAAAGAAAAGGACCCGTGAAGCAGCGACAAGACTCTATTCCCACTGAGGAGAATCATCAACCGCTTACCTTGCGTGGCTTTCCGGCACCTCCCCTTAAACTTTTAGGTCCGGCGCTTTACTGCACTTGAAATCCCGATTAACCTTTGCCAAAGTCTTTCAGATAGCCACGCAGTCGTGGTATCAATCTGATTTCCAGTGTAAATATTCAAAACAAACAACTACAAAAAGGATGCGGAAGATTTCTTATTTTCAATGTGGGTTCGTTCGCGGAGGAGAAGGCGAAATTCAGGCGACAAGGACCTGGGATTGTTTCTGGATTGATAATAACAAAGATTGTTTCGAGGGCAAAAAAAAAATCCACTTTCAAGTAAAGGAAACGAAACATGATAGAAGAAGTGCATAGGAAGGAGACGAACAAACAGAGGGATAAAAAAAAAGTTTTAAGCTTTTTATATCCGTAAAAGAATTTTTTTTTTTCCTGCTCTGAGAAACTGCCCAAAATTATTTTCCCGAATAAACCAATTAAATTCTCCCCTGAAAACCGAAAAAAAATTGCTGCTTTGCAGCCAAATTCAATTCCCTGGAAACAAAAGAATAAACTCATACCAATACATACAATGCTATACAAAAAAGAGGAAGCAACGAACCCATCTTCTCTCCATTGCCGCCCGTGGATCTTACATCCCCGCGAGAACCTGGCGGAGTCTCCAAATGCGCAGGCGGATTCTGAATAGAATTTTCCGGCGGTAGCCCAATTTCAGGTGGTACCGCCAGCCCCATCCTCTCATTTTCCCTCCCGAATACCTCCCTCGGCAACAAAACCCTTGAAACAGCAAAAACCGCCACCGGATTCTGATCGAACACAGTCTGTGTAATTTCAGCCTGCACAATTCCCGTGTCAATGGCGACTGACCCATTCACTCTCGTAATATTTAGAGTGTATCTGCCCGCGCCCATGTCTTCAGTGGCTAAAGTGGGCTGCACCGGATTCACGATCGACTCCAAGGAGCCCAGGGGATAGTAGGAATGCAGCACGTGAAATTTCAGTACCACCGATTTGGTGTTTGCCGACAGAGATTGCAGATTCTCCGCAGGCGGGAGGTACGAGAAGGCGTCGTCGGTGGGGGCGAAGATGGTGATTCCAGCGCCGTGCTCATCGTCCTCGAATTCCTCCACCACACCGGAGGCAAGCAACATGCCGGCCGCAACATTGAAGTTCTTGGCGTCGGAGAGAATGCGGGTAATGTTGAGACGCGCCTTCGGCGCGTCCTCGGAGGCGGCGAGGCCGAAGCCGTAAGGGAGAAGCAGGGAGTCAACGGTAAAGATGGAGATGTTGTAGGGCAGGGTTTTGACTAGGGAAAGAAGGGTTGCATTGGAAGAGGGGGAGGGAGAGAGAGAACGAAAGGTAATGTTAGCACGAGAGTTGAGGGTAACGTTGAGGGCGCCGAGGTCAGAATGCGCCCTGCCAGTCGTCTGGAAAAGGGTGGTAACGAGCTTGCCGGAGGGAGGGATCTCGCGGAGGTCGGGCCAGGAGAGGTACTGGAGGAGAACATGGTAGCGGAGGACGTCGGTGAGGGTGGAGGGCCAGTGGTTGAGGTCATCGGAGGCAAGGGCGGACTGGAGGAAAGAGTTTGGGACGGCAAGGAGAGTGATTGATGAGCGGTGCGTCAGATCGGCGGGGACGGCGGAGTCGGAAAGGAGGCGAGAGAAGTCGGAGAGGTCGGGAAAGCTGGACAAGAGAGTAGTGACGTCGATGCAGAAAGCCAGCGACGGGAAGAGGAGGCCGGCAAGAATCAGGAGGGTAAAATGGGAATGACGAAAGAACGCCATTTTCTGGTGCAGAGTTGGGAGTGGGCTGCTAAGGGAAGAGTGAGTGCAAGTAGAGATGATGAGTTAAAAAAATATTATCGAAATATTTTAATGTCACCGCATATTATATTCTGCGCATTCACTATTACGAGAAACCGATGAGAAACACAAATAAAGGGGTTACAGACTTACAGTCTTCGTTTAAAAATAAAAATCGTCAGTCTATCGTGAGTCTCACAGGAGCCCTTCTTGCTTTTTTGACCTCGCCGCTGTGGGACTCGTGTCGTCGGTATCTCGTGGGGGTTTACAGACTTTGGACGGAAAATGAGGACAAAGAGCACACCGTCTCTGTGGCATCCACCTAATAAGCATGTGACACGTGCACGATGGATCAGATTCAGTGGGGCCACGTTTCCATGACTTGCAACCGTCGATATAGTTTCGTTAATATTTCGGACACAAAATTGAAACGTAAGGAGGAAATTTGGAGAAATGGATAAGGGCATTGTGGGTAATAAGGAAGCGGGAAAAGTTTTGGTGGAGAGGACATTTGGTGACGTATGGAAGGGTGGACCCGCGATGCTGACAAGTCACAATTGATTACAGCTGCCATTCACGTCAGGAAGCTGTTCGGACGTAGACCTTTTGATGATTTTTTTCTTTTCCTTTTTTTTCTTTTTTGGGAAACCGCGCTCATTTATTTTTCTGCACCAATATCGCCCTTTGGCGTACTTGCGACTAGTACAAGTCACTTACCCGTATTTATACAGAATGATGTACCAAGTCAAGTGTATATTTGCTTCCTATAAACTCTTTAGGGTGATATTTATATAATTTAGAATAATTTTTTTTACATAAAAAAGATAAATACAATAAGATCATATCCGATAATTGAAGAGATTATATTCATCTCTTACCATGCCCCCCTAAAGGTAGGTCATTGTTAGAGAGGTTAATCTTGTCTTGTAACAACTAAAATTGTAAACTTGGTATTGGATAAGTAATGATATTTGTTTCCAAGGTCTTGGACTAATAGCTTGAGGTGGACGGAATCAGAAAGAACACATCGTTCGATAAAAAAATGTGCAAGAGCAGCGACACTAGTAGTAGTTGGGGATGACAGAATCAAAGAGAACACATCATACGATGAAAAGATGTGGAAGAGTAACGGAACTGGGAGTGGCTGGGAAGAGTAGCGGTATTGGTAGTGGTCGGGAAGAGCAACAACACTAGTAGCCGTTGGGAAGAGCAACGACATTGGTAACGATTGAGGTGGACGGAATTGGAGAGAACGCACATCGTCCAATGAGGATATGTAGATGAGCAATCGTTGATATCATTTTTTTGTCTCTTTTGTGGATTTCGCCCATGCACGAATGGTAGATGCATGGGACAAGGATATTGGTGTCAGAGTGGTTTCGTCCACTCTTGTAAGTAATAACTTTTCGCACTTAACAGATCGGTCTGTTGGGTTGTATTGGCTAGCCACTGTCATGGTATCAGAGCTGGGCATGCCACGTCCCGCGTTCGAATCCCGTGAGAGGCGGTCAAGAATGGGCGGGGTGGGTGTCAGAGTGGTTTCGTCTACTCTTGTAGGCAATAGTTTTCTGCACCTAATAGATCGGTCTGTTGGGCTGTATTGGCTAGCCGCTCTCAATTAGGGGGTGCCTGACAACGACGACAGGTGGAAGTAGGGAAGGTGGACTGCGACGACGGAAGCTCAATGGCAATGGTGACGTCAACGAAGGTAGAGAATGGTTTTCGGCGATAGCATTGGGAGAGCTGAGTGAAGGGCAAACGGGGTGGAGGCTTTGGTTGGGGGTGATGACGGTAACAACGATCTTGGCGGAGTTAGGGGAGTAGCCGAGGAAGGAATGTAGGTGGTGACAGGAGAGGAGTTGTTATGGAGGTATGACGGGAGGATGTCGGGCGATAGTGGAAACAATAGAAGTATGAGGAAGAAGGGGGTACCAACGATGACAAGAGAGGAGTCGAACGGACAAGGGGCTCAGTGGTGATGGCTCGATGTGGCACAAGTGTGCAGTGTTGGGCGACGAGAGAGGAGTTATTCTGGAGGTGTAACGGGTGGAGGTGGAGCCCAGTGCAACGGTGGAAGAGGGCAAGGCAGAGAACAAGAAGAGAAAGTTTGTTTTCTTCTCAATATAGGCGAAGAGCCAGGCGGACGGAATCGAGAGCGCGAATTGTCTGGGTGATTCAATGTGGGAGGGTGTGGCAGAGAGTTAATTATAGGTGAAGAGGAAGTGGAAGCTGGAAAAAAAATGGGAGGACAACAGATGACGAGGCATCAATCTGATACCATATTATCTTTTACAATTGAGTAAATGTAGTATTTATATAATTTAGAATAAAAAAAATAAATTTTACATGAGAATATAAATACAACATAGGATAAATCCAATGGGATCTCATTCGATAACTGAAAGTATTATATTTATCCTTATCCGCGAGTATCTCAGTTTCTTCTTTTGCCTATCCACAATGAGGAATAATCCGAAGACAATGTTTAGTTCTCTCCAATGGAGACCGATGCGATAATGCGCTTAGATATTAGAACCTGAATTAAGCTGCCCATGAAGAGCATGTTATACCCACTCTTCAGCACCCTTTCTCTCACTAATCATTTTGTCTCATGCATCCTCCCCTCTTCTCATCTCTCACAACCCCCACCACAACTTTGTCCTCCGCCCTACTACTGCTGCACCTTCATCCTCTTTCATCAATTTCCTCCCTGTTTCTGCCTGAATATTTTATCATTAAGAGACCATATTCGACACTCCCACCCTTGAAATCTTTATTAGAGACTTACTTTTATAATGATGGATAGGAAAAAGGTAGACAAGTCCGCCAGTTGTAGATGCCTTCGGAAAAGATTTCTTCACTGTTGTTTTCTTCTGAACAAGAATCGCTGAAATGTTCATCAAGTTGTCTTTCAACCTTCTTCAATTCATGCAGATAAAAGAGTCCTTCTTCCATTTGGAATGTTTCGATCCTAGAAAAAGAAAAACGAGAAAGAATCCGTTGGATCATCAACGAACCCAGGGAGGGAGAGAGGAGGAGTGAGTGCCAATGAATATCTCCCTTAAAACCAACCTAACCTCTTAAGGGTTTACACTTTTGGACCTGAAAAACATTTACAGTCCTCTTTAATTGATTGGGAACATTTGTTGTTTGACCACACAAGGAGAGCTACGCAATTCATGCATTAAAAGAACAATCAATGCCTCGGTTGTGATAATTATTAACCCCTGTGAATCCTTTACAGGAGGAGATGTTTTGGACAATCTCTATTTCTTTTGTTGATTCATCACAGAAGGAAGGCGGGTAATTGAAACTTTACACCCAAAAACAGAAAAGAATCTCTCATTCTAGCTCCAAAACTCTCCCTTTTTCACAAGACTAAGACAACTTTCACTACTCAAAAGTGGGCATTGAAGAGAACTTCAAAAATCTTTTCATTACAGCCTAACTGGACCAGCAAATCCTAATGTTAATTTTTTTTTCTTGTGTTTCGTCTCTTCCATTTTCCCCTCTCTCCTTTTTTGCCTTTTCGGACTGTTAGAGATCCTTCAAGAAAATGGTGGATGGGTAAGGGGCCCTTCTCTCAGCCTCTTCTCTTGGGGAGAGAAAGTTTGCTCAATGCAACCGATTTTTGGATTAACGGGATATAGGAAAGAATGGTGCTATCCCAAAATGACTAACCAACTTAAAATTTTTTTTTTCAACTAAGAAACTCAAGATATTTGTATACACTAGTCCATGTGAAATTATTTTTTAACACCCTCACGTGTAGACTCTCTTTTGTAACTCTACATGTAGATAATTTGGATAGAGGCTTACTAATATAAGTACTTGCTCTATTACCAAGTAAAATTGGGTCCAAGGCCGTCCCAAAACTCAAAGATCTTTGTACTTACTAATCCATGCCGGATTATTTCTTAACACTCTAATGTTTTGAAAGTCTGAATTGCGGATAACCCATGAAAAAACTTTGACGCAATAGCTTGATGTTAGTTGTTAATAAGATCCAAACCGTTCATTGTAAATCATTTTTACCTGCAAAATAGATTTTCTCATATTTACCATCAATCCCCTGGCTGCCATCATCACCACTATAATTCCCTCTAATTAAGGGTCGCAAGGGCAACCCCGCCCTTAAAAGCCTCATTCGATTCCTCTCTTTAGGCATTATTTACATCATCGGATTCTCGTTAATAGCCCGCCATTGCCTCCACTCATCCAGGGCCTTATCAACCTCATTAATCCGGCATCCCCCACGGCAAGAAAACTCGTCCAGCCGCCGGGCCCACTTCGGTTAATCCACAGCCTTCCATCGACTTTGAAGCTCCGCCATTATACCAGCGACCAATCCAACTGGTCAAAGCATTCCTTCGTCAGCTGGTCAGTTTTCTTGAAGAAGGTTCATTCAACAAAATGGAATGGTGGGCCTACCAAAGGGCCCAATTCGTGGATCCACTTATGGCGGTCGTTATTACCCAGAATAACCGCCAATGGAGACGAAAGGGAGAGATGGCGACCGTTGCCGCGGCGAAATTGAAAAGATATTGAGAGGCGGAGCTCTGCCTTTACCCCGTACCTCGCGGAGGAAGACGAAGTCGCTGATATTTCCTCTCTACACGCAGCTTCTTCCTTCATTTTCTATTTTCTATTCATCGTCCTCAACACGACTCTAATCTCTCACCAATTTTTCTTCAAACACAAAGGTAGGGTTCCGCTTCTCGAATTAGTTTCTGATGCACAAACAGAATCAGGTTTTCCCTAACTCTTTTTCTTTCTTTCTAAGAATCAATCTGAATTATGTTCTCCAGTTTTAATCAGATATGGTTTTGGGTTACCTTGGTTTCAGTATATGTTATTAATGTTTGCACTAGAAGTTGAATGTTTCTTCCTTCCAACATGGCGTCGTAATGTTTGAACAAATATCAATCTTATTTGAATCCTTGATCTGTTCGATTGCAGCGTCTGATCTGTTGCTTCGGGGTGCTTATTTTTTCAAGTTCTCTGTAGATGTTCCGACCATAATTATCAGAACATCTTCGTCTCCACGCTGCAGCTGATACATATCGTCTCCTTCTTAGTTTCTACTCCCGTGGAAGGGTTATTTCCGGAATATGCATATATTCATCAACGCCCGGTAAAGTGCCATCTGAAACTGGTTTTTTCTTGTCCAATTTCTGGTCCAGATTTTTATTCAATCCGTGGCTCCAGTAAAAAATAAATAAAAAGGAGAGTAACCTTGCTAGTTGCTCACAAAATTTCCTCTGATTTGCTCGTTTTGAATCAGGATCTACGGTTCTTTTGGCTGACTAGTTAGCCAATTCTTATATCTGGATAATGGAGAGACACTTGCAACGGAATGTCTCGTTAGAAAACCAACGTCCCAGTTGTGTATGGGGAATTCTTCACCTTTTTGATTTTCATCGGAGGCTTAATGTCAGACAGATGCTTCCAGATGGGAAAGACAGCGGGGGAAAACATGATGGAGGTAGGATACGCAGCTCCCCTTAACAAATGTGGGTTCCACTCCTCTATCTGATATTTTTTGGTTTATGCTTCTGGAACCTTAGAATACTTCTCTTAATGCAACAAAATGGTTCTTGAAAGCTTTAAGAGTTGCTTTCTGGATGCCACTTTCTGCTTGATTTGCTAGCCCGTTACGAAAGCTTCCGAGTTTTTTCTTAGATTTTTCTTAAATTCAACACTAGTGGAATTCACCTCCTGAACCATTTCCATCTTCTTTTTACAGGCATCAAATTTTCAAAAAAGAAACTAGTTTCTGATCCAGGTGAAACTCAGGAATTGATGGATCCGGAAGCTGATTGTTCCTGTAACCAGAAGGTTATATTTTTTTTTGTTGACATTATCTTTTAGATTACTCACAAATTGGATGGTTTCTAATTTTTTTATGTTCGATATTTCTGCAGGTTGAAGAGTATCACAAAAGCAAGACCAAAAAACAGAGCAAAAAATCTGTTCTAAGCCGCATAAAAGTTCTGATAGAAAAAGAAATGGCAAAGGAACGGGGGAAAAGACGGATAAATCCAGCTCTTGCTCCTCGATTGCAGCGTCTTTATTCCATCCATCATCTGGAAGGTGGTGATTTTGATCTTCCCGAAGAAGGGCCTTCACACGGTCAGGATACTTTCGAAACTGAACCCAGTTTACAGGACGGAAATGCTTCTAAAAGCTGTGACAATGAGCCCATTGAATTACAAAATAATTTCTGTAGAAGATGTGAAGCATGTGGAATCCTTAATTCTCCAGCGAAGGAGAATAACAATCTTTCGGAACTGGGAAGGCAGTTGCTGGAGAAACAAGCTCACTTGCGAGACATGTTGGAGGAAGTGAAGAAGACATTATCAAACAGAAGCCTTTCCGACAAAGTGGCGGGAGAAGTAGGAATCCCAAAATCACAAGAGATTCTGGATGTGGTGGAGGCCTTCAATAATAACCAAGAATTATTTGTCAAAATGCTAGAAGACAAGGGTTCTGTTCTGCCCAATCATATCCAGGGCTCTTCCGGTGCAGGAGCGGTCTTAAACAACTCAGGCTTGATTCCTGGAGCACGGCTTTCAGGCAGAGAGAATATGGATCATGTCAACCTGAAACATAAGGAGCTGAATACAGGTTCCGCTGTGAATGGAAGAGGAAAGCCGATTTCAGGAAGTAGACACCCTGAGTCTGTTGCCGCTGGTTCTTTAGAGGCCACCCAGGGAGAGTCAACGCCATTCAGGACTGACGAAAGGGCTGAAGCTGGAGCAGAGGGTTCAGATTCGCCTCACCTGTCGAAGAAGAGTCGGCTGAAGAGTATTAAACGGAAGATAGCCCATGCGATCAAAGGGAGCAAGAAGGAACGACATCCAGTTGCACTAGATGGGATTCTCCATAAGATACCTTATGGCCACGATGTTTCAGAGGAATTGAAGTCTGCGACGGAGAGAAAAAGCGGGGACAGCCCGAGTAGTAGCATCAGCAATGGAAGTGGTCAGCTGCGGATGAAAAGAAGTACTTCCCTCAGCGGATCCCTTGACCGCTACTCTCAGTTATTTGACTCAAGTTTCCAAAAAGAACCCACAATTAATCGCGCCAGGACATTGAAGTTGACCAACTCAAGGAATGAAGACACAAATTCTCTAGAGAGCAAACCGGAAAAAAGCTTTGGAAGAGTTAGATCCCTACCCAGTTTCCATTCATTTCAGTTAGAGAGTGATGTAGAGAACGAAGAAACTCGTCAAATGCTCAGCAGGTGGATGCCACCTCCACTTGTTGTGGGAAAACTTGCAGATTTGGGAAGCAATAGCCAGGGAATGCATGCAGGGGAGTGCTCCAGGTTGAGTTGGTTCATCGAAAGTGAAATAAATGGAGAAAATTTTGCAAGCGGCCCAATTAGCAGAGCTTCTGAGCAATTGTTTTCAGATACAGACGTTAAGAGGGAAGGTCTAGACCGGTGCAAATCTAACGAATTTCTTGGTATGATAATGAAGGACACGAATAAAAAAGCACCAGAACCAAGCCCGATATCGGTTCTTAATTCGTGCTTTCAAGAGGATGTTTCCTTTCCGGAGAACTCTTCCGTTGCAGAAGGTGAGAGAGAACTATACTTTTCACATCTCCCCTAAAACCTTGAAGCTCAAATTCTCTTAATCAGGTGAACTGTAATAAAAAATTTTACTTCTCACTTCCCATTTGCAGAAGGTTCGGACTTGAAACCTGGACGCACACCATTCAGTGAAGTAGAGGCTCCAACAGTCGCCCTGCGAGATGAGCCAGAGGTGAAAGAAGCAGAAGATGTTGTACCAGCTGTTGACGAGTTGACATCCCCCCTTGAACTGATTGATTCCGAATCGCTCTTGTATCAGTTTGACGAAAGGGAAGAACCGGAGTTCAAGTACGTGACAGAGATTCTGAGAAGATCCAGGTTCACTGGGTCGAAGTTGCTAGGTTCATGGTACGACGCAGAGCAACCATTGGATCCCTCATTGTTCGACGAAGTAGGAAGCCAACAGATCCAGTATGATGCTTCAGGAAAGGTGGCGAGCTTAGAGGCGTACTTGGAACATCTGCTCCTGTTTGATTTACTAAACGAGGTCCTACTGGAAATCTATGAAAGGTCATACACCCTGTTGCCGAGGTCAGCATTGTGTCCGTCGATCAGCCGGCCGATGCCGACAGGCTACCGTGTTCTTGAGGAGGTGTGGGCCATGGTTAGTTGGCACCTGAATTTTCAACCCCAGGCAGACACTTTGGTGGAGTATGTGGTGGCCTGTGACCTACATAAGTACGATAGTTGGATGAATATACAATTTGATCTGGAGAGTCTAGCACTTGAACTCGAAGATTGGATCCTCGATGATTTGTTGGACGAAGTAGCGTTTGAGCTGCTTGCTTGATCTGGGTCTCCACCCAGGTACTTCACAATTCCTGTATATACAATATACACGTTTTTGGATGTCTTTTTCTTTTTTTCCGCTCCTATGATTTGTCATAGGATGATACTTCTCTGGATTTTATAAGATGGTGAGAACATTTTTGCTTTTTTGATTATTCGTTAATGTGTTTGTCCTTTATACAAAATCATAAGATTGAAAAGTTGTTGCTTGTGTAGATATCGTATTTCTGAGTGATGATGGAATATGCAATACTGATGCAAAATTTAATTACGTCGGCTTTTATACCTCGCAAGCGTACGAATCGTTCATGTAATCTAGCGGGAAGCGAGGGTCATATCCACAGGGAGGACTGAATTTTGTGTATTCTTCAGTCAACTAGCCTAACCAAATATGATGAATTAATCTAAACTAAACACTAATTATAACCTAAATTATCAAACCATCATCTGGTTAACTACTTCCACAACAAGAAACGTCAACTCTGGATTTTACCGTGATTCGTGCCTCTCTCGAGCGCCACGTAACCACGAATCCGGATTCTCAATCCTTGCGTCTAGCCCCTCTCGGGCGCCTAGAGTTAATGACAAAGAGCGGATTACAATAGAATGCAGAGAATCGATTTCCTATTGTGATGATGCTAAAATTATCAACTCTGGATTTTACCGTGATTTGTGCCTCTCTCGAGCGCGACGTAATCACGAATCCGATTTCTCAATCCTTGCGTCTAACCCCTCTCGGGCGCATAGAGTGAAAGACAAAAATCGGATTAAAATACCAAAATCCAACCTAAATTATAATCCTACCCTAACTAGCCAATTTAATAAACTATCCAGAAAAAAAATATTCAATAAACATTAATTATCAAATCACATTTAATAAACATTCAAAACCTAAGTTCAAACTATAGAAAAATTAAATTTGAAAATGACGGATCACTCCCCTTCTCCTTCCTCTCGCTCGGGCTGCAGACTCGTTCTCACGGGTGCTGCAATGTCCCAAAATCAATGGCTTCGGGTTGGCAAGAGTGAGTGGCCGGAGGTAGAAATGACGCCGGCGACGAAGGTTGAAAGCCGACGGACGGAGGTAACGTCCGGCGAAGAACGAAACAGAGATGAAGTTCTCTAACCGGCTCTCTCGAGTCTCGGTCGGAGTCGGAGGCGCTCCGGGAATGGTCGAAAATACGTAACCGACGCCGGAGGATGGTCGGAAAGCGGAAGTGGCACCGGAGAAGCCCTCTCGGATCACTTCTCGGTCTAGCGAGCGACGACTATCGAACTCACCTCGACGGAGACTCTCTTGAGCTCTCCTCGGGTTTGTTCTCGGTTACTGGACGGTGGTGGACGGCGGTGGACGACGGTGGACGACGGTGGCGCGGCGAAAGACAGTGGCCCGGCGAGCGACGGTGGGAAACTCCTCTCGGGTCTCCCCTGTTTCCGGTGCTCTGTTCTGGCGAGCAGAAACTGTCGAACTCACCTCGACGGAGACTCTCTCGAGCTCTCCTCAGGTTTATTCTCGGTTGCTGGACGGCGATGGACGGTCCCCTGTTTCGGTCGACGGTCGATGCTCTGTTTTCTCTTCACACTCGTCTCTCGGGTCTCCCCTCTCAGGTCTCCCCCCTCCTCTTCGTTCGACGCTCCCTCTCTCCTTTAATACCATCTTATTTATTTTAAAACGATTTGACCTAAAAATCACCTCCATTTCACTAAGGGCATTTTGGTAAATATCTCCTTCTCCACCAAAATTCTCCTGAAATTCCATAATTAAATCTATAAAAAGCATTTCAGGAAGAAATAAACCTTAAAAACAATGAAATATAATTCAGGAGAGAAAAATATGCAATATCGACAGTAATTAATGCCAAATTCAATAAATGCTCATTTCATTTGAAAACCGATAAATAACCACCTATAACACAATTATAAAGGTTATTCTATTATAATTAACTTAGTTCTCATGTCAGAATATGACATCTATCAAATACTACTGTGCATTTGTTGGGTGCTGTGTTATACCATGTAGATAGTGTTTGTTCTTCCATCTACTCAATTCTCTGAAGATCCACCTTTCTTCCCTACATGATTACATGACTTGGATGAATCATAAGATCCACTAGTTCAACAGAATTGTTACAAAGGGTGTGACAATAGGACAGTGAACTACTAGGAAGATCAACTGGGTGAAACTTCTGACCCACGACCACATACATCATCCGAGTAAAACTTGCAGATAATGTAAATTGCTGACCTGAGTTCCTAGACAAACTAATAATTTAAATGAGAGGTACAGGAAAACATTGGGAGGGGGAAGGCATTAATCCATACCCAAGTTTTTTTTCACTAGAACCCTGATTTACTTGAGAGCTTTAAAGATAAACACAGAAAAACATCAAGAGACAAAACTTCCTCAGAAGTTCTTGTTGAATAGCAGATATGGAAGAGTCTTATATGACTCTCACATTAAGAAGTTTCACAAAACCAGAATTAATATAAAATTTTACAAGAGTCTCACAAGAAGAAGCCTCACAGAATAGTCTTAGTTAAAGGTGTTTTAGATATATTAATCTCCCATTTACTTTCAATTGTTCTAGGATTTATCTTTTAGTATTTAATTTTGGGTGTACTTGGGATAATAATAGTTTAATTACAATTGGATTCTACTTGTTTCCTCTATTATAAATAGAGACTCATTGTACTCAAATTACAACAAGTTAGTGTAAGTATTTTTCTTTTCCAAAAATTTAACATGGTATAATAGTGGGTTCTGTGAGTTGACTTGGTCAACCCACAAAGATAATGTGATCATTTTCTGAAATATCATTTCTAGTAATTTAGATTCGTATTCAATATTTTTTTACTTTCTTTCCTGTCCCAGTACCCATTGTTTTCTTGGTCCTCGCACCTCCATATTGAACATTTCATACTGCAAATTATATATTGACAAAAAAACTTAGAGTTTAATTTCCAATTCAAAAAGAACTATAGTAATCAGAGTTTTCTACAAAGAGAATCGATATTTTAAGCAGCAAAGGTCAGACTACAAGAAATGCTTGAAAATCAGCAGAAAGTTTTAACTTTTGAGCCATTGTATACCATTAAGAACGAAAGTTTATATGGAAAATTATACGTCAAAAGAAAGATCTATAAGTTTATTTTCTTACCTATCCAACCAATTCTTAATTTGAGGTTTGTCGAGGGAGATATCGATATCGAAAGAGTCAACGGTCATGCTGACCAAAAAAGAAAAGAGTACTCAATTTGGCTAGATTAAAGAGTCCGAAATCTATCAAATTCTTTCTCTCAAAAGATGTATATTTTATAGAGAAAATTTGGATGAAATGTATCATAGTCTAGTTTTAGGAGGAGAAAATTTCATGTCAATCTGATTTATATTTAAGGAGATATTTGCATTGGAGTCGACAAGGGTCAAACTACCGAATAGAGTAAATCAAGAGGTCATAAAAGATTAAAAAACGAAGGTTTTTATGTCAAATTAGATATCAATTTAAAACTATTTGAGTCTAATTTCTAGAGAAATAAACTGTTTGTAATTCTGAGCTATATTTTTTGAGATATCGATATTAAAAGTTCCAAAGGTTGTTAAAAGACACTCTAGGGGTAGTATGACTAGTAAATAAAGAGAACTTTTATAGAGATGACAAATAATTTTAATTATGAAAGTTGGTATATGTTTTCTCTTGGGTGTATGTCCGCTTTGAAGCATATACCCCTAAGGGCATTATAAACATTGTAAGTACCTTTTTAAAACTACAAATACAACCTCAAGGCATGGGATGGAACACTCAAACCTCTTCCTCTTGGCTCAAATTCATCCATACACCTCTCTCTCTCTTTTCCTCTTTTTTTGCCTCCCTGGTTTCTTCTCTCCTCTTTCCCAAGAGCTAGAGTTATTCTCTTCTCTCATTACCTTGAAATCTCTTGGGTTTATGTGTTGGTCCTAGAAATCAACATGGTATCAAAGTGGGCAGAGATTTGAGGTGAAAAAGGAGAAGAAGATGGAGAAGAGAGGGAGGAAGAAGAAGAAGAAGAAAATTGAGTTTTTCATTTTTGCTTAAGTCTTTCTTTCCCAATTCCTGTTTTTTCATTAAATGTTTCACTCTCTTACCCTATGTTTCCTATAGCAAATTATATAACATTGGAAAAATCTTTGAATCTAATTTCCAACTTAAAAAGAATTGTTGAAATCAGATTTTTCTACAAAGATAAATCGACATATGAATTAGCAAAGATCAAGTAGTCGAAAAGTTTCGTGTAACAACAGAAGCCTCAACTTCCAGAACGGTTTGTACCAACATTAGTTAAAATTTATATTGGAAATTATATATCAAAAGAAAGCTATGTGAGTCTACTTTCTATCCCAATAAATTGTTTTTCAATCAGATTTTTTTAGAGAGAGATATCCACATTAGAAGAATCAAAGGTTATGTTGGTATCCTGTTGCATGCGAAGATCCGATTTAAGCCGAATTTTTTGCTTCAATTTTTGAGTTGCTAATGGTGGTTGAGTTTCCTATTTGTTTTCAAAATCTAGTTAAAATTTTACCAACTTGAGTATCTTTCATTCCTTAAAAGTTTATTTTGTTTGATCTCACATTACATTAGTTTCTTAAGAGAATACTTTCTCATTATAAGTTTAGTTTCCTTTTTGACAAAGTCTGAAAATTTTGAATTAGAAAACTTTGTTTGCTCATTCTAAATTTCAAATATTAGTGTCCTAAATCTCCCTTATTACAGAAATTATTTCTTGAATATTTTTTTAGAAAATTAGTAAGTTGTGTTAAAAAATAATTGCCTTACATGAGAAGTCTATTTTTAGAAAGTTGCCATTATTCTATTCCATCTAAAAAACTTTCTTATTGGGGTTTTTTAAGTTTCCTTAATTATTATATTCATAGAGGAATTATTTTTTTACCTCTAGAGTAAAACTTGGTTACTTTTTATCCTTCTATTGGTTTAAAAGCGCCCCTTTCTTACTTGGAAGTATGAAACATTGTGCGTCTCCTTCCTTTTAAAGTATGATAATTGTTATCTTTTTATTCACACCCTTAATTCCTCAAAGTACTTTATTCTTTCTTCAATTTATTTTTGTTAAAATCACTTCTGAGGAATGCCTATAAACTGACTACCTAAAAAGCATAGGAGTGTATATCCAACATCTAGCTTGAGTCAAGTCTTTTTATTCTTACCCAAGAAGTGTTTTTTGTTTAAGTTACGCTTAAAAAATGAGTAGTGTCTTTGTTGTGCCCTAAAGTTGGGCTATTTTTTCGTCGTTGAAATTGAGCGGAATGTATTTCAGACTATGATCGTTTTGACTAGTGTATGGAACTATGTCGTATAGCTAAGAGTGGTTTTTCTTCTCTCACCATTATGTTGTGCAAACTAGGTCTCTTGGTAAAGAACAACGAGATCCCCAACTTGAGGGGGAGAAGTAGAAAAAGAAATACAAGAAAAAGGCAACTAATAATGAAGAATTTCACGTGTTGGTAATTAAATTTTATGTGCCAAGAATATCCAAGTAAGGGTGAGACAAAATGAGAATAAGATGAAGACTACAAACAAGATATGAACAAGAAAAAATATGAATCAAAGTAAAACAATCAAAATTTTGTTCAAGCCACACAAGATTAGAATTCTTTTCAAGCTCACAAGTTTCTTAACCAAGATTATTTTCAAAGTGGAGTTACAAACACCAGTTTGAGGAGGAGTGTTAAAAGACACCCACGTGTGTAGGGGTGGCATGACTAATAAATAAAGAGAATTTTCATAGAGATGGCTAAAATTCTAATTATGTAAGCAGGTGTATGTCCTCTAATTTTTTTTTTCATTTTGAAGCATGTAACCCTAAGGACATTGTAATCATTGCAAACACCTTCCTACAATTATAAATACAACTTCAAGGCATAGGTTAGAACATTCAAACTTCTTCTTCTTGGCTCAAATTCGTCCATACCCCTTTCTTTTTTCCTCTTCATTGTCTCCCATGATTTCTTCTCTCATCTCTCCCAAGAGCTAGAGTTCCTCTCTTCTCCTTCCCTTGAGATCTTTTGAGTTTTATGAGTTGGTCTTAAAAACCAACAAAAGTCAGTTTTGGCAAAAATCACTCATTTTTCCTATTTTTTCTCCTATTTTCTCTCCATGCATTGAGGTACATTGAGTTTCTTTTCTCCTAAAATCCAATTTTTTGGCCAAAATTTTCTTCTAATTAGAGAATTTTAATCAAACTTAATCATTCCATGATATGCTCATTCAAGGTATGCAATATTTTGCTTCAATGTTGTTTTCAAGTTTTGTATTTTTGTTACTTGGTTGTGTATCTTACACATAGTGTACTCTAAAAAATTGTGGTCACCCCAAAATAAATTATACTTTATTAAGTTTATTAAGTTCTACTATTATAGTCTCCCCTGATTTTCAAAAAAAGAAGAAAAAAAAAGTTACTTTGGAAGTATGAGTGTTGCATAGTCGCCTCATTCCAGTTAAAGTTGTTTTCGTCCAATATTTCTTTGGTTTATCATCTTGTGCTTTTATCACTTTAAAACAATGCCTAGACCCACTACCTAAAAAGTATAAGAGTGTGCCTAACATCCAACTTAAGTCAAGTCTTTTGTTCTTCACCCAATAGGTGATTTATATTTGAGCTACCCTTGAAAAAAGACTAGTCTCTTTGTTGTGCCCTAAAATTGGGCCGTTTTTCTGCTTTCAAAATTGAGAAAGTGTGTTTTAGACTATGACCATTTTTTACTGGTGTATGGAGTTTTGTTCTACATGTAGTAATTTTTATGGTACCAAAATATTCATAAAAAGGGAAGCCAAAAGATGAAGTTTTTGCATTTATGCATAATCTTTTTCAACAAAAGAAAATTGAAGACCAAAAATCCTTTTTATTAAAAGTTAAAGTTATAAACTCCAACTTGAAGGGCAGTGTTAAAGAACAAATAAGGAAAAATCTTATATGACTCTCATAGTAAGAAGTCACACGGAATTAGAATTAATACAATGGAGTCTTACAAGAGGAGATCACACAAAAGAATCTCAATTAAAAGTATTTTAATTATGTTAGTCTTCTATTTATGTTCAATTGTTTTTTTTAATGTTTAACTCTGGGTGTATCTGGGATAAGAGTAGTAATTATAATTGGATTTTACTTGTTTCCTCTATTATAAATAAAGGTTTATTATACTCAAATTACAACAAGTGCAGTATTTCTCTTTTCAAAAAAAAATTAAATAATTTTTGCACTATTTTTTAAAAAACTTTTTTTCATTATGTCTTGGGATGCAAGAGCATTCGGTCTGTCTCCATGAGCAACAATTACTTCCAGCATGATCCATCCATACCAATTTTACAGACCTTTTATAAGCTAACCAAAAGAATTTTACCATTAACCATCCTTACAAAAAATTTCAGAGTACAGTTCAGCTTGGTCTTCTCTGCACGTCAAATTTTCCTGACAATAGCAGTTAAGCAGAGAGGCAGACGAGCAAGACCTCTAAACACAATATGTACAAGCACTGTATGAACAAAATCGCAAGGCTCCTGTATAAACCAAAACTAAGTACTCCTGAGAAAACATTATCAGGCAGCTGTTTTCTCTTTCTCCGATTCTTCTTCATGTCTTTGGTGCAACAAACAAACTACCAATATACTTCATTGCCTTCCAGCATCCATAAAATATCAGAAAATAATAAATGCATGTTAAATTCATCTTACAGAACCATCTCTTTCATTTCACATGGAAGCAAGTGAAATAGTTGAAGGCAGTCATTTGCAAACTTAAGCTATTTAAGCAGCAGCTGTTTTCTATGTTGTATATCAACGCCACAAATTCCCAGCAACCACACAATACATTCAATAGGATGAAACATAGAAGTAAATCACAGAAGATGAAGATTACCATCTAAGTTATTATCTTGCACTGAAAACGGGTTTCATATCTGCTTTAGGCTGTGTTCTCCGTGTGTACTTGATGAGCAAATACCTGGTACTCGCAAGTCCCTACCAACCATGAATATTACCATTACTAAGAAACCAGCAGATGATAGAATCAGAAAGATTTCAGTCTCACTAAAAGGAATGCAAGGAAAAACAATTTAAATTAATATAGACCTGACAAAAGGATTCAGATCCTTCTGTTCCCACTTCTGCCGTTGACTGAAAAATGCAGCAAATCTCTCTGTGGGAGTTGATGGTAGTGACAAGACACTGATCCACGTTTCTACTCCAATCTTCTCGATCAAAACGTCCCCTTCCAACATTTCCAAGCTGGCACTCATACCTGTTGGAATTCTTCGAGCCCATTCATTCATGAAACTCTCCATCTTCTTCTTTCCTTCTCCTAAAACTTATCTGGCGAAATGTTTACAGACCCTCTTTTGATCAAGGCTTCACACAGATTCATCCGCCCTTTCCCCCTTGATTCCGTAAGTCTCTAAACAGTGAAAAGCAAGTACGCGTGAAAATCCATCAGCCCTAAGTGTAGCTACCACTTCATCTTCTTTCAGTGCAGTTAGAGACCATTCATACAAGACCAAATTATGTACTAGTAGTGTTAAAATCTGGCCCATCAACTTCTCAACAACTCTCCAACAGCCACTGATCTCTACAGCTTTTAGTTCTTCATCACTAGCTTGGATTATATTCATGAGATCTTCCCATCGATAGAGACGCCTTTGGTAGTTGCAATCCTCATTTACTTGCTCTTCCTCTTCAGGTCTATAAGGGTTTAGAGCCAAAAGGGTCCTGAGCTAGTCAAGCTCTGGAGCAACATGGACAAGCTCCATATTGCCAAGGGGCAAGTTTGATGACTAGTGCTATGGTAGACAAATTGCCGTGATATGTCTCATCAATAGTGGCATTGGCGGGAGCTTTGAGGAAGGCGGAGTTGGAGTTGCCCAATAAATTTGAGAGCATAGGTTGCCGATGCCGTACACAGGAGAGCCTCCTCATCTTGCTGGTCTCGAACACTTAGCCTGAGAATTAATCAATGGTTAAAACCACGAAAGAAGCAATTGAGAAGGCATGAAAAGTCCCCCTCGCCTCAGTGGCTGAAGGAAAAACACCAGAAGAATTTATGTCATTAAAGACTAAGATGAGCAATGAAGCTACTACCTACGCAAAAAAATTCAATCAAAAGTTTTTCCTTATAAACAAGATTCAGGAGAATTTTAAAGGTTCTCTGCGTTAAATAGCAGTGTGACTTGTAAGAGTGATGATTCCATCTAATAAATGCAGTAGCTTAAGCAAATGCGATATATTTTATCTCCAATTTGGTAGCCGATAATGAACCAACTCTTGCATACAACAAACACCATTTCAGAACACTAGTCATCTGAAGCATTACACAACCCAGGAGCCAAAAATGGTCGGCTTTAGGCTAGTTTTATTCACAGCGTGCGGCCTGAGACGGAATTTGAGTAGTCACCATGGTGAACTGTGAGTCTTAATCTGTAGGTGGCCTTTGCAGAAAACCGATAAAAGGCGAAATTGAAAACTCTAAATGCTTCCATAGACGAGCGGGAGTGTGAAAATGGAAGCACAAACAAACCAGAAAAATTATAGCAAGGGAAAACCATACCGTTGATGAAGAATGTCGAGAAGGAGGTAGTCCTTGACTTCGAGGAGGAGAATTTCATCGGGGGAACCAAAATTGGAGTGTTTTTAAACCTGACATTCCTACAAAGGGGAAGTCAACATAATTTCACAAAGAATAGATCAGAAACTTATTATTTATTTATTTTTATCATTGTTATAATACAATCAAATGGATCCTCAGGACTAGTGAATATCAATCAATCTACTACCTTTACATAAAACAGAGAAAGGTATAGGGATGAAAAGTTTGAAGCTGTCTCAAGGGCATCGCATACAACATCATGAACATCCAACTGCAAAACACACCCAACTGCCATTAGATTCATATTGCCGTCAACTATAACCTGCTTGAAGACAAACCCTATTGTCAACTATCAAGTACTTTACAAGGGAATTAAAAGGAAAGGAAATATTGTGAGCAATAACCAAACCAGAGGACATGAAATTAGAGAACCTAGTATGTGTATTTGACTTACAATTTCTTGGGTTCTACCGGAATCGGATGACAGAAGCCTGTAACGCCTTCTTTGTACCCTCGTGAAGCTACATAAGTATACAAGCACATCACACTCATAAACACTAGAAAGCATATAAAGCAATCCTTGCGCAAATCAGAAACTGAGGGAGAGACTAAGAATGAGAGAATATCAATCATACCAGTACGTAACTGATGCATTATTTATTAATCACAATCAGCAACAGCTCTAACTTGAAATTTGGTGATTCTGACAGAAAACTTGAACTCATATGTGCCAAAATATGAACTTCTCAAACAAAATTTCAAGTCTCAACAGCCAATCACCACAAAATATGTAACCTTAAGTTGCCCTGAGTCGTTGATAAGAAATTGAGTACAGTGACATCAAGGACTTGAAGGCCAATTCATCATCCACTTCTCTACCTCCAATCCTCATCTTAAAAAGCTTTGGAATGTCATATTACAGCTTAGCAGAGCAGTATCTTCTTTTTTTGGTTTCAACCTAAAAAAATACGGCTTTGGTATTTTAAGTCCAGTTTCTAATGGCTTCTGTCTTTCTAATAGCAAAATTTTGTAATAGTTGTTGAAGTCCCTGCAGCAGCCCTCGCTTCTGGGCCTAAAAGGTGTCAATCAGATGACAAAATAGGTAAATAATTAAAAACAACAAAGCAGAGAGTATTTATGAAGCAGAACAGTGCTGTAAATGGTAAGGGCAGTTCGAAGTCTGTCCTACCTGACTGATGATTTTTCCATATTTTATAGTGCCTCCCGTCACTCCATCTTGAGATATTATGGTACCATGGCAAATTTCTGTAGGTTTTCATATATACTAATAAAATCAGAATTTTTTTTGAAAATGAGAATATTTGCTGAAAGACAGACAACTCTAAACAGTTAAACAACATACTGATGCAGCCATACATGGAAATATTTTCTAATTTAGTTATTTATCTTTTTTCCGAAATTTTAAATTCATTTAGATTCTTTTTCAATTAGAAAGTGTCTTTCCCAGGAATTTTTTTTTTTGAACGGTCTTTTTTTTTTTTTTACTTTAACAGTTTCCTATTCCAGTACTTTCTTTTGATCAGCAGTCTCCTAGTTGATAGTAGTTCACTATGTAAGGTGATAGTATTTCAAAAGAAAGTAGATGGACAAAAGAGAAAAAGGCAGGCAGTGCAAAGGCTCCTAGCACCACAGAATCCACCAACACAATCAAATCATGTGCTTCTTTGAAGAAGAAAAGACAGATCATCCTTCCTCCCTCCCTCCCTCCCTCCATGTCGGTTCATCAGGTAAAAGTCTGGACAAACAACTCAGGCAAATGACAAATCGTTCCCCAATTTATTTGGAGAAATATTTGTATACATCAAAGAAGAGAACAGGTACTTTGGAACCTAAATCCGGCCTCTCAGATGAAGATGCCAGCAGACCTGATTTTTACAGCCTAGTAATCATAAGTTAGGGGTCATGGTGAAGGTAGATTCAGAAGTGAGCAGTAAATGGCTTCTTTCTCCTACAACCTCTTTTAAGATAGCGTGCAACTCCATTATGGAACCAGCTCAGCTTTCCTTGAAAGCTTTTCTGCACCTCTTTTTTATGTGCTTACAAGGAAAGAATCCCTTACAAGGAGTAGAGAGACGCATTGTGGAAAACAAAATGATGCAAGTTCTGTGGGAACAATAGTAAAAGTGCCACCACACTTAGCTCCATGGACAAATAAGTTGCAGAAAGTAGGGCACAGTTTTTGACAAATTCGGTATGAAGCTTGGTTGCTATTCACAGTTCCTAAATTCCTTTTTCAAGGTCACCTACGAACTTTGTTGTCAAACCAACCTCCGTACTGGTGTCATTGCACCCATAGAAAGAAAAGGAGAGAATTTAGAAATTCATCCAGCACAGCTGAAATTCTGATTTACAAATTTCCATCTCTGATCTTCTGGGGAGTGCTACAAACATTTATCGCACCATCTCCTGCCTCAATAACACATACTGGAGATTTGTGGCTTGTTCGTGGAATTTCCAGTACACATCTTGGGAGCTCCTTCCTCATCGCTCCACAAACGTCATCTACGCCCTTTCAAGGAAATCGGAGCACTAAATGGGTTGGAAATAGTCTGACATCATGATCCATTGTCTGTTTGGAAGCACTAGGTGATTCAGCTGATGCACAACTCCCATCCCTAGTTCAAAAAACTAAGCTTCACAAAGATCTCTTCTACTCCTTTCATCTAATTGTCAAATCTGACTCTCCAATTATCATTTGCTGGATGAAGTAAATTAACTGCACGAAGAAAGCTCGAATCTTCCATAACACTTAGAACACATCTTTAAGAAACGCTGGTCTTCGCAACTCTCTTTCAGAGAATTGACAACATGCTTCCAGATCCTCCAAGTGATTGCAGATAATTTAGCTGAAACTGGAGTCATTTCAATAATCCTTTGTTATTTGTTACATGATGCCATTCAACTCTTGATAAAGATGCAATATCAAGAGAAAATAAAAGAAAATAGAAGAGAAACTGAAGTGAGAAGAGAATGGAGAATGCTGCATTGATCAGTCTCAGGAATTGAGACTGATCCTCTTAAATTATATCACTTAAGTTGAAAGAACAGAAATGCCCCCAAGTACAATAGCCCCTTATGACTCTCTCTATACACATCAGATTCGAAGGAAATTTGAAATACAAGCGTATGAAATGTAAAATATCATGCTGGAAGAATATGACACCTACAAGACAATGTCAAATGACCAAAATACCCCTGTGTCTGTATTTCAATACTCCCCCTCAAGTTGGAGGGTGGCCATCAAAAAGTCTCAACTTATTATAAAATCCCATGTGTTCTCACTTTCCAAGAGGTTTAATAAAGATATCTTCGAGTTGCTACGAGGATTTCACATACAGAGTGACCACTTTCCCTTGCATAATAACATCTCTAATAAAATAATACCTAAAAGTGTTTATCATTCTTTATGAAACATTGGGTTATTTACTATGAAGACAGTAGACTAATTGTCACACCTCATAACCATAGGCTCTAGAATAGAGAAACCAAATTCACCAAGATGGACCTAGCCCACATAAGTTTACTGACTGAATGAGTCATTGCCCTATATTCAGCCTTGCACTAGATCTAGCCATTATAGCTTGTTTCTTGTTTTTCCAACTCACCAAGAAACCTCCAACAAAGCAACAATAGCCTATCCATTTTGTAGTCAACACAATCTGCATCAGAGTATCCCAATACATCAACCTTTTCATTTTGAGTATCCATTAGCCCTTTTCCAAGGGCACCATTTAAATACTTTAAAATTCTCTTATCAACTTCTAAATGTACCAATCTCGGATTCTCTATAAACAAACTCACAATTCCCATTGCAAAAGATATATCAGGCGTAGGATAGATTAATTTTCCTACTAGGTGTCTATACTAGGTCTTATCCTTGAGTATGGGACTATGAGAATCATGAATATTAGTATTCACCTCCATGGGAGTCTACACTGGCTTAACACCCAACATTCTTGTACTCTCTCACATGTCTACAGTCTATTTCTCTGAGATAAAACGACTCCCTTCTTACTCCGACCCACTTCAATACCAAGAAAATACTTAAACTGTCCCAGATTTTTTGTTTGAAAATGTGTGGCTAAGTGCCTTTTTACTTCCCCAATTCCTTCGGAGTCATTTCCAAATAAGATAATGTCATCAACATACACAACTAAAATAACAATGTTTGCCTTCCTCATCAGTACAAACACAGAGTGATCACAGTGGCTTCTATAAAACCCAAATCGCATCACCATGCTACTAAAATTTTCAAACCACGCTCTAGGACTTAGTTTAAGCCCATAAATGGCTTTCTTCAACCTGCATACTTTGGTTGTCTCCCCTTGAGTAACATACCCTGTAAGTTATTCCAGGTACACCTATTTTAAGTCACCATGTAGAAACACACTTTTCACATTTAACTGAATTAATGGCCACCCTTGAGTGATTGCCAATGAGATCAAGATATGCACAGGAGTGAGTTGATCAACAAGAAAAATGTTTCAAATACATCCACAGACGCTTATAACCCTTGGTTACTAATCTGGCCTTATACCTCTTAATAGTCCCATTTGCCTTCATTTAATGGTGTAGACCCAGTGGCACCCGACAACAACCACCCCAGAAGGTGGGTCACAGAGACTCCATGTGCCTCTTTTTACCAAAGCATCCATCTCCTCATCCATAGCATGTTTCTACTTAAGCGAAGTCATAGCATCCTGCGCTTAACAAGGAACCGAAAAAGGACATTACAAACACACAAATTGAGAAATAGGATGACGGGTACAAGACCATTGACCTTTCTGAAGGCTAATGGAAAGGTCCAAATTAGATGAAATCGGACCTATTGGCAAAGAGAAAGATGGCTGATCTTGAGAGGCGAGCTCATGTGTTGGAAAGTCAGAAAGCACTGATGGGAGTACTAGATGACGAGATTGTCAACTATATACCAGTAGTGATGGAGAGGTACCTGCAGATGACACATCCATAATTTTTTTGAAATGTTGATAATTTTATTTCAAAGAGAAGGCGGATACATCAAGGCGGATACATCAAGGGAGACCTCCCCTAATAACAAGAGATTGAAGCAAAGGGGGTGGGGGGTGGGGATGACGGGTACAAGACCATTGACCTTTCTGAAGGCTAATGGAAAGGTCCAAATTAGATGAAATCGGACCTATTGGCAAAAAGAAAGATGGTTGATCTTGAGAGGCGAGCTCATGTGTAGGAAAGTCAGGAAGCACTGATTTGAGTACTAGATGACGAGACTGTCAACTATATACCTGTAGTGGTGGAGAGGTACTAGCAAATGACACATCCATAATTTTTTTGGAATGTTGATTATTATTTTTCAAAGAGAAGGCGGATACATCAAGGGAGACCTCCCCTAACAACAAGAGATTGAAGCAGCGGGGGGGGGGGGGGGGGGGGGGGTGTTTAAGATAGGAACTGGGTTATCCACACAAGGTTCAGACTAAAACCAGTACTGTAGAAGATGCAAAGTACGGTGTATTCTCAAAAATTGTAACATCAAATGAAATAAATCTTTCTTTTAATTGGATCATGACATTTGTATCCCTTCTGGTAACATGAATAACCCAAGAACACACTTAACAACTTGAGGAGACAACTTATCAACAATTTTTTTTTTTTTTTGAAAAAGACAACTTATCTACAAATGTATTGAATAAACGGATAAAACAAGTAGATCCAAAGACCCGATGAGTGATATCAAATAACTTACACAGGTTTTAATATATGCATAGGTACCCGCACTTGTAAAACAGAGGAAGACACGTGGTTAATCAAATAACATGATGTTAACATTGTGTCTCCTCAAAAAGACTTAGGAACATTCATATGAAACAATACCGTATAGGTCACTTCAAGTAGATGTCAGTTTTTACGTTTACAACCCCGTTTTGCTGGGAAGACACAAAAATTGATGAGTAATTCCACGTAAAGCACAAAAAGATGAAAACCATTGACTAAGAAATTCAAGCTCATTATCAGTACAAAAAAATATTAACACGTGCACCAAACTGATTCATTATTTCATTAAAGAAAATCACAAATATATCAAAGACTTCTGATTTTCTCGTGGAAGATGCAACCATGTAACTCAACTAAAATCATTTATGAAAGACACAAAGTACTTAAAACCAAATGGGTTGGGAATCTACATGGACCCATATATTAGAATGAATCAACTCAAAAGGGCGAGAACTGCGACTAAAACTAATTGGAAGACTAGATCTATGATGTTTTCCCAATTGACACGACTCACAATCAAACGAAACATCAGCAGGCAAGGATAGAAAGGACTGACAAAGTTTTGCTGGCAATGGATGCCCCCTGCTAGGGGTGGCATCGAACTGAGCCGATTCGCGAGCGGCTCGAGCTCGGCTTGGTTCCGGCTCGGTTTGATTAGATTTACTAGATCCAGATAAGGCTCGTTTAAGTTAACAAACCGAGCTCGACCAAACCATGGTTCGGTTCAAAAGCTCGCGAGCCGGCTCGTTAACTTAACGAGCAGCCCAGGATTTAGGGAGATAGGGAGGTGGGTAGAGGTGGCATCGAACCGAGCCGGTTCGCGAGTAGATCGAGCTCGACACAGTTCGACTCGATTCGGCTCGACTAAACCAGATCTCGAATCAAATTCAAGATCGGGTTTCCGACTCATTTAAGTAAACAAGCCGAACCCGAATGACACTCGGTTCTCACGAACCGGCTCGTTTATTTAAACCCAAGGTGAAGATACAGGACGGGACTGAAAGAGACCTCTCTAGCCGGGACCGAAGGAGGAAAAGCGAAAGCTCCTCCCCCTTCTACGCGAACACTCCCCCTTCTCCGCGAACACTCCCCCTTCTCCGGCTCGTGAACGCTCCCCCTTCTCCAACTCGCGAACGCCGAAACAAGAACCGAGAGGCCAAAGCCAGTGGGACGATCATGCATGCCTTCTCCAGTTACAGGTACTTGCCCCCCTTCTCCCTTGTCGTGTCTCTTTTTCTTTCTTCCTGTAATCGCCTACTGGAGCATTGTCTTTTATTTTTTTAATGGTGTATGAAGTTCTGCTTGGGAGCTTGTTCCGGCTGCGTCAAACCAAATCCGGGATGGTAAGGAGGAAACCCAGTATTCGCTTTTGTTCCTGTTTTTCCATCCCGAGAAAGCCTATTTGCTTCTGTTCCCGTTTTTCCACCCCGAGAAAGCATCACTGACTGACCTTCATTTTTCCGATCTCTTCTTTGCCCTTGAGCTACAACCTTCTCTTAGATTACTTTGATTTTCATCTTGTTTTTCAAGTGGCGAATATCTTGTTCCCTTTTACAGAAATAAAAATCTTGTTCCCTTTTACATTCTCTCAGATTTTTCTGTTCGTTTTTTTATTAGGCTCTATGATTTTTCTGTAAGTTATGCTCTACACTGTTTTTTTCTCAAATAAATGAGCAATCCTTATTGATTGCATCACGATATATGTATTTGTTATAGTGCCGACCACTTGTTTGATAATATGTGCATGTGAAAATCGTCAGGCTAGAATATCATAATCTCTTTAACTGTGATACAAATGTCTTGTTCCCTGCATGAGTGTATTGTTCCAAACCTGACCAAGGAGATACAAGAAAAGTGAGAAGTAACGCTGAGCTTTAGATGTTATGATAAAGGTACCTCTCTCTATATACTGCAATTGCGTATAACAAACATGCATACTCCAAATTTAAGTCATATAGGAAAATAAGACTTGATGGATTTTTCAAGCCAACCGTAAACTAGCATTACCCCATCCTAATGTAAGGTGTTTAAGACATAAATGTATACTAGATTATATTTTTTTTGTTTGGGTGATTGTAAATTTGATATCGATATTACATTTAAATTTTGTGTTTGATTATTGAATAAAGTTTATGCATACTATTATGTTTTGTTTATGAACAATTTTATGCAGAGTGTATAGACAATTTTATATAGGATTAATGTATAAGAGGTCATGCCAAATTTTAGTAGTTTAGAGCTCAAACTCAGTTAAAATTCTTGGCCTCGAGCTCAAGTTCTAAATATTTAAATCAAGCCTAGCTCGAACATATGCAGGTTCGAGCTCAACTCGACTCGATGCCACCCCTACTCTTATCTACTGATTGGAGTCATTTATTCCGTAGACTTTAGCAACAAATCAATGTGGATTATTAGCTGACCAGGCATACCTCTCCCCTGGCACATGCCCAATTTTATGCAGGAATCATGTACATAGGTCATGCCCAATTTTATGTAAAATGTATGCATAATTTTATATACAGTTTATTTGACATAGTATTTTTTGCAAAGTTTTAAATGTATGTTGGAGCTCGAACTCAGTTAAAATTATTGGGCTCGAGCTCGATAAAAAATTTAGGCTTGAGGCTGGGCTCGGCTCGAGCTCGGGTTTGAAATATTTAAATCAAGCTCGGCTCGAGCATAGGCAGGTTCGGGCTCGGCTCGGCTCGGCTAGATGCCACCCCTAGCCCCAGCTACAAGTACCACAAGAGGGGATATTCCTTTGCAACTAGTGAGTCGGTGTAGTAGAGACATCATCTAGCAAATAAAGCCCGCCCTTTTTATGTCCTCAACCAATTGTCCTCTTTGTCTACAAGACGTAGGAGAGAATGTTACTGAACAATAGAAAGATTTAAATACGCGACTAACAGAAAGTAAATTAACAGCAAGTTGTGAGACAAATAGAACTGAATTCAACGACATGTCTTAAGTGGGTTGTACAATACCTTCCCCACGAATTGGATTGAAAAGGACTAATGGACTGAAATAAGGACTCCACACCTAACATTGAGTAGAGGCTCCTAAATCGATGATCCAGGAGGGAGATTGGGAAACATATAGTGTTTGTATTCCTGTGCTAACCATTGTGGCACTAGTTGAGGTAGAGGTATCTAGCTCAAGCGTAGTAGAGGCAATAGTCGTAGCAGTGGTCAACTGACCCAATCTCTGAAATAACTGCTGAATTTCTTTCTAAGGATCCGGATAGTAGAGTTAGTCCAAGCAAATTTTCCAAAAATTTTCCAACATTTATCAAAAAAATGATTGGCCCTCCGATACATTTCTTATCCCCTCTGTCACTGCAACCACATCCACAAAGCAGAGGAATCTCGCCCATGAGCTCTACTATAACTCCCACGACCTCAGTTAAGAGCCATGCATTTTTCTCACTCTTGCCAGCCACTACACCTTCAGCATGTATTAGTCGGTTAAAGGCTTGTTCCAATGTAACCACAACTCAAAATTTGATCACTGAAATTGAGCTTCATGCTATTAACAAACCAAGTCATTACTTGGTTATCTTCTGCCTCCCAGTGTTCAATGATGGGGGTAGAAGGATCATCCTTGATGTACTTTACTTTCCGTTTGGCTTTCAGGAACATAAGAACTGAATAAAACCAGTTCACATAGTTTGATCCATTTAACTTAATGGAAATTAATCTATATGGAACTTGAATCCTTACTATCAGACCCCTCAAACTGTATTAGGGCAGCAATTTGTCTGATAGAATCAGCCATTCAAACCTTTCAATATGCCTCAAATGAACTCAATAAGATGTCCCAAATAAGCTTCTAAGTCAAGGGAGCAACTCTTTCAATTTCCCAAAATTAGGTTGTGGGTCTCACACTTCAAATCAGGACATACCAACTCCAAATCTCGCAGCAATACACCAATTTATCTTCAATTAAGTAAACAAATATCACAACACAGCATTAACACCACAGACAGTATGATGATGCAGGCAGATCTATAATGATGCATGACCTGTAATGGCTCAATCGGCAGCAGTAGCCATCAACCAAACGGTTATGGCTATAAAAAAAAAAAAAAAAAAAAAAAAAAAAGATGAACCTTTACTCTACCAGTAGCAAAATTGAGTGGATTCCTTCCTCTAGGGTTGAGAAATCTGGGAATAGAACTCAGGTCTTGAATAAAAAATTCTAAGAATGGACGTCTGCTCTGATACTATGATAAAGATGTAATATTAAGAGAAAATAAAAGAAAAGAGAGAAAAATCTGAAGTGAAAAGGGAGAATGGAGAAAACAGTAGGGAGAATGCTGCATTGATCAATCTCGGGAATCAAGACTGATCTTCTTAAATATATCACTTAAGTAATTTAAGTTGAAAGGACAGAAATGCCCCTGATTACAATAACCCCTACAACTCTACTATAAAGATCAGATTCGAATAAGATTTGAAATACAAATGTATGAAATGTAAACTATCATGCTGGAAGAATATGACACCTATATTACAATGTCAAATTACCAAAATACCCCTGTATCTGTATTTCAACTTCTAATCTTCTACCGGAGCTTGAGGGTTTCCCTCCATCCTTTTCCTTTTCAGTTCCTTTAATAAAGGAGAATTTCTCTTTTTCAAAAAAAAAAAAAAAAAAAAAAAAAGGAAAAGAATCTCTGATAATGGGTCTTGAATAGGTGCAAGTGGGTAATCTGTAGGTCACTACCAGGAATGAAGCTGAACAACTCATTCCTCTGAGTAGTAGTTGTTAAGTTGGTTCCAAGGCCTATCCCAAAATGACTAGCCAACTTAGGAAACCTCTTGCCCAACTAATAAACTCAAGATCTTTGTACTCACTAATCCATGTGGGACTATTCCTTAACACTCCTCTCACGTGTAGACCCTCTTTTGTGGCTCTATAGGTGGATAATTTAGGTGTAGGCCCTCTTTTGTGGCTCTACAAGTGGATAGTTTAGGTTTAGGCCCTCTTTTTGTGGCTCTACAAGTAGATAGTTTTTAGGTGCAGGCCCACATATGAGTACCTGCTCTGATACTATATTAAGTTGGTTCCAAGGCCTATCCCAAAATGACTAGCCAACTTAAGAAACCTCTTTCCCAACTAATAAACTCGAGATCTTTGTACTCATTAATTCATGTGGGACTATTCCTTAACAGTAGTAAAAGATAACCTAGTTAGTTCATAGTAGTGCTACAAAACCTAAATTGGACCAGTCGGTTGAACTGGGTTCAAACGGACCCAATCCCTTGTCCAGGATGGTGTTTATAACATTGCTTCATAGTGCACATTCACAATATAATATGTACAGATGCCAATTCTTTCTGTTTTGTACTATATAATTGCAAATAAAACAACACAAAACAGAGACGTGAAAAAGGTGACATTGGCTCTTCCTGCACCAATTGGTGGGGGCACATGGTCAAAGGGGGACTCAGGAACTGGGATAGGGCAATATTATGTTATACCATTGCCCTAATTGCCTTTGCTAGGCCAGGTGCTTGTAGTCTGTGGGAGAAGAAACTTGGACTGGACAACCAGCTGTTATAGACGCTAGTCGGCAAAAGAGGAATTCCATTGCAGTTGGCACAAAAGTGCCCAAATGTATATGTTCCTGCAACAGACATCCTTGAGCTTGATTTACCGAGAAGATACTTTGATTTAAGCCAAATTATTCAAAAGATAGCTCCTTTAACTAATGCTACAACACTCCAATAAAGCAAAGAAAATGAATTCTTCCTTTCCTCGTGTTCCAACTCCAAAATATTCTGAACTTGAGGAACAACTTTTCAACAATAGGCAGATTCTTGTTCAAGTTGTGATTTAAGCAACTCAAAGCACAATTTGGTCTAGTCTTTGATCCATCTTGTCAAAGCAATTGAGAGTAAATACTCAACAAATTCCATACAAGCACCACTGGTTCAGATTTCTTTGATACATGTCAATGCACATAATTGTGTTTTGTTAGGAAAAATCTAGTGGTTATTAGTTAGGAATGGCCTCCTAACTTCAGCTAGTCATTTTGAGATGGACTTGGACCCAACATTAACATATTATAAGAGCTAGGTGTCTGCCTTCTTGGGCCAAGTTATGCCCTAATTAGGTTAACAAGAAGAATATTAAAGTGACTTTGGAACAGTTAATGCACCAGTTACACAAAATAAAATAATGTGCCCAGACAATGAAATCTGCAGTAATAAAGAAATCAGTAAAAGCAAAAACTTAAAGATAATGAAAAGATTAGCAATCACCAGACCGCCTAAAACTAAAATGATCATCTTAAGGGAAAAAACACATAAAGCTCTCTTTCCAACATGAGAAGTGGACAAGGGTGAATTTTGCAAGACTTCCATCAAAATAATGCATGCTATAGTTGACTCAAGGCTAATTCTGTGATCTGGTCGATTTTTCATGAAATTACATTAATGAGGAAAGTGTAAATGAAGTTATGCCATACTTGAAGCTTCTAAACATTCAAGTTAAAATAGAAACCAATTCAAGCATCCAAGAATAATTCTTTTGATAATCCACCTAGATGAAAATCAAAGAAGAAATTGTAACTTTTCACTATAATATAGGTCCTGAAACTGCAGTATTTGATCTAGCCATAAATTTTTACTCTTCTTATTGAGAGGCATTAAAATTTCATTCCTAGTGGACAACTCAATTACACTGCCACTATTATCCATTTTAAGATATTAATGGCTACCACATAAATGCAACCCCATGTCAATCTGATTTAGAAATTACTATCTCATAAAGGATACCTTTTGTGTATCATCGAGCACAATGTTGCAAAGCTCTAACTGAAAGATGTAAACTTATCCCCGCATAAGTAGGGAAAATATCCACAAGAACCATCTACAAACTCTTTTTCTTTTGACTAACCTACTTAAATACCCAAAAAACTCATTTGTCCAAAAACATTTTCAATCAAGCCCATCAAATGACAAATCTATTTATTTTACCTCCCTTTATGGAATCTGTATATGCCATTTGATCAAACTATAATATTTAGTAAACCATCCATGAAAGTTAATGGATGATAACAAAATTTCTTATGCCTTTTTATAAGATGAATGTGTTAGCTGGTCAAAAGACGGAAATGCATTTCATTGAAAATGATATCAGAGAAAGTGCAAGACTTAAAAAACTATGATATTACCTTTTTTGCAGCTGAAAAATCAGTCCAGAAAAATATATATCCAGAACATGTCCATACTGCTGCATCAGCAAATCAGTCAAGAAAACATATAGCAACATGACTGTCCAAACAGGTTAACAAGTTGAACTTGTGGCTGGAAGCATTCTTCTCATTTCATTTTCTAGCTCAAAAGCTTCATCCATGTTTCCTAAATCTTGATACTTCCTGATTAGACAGTGAAAAACAGCTTCATCAAGAGAAATACCCTTTGCAGTCATCTCATCTAGCAGCTTCCTTGCCTCTTTAACATTCCCACCTTGACATAGTCCCCATATTATTGTAGTATAAGCATATAGATCAAGTTCAATCCCATTGTCTGCCATTTTATCCCTTACAAGGAAAGCTTCATGAAGATTTCCCTGCTTCAAATATCCATAAATCAGAGCAGTGTAAGCAATTTTATCTGGAGACATGCCCTTTTCCAAAATTTCATCAAATAGCTCCCTTGCTTCTTCCAGACAGTTATGTTTACCAAGCCCATCGATGAGTGCTGTGTAAACTAACAAATTGGGTTCGATTCCCTTGTTTCTCATCACATTAAAATAGTCAGTAGCTTCCTGTACCAACCCATGTTTATAGAGTCCATCAATCAATGCACAATAGGTCACAACATTTGGAGTTGGACCTGATTCTTGCATTTCTTGAAACACAGTGAGAGCTTCCCTGGGCTTTCCTGCCTTGAGATAAGAATCTATGAGAATTGTTTGTATAACATGATTTATTTTTTCACCTGATCTCCTCATCTCATTTACTAAAACCTCAGCTTCTTGAAGCTTTCCTTGATTGCAGAGACCCCAGATCAGAGTCCCATATAATGACAAGTCAGTTTTCATGCCTCCTTCCCGTGTCTCATGCCATAATTCCATGGCTTTCTCCAGCTTGTCACTTTTAAAATATCCATAAATAAGTGCAGTGTAGGTTAGCTGGTTGGGTGCCACACCTGCCTTCACCATGGCCCTGAAAACTTCATCAGCTTTCTCTACCTTTCCCTCTTTACATAGCCCATCAACTAATGCAGTATAAGTAATGGTATTTAGGCTCAGACCCACATGAATCATTTCATTAATGAGCTTCAGCGCATCATTAAGGTTACCAGCTTTACAATGTCCATCTATCAGAGAAGTGTATGTGATAACATTAGGAGCAAGTCCTCTAACTCTCATGTCCACAAAAAATTTCATAGCCTCCTTAATCATTCCTTTTTTACAAAAAGCATCAATAAAGGTACTATATGTTACAACATTGGGTTTTATTTCACTTTGTTTCATTTCACTTAAATAGCAAAATGCCTTCCGGAGCTGTTCAAATTTACAGAAACAGTTGATAAGAGCATTATAAGTAATCACATCAGGATGACAGCCAGACTCCTTCATTTCCTCTAATAGAAGAACAACCTCATCCAAACTGCCAAACTTTCCATGCCCATCAATAAGGGAATTATATGTAACAACATCTGGTGTGATACCCTTTTTCTTCATTTGCGAAAACAGTTCTCTAGCAGACTCCAGATCCCCAACCTTGCACATAAAATTTATCATTATATTGTAAGTGAAAACAGAGAATGGTATTTTTGCAGCAACCATGTCATCAAAAAACTTCCTCGACAATTCCACGTGATTCGACCTGCTAAGCCTATGTAGAAGATTATTACAAGAATGTGCCTTCGGAAAATGGCATAACTTTGTCATCTTAACAAAGCATTCACTTGCCTCTTCTAAAAATCCCAATTCTGATAGCATACTAAATAATGCATCAAAACCCCCAAATCCTGAAAAGCGGAGTAAGCTCTGGGTCGTTCTTAACATGTCAAATATATCCGAGCTTGCAAAAGGTCTCGACAAAATCAAGAGTTTAAGTGCTTCTTGGGTTTGAGAATACATTCTGGACCCAAACAATATATGGATGATAATACAACATGACTCCAGCGTGTGACTGAAGCCCTTTTGCTTTGCTGCAAAATTAAAGAATTTGAATGCCAGAGCTGCGTCTTCTTTTAACTCTATTAAAACCTTAGAAACTTTTGCTGGTGACAAAACTGAAGTGAATAAACTACTTACATTCACATTGTCATACTGTTCTTCTTCGATGACTTGGCTTACCATGTCCTTGTTTATATCTTCCCAAAATTTATTAGAATGTGTTTCATGTGAACAGATAAACCGGATTGAACACACAATGCTAGTGATGCACAGGAGATCGGGAAAGTAGCAGTGCCTTCCAGGTAGATGATGAAAAGGATGATGACGGCAATGAATTGATCGAATAGGGGCAATAGAATATCTTAATCTGATGCCTTGAAGATGCCGCAAGTAAATAAGCATTTTTCAAGTCAAGAACCAGCATCAAGCTGCATCATTCTCAATCATTACCCCATGATATTTTATTTTGGACTATGCTGAGGTGCAAAAACAACAAACTCTAGTCTTGAAAATTTTAGAGTATCCAGTTCTTTGTCTCTCAGCTTCTTCCATGGCGCTACCAAGAGTTTACATGTTTCAATACTCTGTACACAAGATTGAACAATTAGTGTTAATGTCGTGTGTTTAATTGGGTCCAACCAGCAGCTAAACCGGTATGATGTCATACATAAGAACTTTTAAAATTAAAAATCAACAGAATGATTAAAAAATAAAAGAATACAAAATATAGGCAAGAAATTTTAAACAGACCACCATGAGTTAGCATTTTCTATAGATGAAAATGTACTGCTAGAATGGAAGGCTAAGTTGCTGACAATGACATTACAAGAGCGAAGGCTTGTCTCAGTTCTCTATTCCCGTAGCCTTCCATCTGCAACTAATATTATTTAATGAAGGTTCAGCCTGCTGCTAGTTTGGCTCATGCATTCTTCAGCAGCATCAAGTTGGTGTCCTACAACAGCCTTCATTGGAGATCAGAAGTATATTGTAGGTAAACTTCACACATGGGTAAAGTCACTGCTGGGAATGAACAAGGTGATGTAGGATCATTTAGAAAGAAAAAACGAATGTTGTCGGCATAAAGCCTTATATGTCCCAAAAGAACCATCTTCATAAACTAGGAGTCAAGGTGATGCTATCAAAATACTCGTTCTGAGACATAAGAGTCCAGGCAATCCAACCAAAATAATCGTTTTGAAACATAACAGTCTAGGTAGAACAATAAAAATAAACGTTTCAAACAGATTGTCTCTTCTAAGAACGGCAATCACTGGGAAAGCAGAAAATTTTCATTCAACAGCAATATTGAAGTCCAAGCATAGGAAAGAAAGCATAGATAACTGCAAGATATTTAAGCGTATACTGCTCAGTAACTCAATACCAAGGTGCACCGATACTCAATAGTCGAGGAATGATTCTCTGTTCCGTTAAAGAAACGGTTGAAAACAAAACTACCTCAAGAAAAAGAATATCATAGAAAAGGAAAAAAAAAAACTTTAGAACAATAAATCGAACTCGGGAAATGAGACTAAGATCACACCAACTCAATAACAGCAACCGGGCGGAAAACAAACAGTAAAGGCAGAAGAAAAAATACTTACTGGAGAAAGGAAACCATTGGTGATTGAGCTCTCATTTTGTTCCGATAGGGAATTTGAGTATGCTGGTTAAGACTTGAGAGTTGAATAGCAGTCGAACGTCGCCCCTCGATTGCTACCGTTCCCTGCAGCTGGCTAGGTCAGGAAAGAAGCAACAAACAGCAACAGAACCGGTTGGATGGTTCCGTGGTTGAACCGCGTCCAGCCTTCTACCTTCCCTGGTTTAGGGATCGCAGTTGGAAGGGCAGGTTGTAAGAAACCTAACCTAGCTACATAGCCCATCCTCACCTCGCCCGATGACAGGTTAGTAAATTAATGTTAATCTTGTACGTACTTTGCACTATATAGTAATTTTGAAATATAATAACATAAGATTTACAAAATTTAAATAAAATTAAAAAGATTTAACGGTATTGATAGAACGTAAATCTTTTTTTATTAAAAGCTAATTTTGAAGTTAGGGAGGTGAAATTGGGATTTCTATAAGAGTGAAATAGGGATTTTATATGTCTTAGACACCAGACAAGGAAAAGAAGGGGTGCAAGCCTCTTACGGATATTTTTAGTATTTTTTGCAAAAAAAAGTCAAAATTGGTCAATAAGAGGAGTCTTAGATTAAAAAGTCTTGTTTTTAGTATGATTCTTAGTTGGAGTTCTCTATTAGGAGTTTTAATTACTCTCCTACTATGACTTTGAGTTTTCTAATTGATGAATGTTGCACGACACCTCAAGTGGCATTAAAGTAATAACCTTTACTTACGTTAAAGAGGTGGCATAAAGAGTAATTAAATGTTCTTCTCATAAGGATGACACAAGGGTGTAATTAAAGAAGATGATATATGTCTATTTCTGTCTTTTCTTTTTGAAACCTTGTATCTCTAAGGACATTGTAGTCATTATAATATTTTTTCATAAACTTTAAATTAGCTCAAGACAAGCGGTAGATGATAAAGTGTTCCCTCTTTTCTCTCAAATTAGTCCTTAGACTTTTCTCTCAAAGTCTCCCACTTTCTCCTCTCCTTAGTTGTCCCTCTCTCTCTCTCTCTCTCTCTCTCTCTCTCTCTCTCTCTTATCCTCTCTTCCTTCTCTCTTTTTTCTTTTCTTCTTCTTCTTCTTCTCATTTTTCTCACCCTCTACTCGAGGATCTTATCATGGGATCCTAAATCCAACATGGTATCAGAGCAATGGATTTAGGTCCCAACATTAAAGTGTTGATTACGTAAGTTTTCATCAAGCTTCATGTATTGTTGTTGGTGAAGCAAAGGATTGACAAACTAGATAAGTGGTTTTATTTTTTTACCTTTCATGAGATGATTTTGATAATGTCTTGATCCCGACAAGAGGTTTACTGATAAAAGATAAGTGTTTCATCTCATGCATGATAATGTCTTGTTCTTGGTTTATTTTTCATGCAACAGAATGATCGGTTTAAGTTTAAGTTGAATTATTGTTGGAAGATAGACCCAAACCTACACGACCAAGGAAGACCCACATATTCAAGAGTGTTGGAAGATGTACCCAAGCCCATAAGATATGGTCCCACCATGATCACGTGAGGAGTCTTACACAATAAGAAGTCTTACAGAGACAATATTATTATGGAAGCAAGTCTCACAAAAGAGTTTCAGATTAAAAGCGTTTTAGTCATGTTAGCCTTCTATTTTATATTGAATTATTTAATTATATTAGGACTTATCTTTAAGTGTTAGAGTTTGGGTGTAATTGGGACAAAGGTAGTTTAATTGTAATTAGACTCTACTACTTTCCTCTATATCAATAGAGGTTCATGTACTCTGATTATAAAAAAAGTCAATGAAGTATTTATTTTTTTCATAAATTCAACATGGTATCAGAGTGAGGTTCTATGAGTTGACTCGGTCAATCCACAAAAGTAATGTGATCCTTTTCTGATCTATTATCTCTAGTAGTTTAAGTTCGTATTTATCTTTTTTTTTTCTCTCTTTTTAGTCCCTATACCCATTATTTACTTTACGTTTTTAACTCTATAATGAGTTTTTCATATTACATATTATATATTTACGAAACGATATTCGAGTCTATTTTCCAAGGAAAAAGGTTTTTTTTTTTGTAATTGGAGTTATCTACAAAGAGAAATCGATATTTGAAGTAGTAAAGGTCAAATTCCAAAAGTGGTTCAAGTAGCAACAAAAAATTTCAACTTCCGAACTATTTTATTCTATCAAGAACGAGACTTTATATGGAGAATTATATATCAAAAGAAATATATGTAAGTGATATTCTTAAATATTCAACCAATTCTCGATCTAAGTTTTTTATATGGAAATATTGTTCTTGGAAGAGCTAATGGTCATGCTAGAAAAAGGGGAAAGAGTACTTAGTTCGGCAGAAATCGAAATCTATCAAATTATATATCTCAATAGAATTATATTTCATAAAGATAATTTATACTTGGATAAAATTTATTTAAGTCTAGTTTCAGAAGGAGAAAATTTTGTGTCAATCTTATCTATATGTAAGGATATATTCGCATTGGAGGAATCAAAGGTCTTCCTGGTATCCTGTTGCATTGAAAAATCCGAATTTAAGCCGATTGTTTTGTGTCACTTTTTGAGTTGCTGTTATTGATCAAATATGTCAGAAAAATATCTCACTTACCCCTGTTAAGTTACTAATCTATGTTATTTGGTTCAAGCTGGGAACATTGCCATTACCTCCAAGCTTGAGGTGGAGAAGTAGAAGTACAAGAAAGAAGTATTTTATTCCATATGTTGTGGTAAGTTTTATGTGACCAAAATATTCAAGAAAGGGGAAGCACAAAAGATGAAGCATTTGCATCTAAGAAGATTTTTTTGCAGTAAAGAAAATTGAAGACCAAGAATCCTGACTCGCAGTAATAATTTTGGTAATTATCGGTAATACCTGACTCGACTCGACTCAATTCTATTTCTCCAACTGGATTATTATTTTGAGGTATTCATAATATTTTCCTTGGTCAAAATATTATTTGGTGCAATTACTCACATCGGGTTATTTCATCAGGTTACACAAATTTCATTATTTTGGTTCGTGTTATATGGGCCCAAACCCATTTTAGCTGTAGTTATTGTGTCTCTTTGGATGAGACATTATTATTGAAGAAGTGGTGGCCTCAGCATCCTATCTTCCACTTTACCCATTACCTATTGGTTATTTGATAACCTTACTCCTACCATCCTTTATTTGACTCTCACATACTTCTTTGGGCCAACCTCTTGCGTGTTACTTCAGTTGGGAGTTTATGTCCATCATGGTTAGGTGTTTTTAAGTCCATTAAGACTTAGATATATATATATATCCGTGAGTATTTTATCGCCGTCTTGTGAATGACAGGTATTTATCACGTATCACATCATCGTCTTGTGAATGACAGACATTTATAACCTATTTCTACCTATGAGAGTCAGTGCCCAATGGAGGAGCTTATTACTACATATTTGTTACCCCCTTAATTCACATCTATTACTCCTACCACTTGAGAGTCGTTGTCTGGTGGAGGGACACGGTGATGGAGGAGTTTTACTACACTTATGAGCACTGCGTATAGACCAATTACCTGCAAAAGATAGGAGTGTACCCTACATCTAGCATGGGTTATGACTGGAGTATGGAGTGATGTCATATGGCTTGGAGTGATTTCACTCTCACTTATCTTATGCCAGTTGGGCCTCATGGAAGAAAGCACCAGTGTGACGGGGAGTGTTGGAAATGGAGGACTACCATTTTATACGAGAAGATCTTATACATCATTTGTAACAAGCTGGGAATTCATGATGTTCTCTCACCCCTAGCTTGAGGGGGAGTGTTGGAAGATTGGCCTAAGCCCATAAGACCAAGGAAGGCCCACATATCCAAGAGTGTTGGAAGATGGGCCAAAGCCCATAAGATATGGGACCCACCATGATCACGTGAGGTGGCATAAGAAGTCTTACACAATAAGAAGTCTAAAAGAGTCACAATTATTATGGAAGCAGGTCTCATAGAGGAGTTTCAGTTTAAAGGTGTTTTAGTCATGTTAGTCTTTTATTTATATTGGGTTATTTAATTATTCTAAGACTTATCTTTAAGTGTTAAAGTTTGGGTGTAATTGGGACAAAGGTAGTTTAATTGTAGTTAGACTCTAATAATTTCCTCTATTATAAATAGAGGTTCATGTACTCTGATTATATTAAGTCAATGAAGTATTTCCGTTTTCCATAAATTTAATACATGTTGTACCACTTGATGTGGTTCTACTTCAGCCCCCTGAAGACTCGGCCAACACCACACCTGTGGAGTTTACGAATTCCTCTGAGGTATGTTAGCCTTCCCCTATTATATTTGTCCCACAATTTGATACTCAACCCATAGTTTTACTGAAGGAGCCTCAGACTTGCACTAGGCTCTCCACTTCTCATCCTATTTTAAACTTTGTATCTCATCATGATTGTCTTCTTCATGCTGTCAGCTTCCTACATCTATTTCTTCCATCTTTGTTCTATAGTCCTATCAAGAGGCTTTGAGACATCCAGGATGGAAGACTGTCATGGAAGAAGAAATGCATGCCTTATATGAGAATCATATTTGGGCCCTTGTTCCTCTTCCTCCCGGCAAGAAACCCGTGGGCTATAAATGGATTTTTACTATTAAACACAATCCAGATGGTTCTGTTGTTAGCCTCAAAGCCCAACTCGTTGCCAAGGGATACATTGAGTGGATTATGAGGAAAGTTTTTCCCCTGTGGCTAAATTAAACTTGGTTTACATCTTATTATCTCTAGTAGCTAATTCCTCTTGGCCAATATTGTTAGGAATTAGACGCCCTAATTCTATACTAACGAGAGCAATAATACTCGTAGAAGAAGAAAAAAAATAGCACAAAAAACAAAAGATTTATACAAGTTTGTCTCACGTGAGACTACGTCCTGTCTTCCCCTACTATAGTATCTCACTATAATGATGAAGTAGTTTACAAGAGAAATCGCACACACTCAAGTATTTTTCTCTAACCTCTCTCAGCCGCAAATGATGATCCTCCTTGATGATAACCCTAACAACATCACCCCAAAATAAAAAGAGAAAACTAGGGCAATCGTAATACAATTGTGAAATCCCCAAACTACACTTAATGAAACAATAGTCAATATTTAGTGTACCGACTCAACATAAGGCGTTAATTAGGCTCCACAACTTAACATATATTTCAATTGGATGTCAAAAATGCTTTTTTGAATAGAGACATAAAAGAAGATATATATATATACACACACACATCAACCACCTGGTTTTGTGGTTGAGGGGGGAGTCTGTATGCAAATTGAGAAAGTCTCTATATGGGCTTAAACAGTCTCATCAGGCTTGGTTTGATAAATTTAACCGAGCAATGTTACTGTTTAGATTTAGTTGGTGCTCAATAGATCATTTTGTCTTTATCAAGAACACCTTAAAGGGAAAAGTATTACTACCGGTTTATATAGATGATATTGTTTTAACTGGTAGTGATGCAAACAACATAAAAGAAGTCAAAGAAAAGATATGCCAAGAATTTAAAACAAAAAATCTTGGACTTCTACAATATTTTCTAGGAATTGAGATATTCCTGTCAAAACATGGGATTACACTGTCTCAGAGAAAGTATGTCTTGGATCTACTAGAGGACACATGGATGATGGGGAGTTGACCTACAAATACTCCTATGGATGCTAATGTAAAGCTATATGCAAGCTCCGAAGAAGATGTTGATATAAGTAAACATCAAAGGCTTGTGGGAAAGCTTATGTACCTCATGGTGACTAGACCAGATATATCTATGCAATAAGTGTGGTGAGTCAGTATATGCACAAACCACAACTTACCCATTGGCGCTTTGGAGAGGATACTAAGATATTTAAAAGGAGCATCAAGAAAAAAAAAACTTCTCTATAAGAATTATGACCACTACAACATAGAAGGTTTCTTAGATGCAGATTGGGTTGGATCACTTGATGATAGGAAATCCACTTCAGGGTACTATGCCTTAGTTGGAGGTGATCTGGTTACATGGAGAAACAAAAAGTAGAATATTGTTGCAAGGTCCAATGCAGAAGTAGAGTACAAAGTTATGACCCAAATAGTTAGTGAGCTTCTATGCATGAGATCTCTTCTTATTGAATTGAGATTCTATAAAGGAGCATTTATGGAATTATATTTCAACAACCAGGCGGCTATTCATATCACTTCAAAACATGTATTCTATGAGAGGACAAAACACATCGAGGAAGATTGTCACTTTATACGAGAGAAATTTTAGGCTGGTATCTTATCTCTCAATCATGTTTCATCACAAGGGCAAGTGGCAGACATTCTTATAAAACCGGTCACATTCAAGATCTTGTCCATTATATGCATCAAGCTGGGTATCTACGATGTTTTGTCCCCACCAACTTGAGAGGGAGTGTTGGAAGACACCTCAAGAGGAATTAAGGTAAAATAACCTTACCCACGTCAAGGAGATGGCACAAAGACTAAGTAAATGCTCTTATCATAAGGATGTAATTAAAGAAGATGTTTTATGTCTATTTATGTTTTTTCCTTTTGAAAGGTTGTAGCCCTAAGGGCATTATAGTCATTGTAACCTTCCTTCATAAACTATAAATAGAGGCTCAAGGCAAGGGATAGATCATTAAATCTCCCCTCTTCTCTCTCAAATTCGTCCTTAGACTTTTCTCTTAAAGTCTCTTCCTTTCACCTCTCCTTAACCATCTCTCTCTCTCTCTCTCTCTCTCTCTCTCTCTCTCTCTCTCTCTCTCTCTCTTCTCCTCCCTTCCTTCTTCCTCTCTTTCTTCTTCTCCTCTTCTTCTTCCTCTCCTCTTTCTCACCCTCTACTCGAGGACCTTATCATGGGATCCTAAATCCAACAATATACATAAAAATTATAAAAAAATGAAGTTTGGCTTAAAGCCCTTTTTTTCTTACTCTCTTATCTCCCTTACCTCCCTTTACTCGTCCCTTGTTTCCTCTCTTCTTTGTTCCTCTTTTTCTTATTCTCCTTCCCTTCTCTCGTCTTTCTCCTCTCAAACTCCCCTTAACTCTTTTCGAGCCATCTAAATCCTAAATCTTAATCCTTTGCTTGTACATATTAGAAAAAAGATATAACCTTTCCCAAGAGGGTTCTATCAAGTGGTATCAAAGCAAGCCTTCCTTGGTTCCATTTCGAATCATGGTGATCACTGGTTCAGTCTCTCATCAGCCACCAAATTAGAAGCTTCATTAAGGTTAGTGCTTGTAATAGGCTCTACACTTTCTTTACCCACCACCCTTGTTGCTCATGTCATCCAACTCCACTCAGCCTTCTCAACTCACCTTTCCACCAACCCAAGCTTCTCTCTCATCCTCTCAACCAAACCCCACGGATTTACAATCTATATGAACCCAACCGAATCATCACTCTTCCCAACTCTACCACGATTCTTAGGTATTACCAATGTACAACCCTCCATTGATAAAATTCTCTCACATTTAAATTCGCTCCAACCAAGGATAACGAGGGTTGACTTTCCCAAATACAAAGCAGATGATGACCCAATTGCTTGGGCTTATATGGCTAAACAATTCTTTGCTTTCTATGCAACTGAGGAAGACCATAGAGTGCTGCTAGCATCCTTTCACTTGGAAGGGGATGCTAGAAGATGGTTCCAGTGGCACAACAAGGTCAACCCTCTCTTTCTCTTGGCAAGTGTTTGTACAAGCACTTTGTGTTCATTTTGGGCTAAATCAGTGGCAAGACTTTTGGCTCTCTCTTGGACAAACTTCAGCAGACAGACTTAGTTAATGAATACCAAGCGTAGTGGTTAGAACACATACAAGTTGGAAGTTTTATTGGAGGACTTAAGCTTGAGTTGGTAGCTAAAGTGAGTATTTCATAATAAAACTCTTACTAAGGCAATTCCCATGATAGAGTTCAAGAAGAAAAATTGTCACTCCAGTTTCTAGCCAAAGGACCTACCTTCCAGCCATCACAGTCCCCTACTTCAATGACAGTCCACAAAATCTGCCCGAACTAAGGGGAGTTTTCCTTATAGACCATTCAAGAAACTTTCTTTTGAGGAGATTGAACACAATGAAGCAAGAATTGCAATGAGAAGTTTGTCCCAAGACATAAGTGAAAACGACTTGACATGTCTCTTTTGAAGGAGGAGGACTCGCCACCTCAACTTATTGTTCAAGAAGAAGACTTCATTCCAATAGTTCCCAAGACTCCAACCCTGAGGACAAGGTTGGTCTTCCAAGGGGGTGAAATAATAGAACCCAAATTATTTTGTATTAAAAGTTAATTTAGAAGTTAGGGAGGTGAAAATTTGGGATTTCTAGAAGAGTAAAATTGGAAACAAGAAGGAAAAAGGGTGCCAACCTCCTAGGGGCTTTTTAGTTTTATTTTATTGAAAAACTCAAAGTTGGTAAAAGAGGAGTCTTATATTAGGAGTGCCAGACTTCTCTTACCTCACTAGCTCCTTTACTCTTCTTTCCTCACGAGTCTTCTTTCTTATTCTCTTTCCCTTCTCACATCTCTCCTTTCAAATTACTTTTAAATTTTTTTGTCCCTCTAAATCCTAAATCTTAAAACTCTCCTTGCACACGTTGGTAAAAGATAGAACATTTTTCGATAGGGTATAACAGGTATAAATTCCAAAACTTCAAGGGGTGAGGATGGAAAGTTTGTCTCCACCCCATTCCTTGTGAGGGTTTTTGGACTTCACCCAACCCCTATCTTGTAGGTCGAACAACAACCTCATCCCTACATTTAGTGGGCAGGGGAAAGACACTGATAGGAGCAGGAACAAGAGAGGAGTTCCCCTCGAAAGCTAATCTCCTCCCTCCCTTTCCAACTCTTGAAAAAAATGACAAAGGGAAGAGGTGCAATATGCCTCTCCTTCTAATTTTTTCCCTTTTCCCTTCCATTATTTTTTCCTTGCAAAGGTCCCCAATTTTTTTATCATTTTCAAAATGTCGAGTACAAAATTGAGTCCATTTTCAAAGGAACAAGATTGTAAATAAAACAATGTTAGATTTTTTAAAAAAAAAAACATGTAGGATCCAATTGTCTAGAATTGCTTCTCTCACCCATTTTAAAAAACAAGCTTCATTAGTCCTTCAATCAAACCAATAACTAATTAGTGGAACATATATAGTTGGTTGAGAGTGATTAACATCCTCCCTCCCCCTCCTAACCCAAAATTTGGTACTAAGATAAGCTGTAATGATGTTGCAAAGATGCCAAACTAATCAATTTATGCATTAGGAACAAGCAATCCTTTAGTGAGTTAGTGTTTTTTTTTGTACTATTTTATTTTGTGCTTTAAATAATTATCGAATGGATGTGCACATACAAGGCACAATATTGGTTTCTAAGTTGTACCCCTTTACCTGTGCCAAGGAGAGGTCGTGGTACCCTTTGGAGGAGGATTTTACTTTTTGACATGTACTACTCTATATGGTTACATGCTATTTCAAACCTAGGTTTTGGGAACTGGGATCAGTACGACTTGGAGCCACCTGATCTTGAGTCAAGTCTAACTTGCCCAATCCACATGCTAGATGATTTGCCCATATAACTTTCTACAAGGTGACTCAGCCAAAAATATAATTCAATAAATATAAAACCCAAAAAATAGCTTTAAACATTTGATATATAATATGTTTTGAATAACTAGCTAAATATCGTAATGATTTCTAGGGCATAAATTGTGTATGTTGTGGGTCCAAATACTTGTTCTGCCTGAGAAAAAAAACACAAGTATAAAATTTAATAATGTAAGAATTATGGTTTTCAGAATTGGGATTGGGTTGGCATCAAATGATCTTGAGACTCGATTTGACGTCAAATGATCTTGAAACCCAACTATTACCCAATGATCGCACGACCTGACTTGCCCGATCCTCTACCCGACTTGGTCCTATAACCTTCTACAAGGAGACTGAACCAAAAATATATTTCAAATAAATATAAAAAATTTCCAAAAATAGATTAAAATAACTTTATCTGGATATATATATATTATAATTATCTCAATATAGTAATAATTTCAAGGGCATAAACTTAGTGTTCAATGAACACATTATTCATTGTGTTGTGGGGTTTAAGTAACTATTTGGCAATGTTGATTTTAAGATTCCATACTGTAAAGTCTTCAACCTAAGACAATGAAAGAAGAGGGAAGAGGAAGAAGAAGAAGAAGAAAGAAATAAATAAAGAAAGAATAAGAGAAAGGATGGTTGGGAGAGAGGAGAGAATTGAGGAGAGAATAAGGGTTGTGGAAGATGTCCAAACCCTCCCCCTTAGCCTTTATTTATAGATGTCAATAGTAAATAAATTATAAGTATACCCTTCACCTTAGAGAGTGAATAAGAGACAAAAATATAAGATATTTACAATAATGACACCTAAGCTTGTCTATCTCTCTTAACACTCTCCTCAAGATGGTGGTGAAAAAATATCGTATATCCCCAACTTGGTACATGTATTGGAGAAAATTTTGGAGTTGACTAACTTCATGAACATATCAGCAAGTTGTCTATGAGTTGAGACATGTTTAAGGCTTATAATTTCTGCTTGCAACTTTTCTCTCACAAAGTGACAATCCACCTCGATATGCTTAGTTCCCTTATGAAAAACCGGGTTGGAGACAATGTGGATCACTGCTTGATTGTCACAATAGAGTTCCATATGGCCTTCTTTGTGGAATCCCAATTTTTCTATAAGAGAATTAATCCATAGAAGCTCACTTACCGTATGTGCCATGGCTATGCATTCTATTTTTGCATTGGACCTGCAACCACATTTTATTTTTTACTCTTCCATGTAACAAGGTTGCCTCCAACTAGAGTAAAATATCCTAAAGTAGATTTTTTATCATCTAGTGATCCAGCCCAATCCGCATCGGCAAAACTTTCAATACTAAGATGACCATGACACTTATATAAAAGCCCTTGTCTTAGTGTTTTTTCTAGTACACGAGAATCCTCTCTAAGGTCTGCCAATGAGACATCTGAGGTTTATGCATATACTGACCACATTGACTGTAAAAGAAATATCTGGTCTAGTCATAGTAAGATATATAAGCTTGCCAACTAGCCTCTGGTACTTGCCATTGTAACTCCTTCTCCCTAGCCAACACAGTTTTGTAAATGTGTCTCAATAGGGGTGTCAACAGGGTGACATTCCATCATTCCAATTTCTTCAATCAAGTCAAGAACATATTTTTCTGTGATAAAATAATACCATGTTTGGAATGAAGAACCTCAATATCAAGAAAGTACTTAAGGAGTCCCAAGTCTTTCATCTTGAATTCATTGCATATCTTATTTTTTACTTGACTGATACTACCTGAATTCATTGCATATCTTGTAATCACTTGCTCAATACCTGCTTCATTGTTAGATCCCAAAAAACACAAGAAGAAGGTGAGAAGGTGATGAATCGACTAAATCTTTTTGTTAAATGGCTAACATATAAAAAATTTAAAGAAAACTGAGGGACAAATAAGACATCAATAAGTGGAAGTGATGGTGTAATAGAGGAAGATCTTTTTTCAAGGACTTCGGTGTGGGATCTGTCGGCTATGGTAACAAACTTGTTTGATAGGCATGAATATATGGAATGTAATAGACTCTTATTACCTATAAGATGCTCGGAGACCCTGAGTCAATGATCTAGGATGAAGAGGAGGAAGTTGCAGAAATCATACCTAAGGCAGTGGTGGTAGCAACAATAGTTGATGATGCAAGAGAAGATGGTGGGGATGTCATAAGAGTTTTCATCCTCTGCAAGAGTTCATAATCATCACCGTTGATAGTCTTCTTGCCTCTTTGAGACTCAGATCAGAATGCATTTTATCATTTTGACCGAGGGTTGATTGGGAGTGACCCAGTTTGGTTTGCCATGAAGCTTCTAACAAATATCTACCAGATGGTTCAATCCGCTACAGTGGGTGAAAACACGATTTTCTGATCACCAAGAACCAGAGCCAGTTCTATCACCTCTATAATTTTTCTACCATGCCCTCGGGTGGTAGAAGATGTGGCCCTATTTCTTGAATACATAGCAGATGATACATTAGTATGAGAGCTGGAGGAAAGATCTGGTATATGAAGTAATATTGCACTGATGTCATCAAATGATGGAAGTGTGGAGGAGCTGAGAAGTTAAGTCTTAGCCACTTCATGATATGGCTTAATGTTTAACAGACATATAGAAGCTGGTAAGGTTTCCCGCTGTTTTTCTTGAACAAAGATGTCAGTGGAGTAGGGCTGAGCAATCTTCTAGTCTTGAATCATTCCTCTAAATTGATCCAAATATTTATGTAGACTGTCCCCTTGTTTTGCATTGAACATGGTTTGGAACACATCATACAACTTCTATAAGGTTTCCATACTAGAGTACAACTTAACACAGGTGTCCCAAATTTGTTTTGTAGTTTCAAAGTGAAAACATTGTTGGCCACATGATCTTCCATGCTATTAATAAGCCAACTAATGACTAAGGTGTCTTTCTTGAGCTATTTCACATAGGAAATATATTCATCAGTGGGTGGGGCTGGTTTGGTTAAGTGAACTAAGTGGTCTTGAGTAATGAGAAACCTCTTAATTGATTGGGACTACTTCAGATAATTAGGTAACCCTCTCAAGGGTATGGCAATAATTTTAAGGAGATTATTTTTGCTTCCCATATAGTCTTCAACCATTATAATCAACAAGTAAACAACTTCTTATATGCAATATTGATATCCAACAAGTAGGTTGAGAATCAAACCGATGCAAATATATGAATCAATTCGAGAAGAGGGGAGCAAATTGAACTTAAATAGTATGTATCATAAATCTTCTATCCAAGAGAAGTCCAATTGTTGTATCATAGAAGATAGATCTCATACTTTTATCATACATGAAGTCAAAATCAGATTGAAGAAGGGTTTTCAACCAAGAGAAATAGGTAAGTTACTATCTTATTTAAACAAGCACTAAAACAGGAATGTGAGACTAATCACATGCTACTCATGCCAATTAGAGAGGATTACAATCTTCGTCAATTAGGAGATTACCTCAAATCAAACTAGATCTAGAATTAAACTTGAATCAATTCAAAATCCAGATCTGAAATCAAATTCAAATCTTTCAAAGAGGGAAGTTTGCTTTCTTTATAAATGTGCTACCTAGCAAGTGAAAAATAACACAATCTCTTCTTCTTCTTTCTTTCAACTGATTAGGAAACAAATACCACTGGATATTTTACTTTCTTGTCTTAAAACAAACAATTTTTGGATGGTTTTAAGAAGGAAACTTCTTTTCTCTAATTATGCGCCAACTTTGGATGATAGAATCATGCCTTCTTTGGCCCTTTTTTTTATTTTTCCCTTAAATCTTTTAGGTAAGATACCAGAGAGGATACGATAGCTAATGAAATACCAAAAAACAGTTGCAAAGACCAACAACCTTATAAAAAATAAAAATAAAAAATCCTTCTCGGCACCCTCTCAAACAATCTTTTGCCAAGCTCTTTGGGAAGAGTCAAGAAGAGCAACAACTAACCAATATAATAACTCCTAAACATGGTAGAAGAACAAAAATAACTCATAATAAACTTGGAGGACAATAGCAAATATAGTGAACCTTGATTCATACAAAAATTCCAGCCACAAACATCAACATATATGCAAGAGAGCAATAACGCAATCATTCTTGCATGAGGAATAAAAATTGAGCATAATCACCATGGACGAACCACTTTCAAAACCAAGAATATAATCACCAACTTCTCATTCAGTTTGGATGAGAAATCCATCCATAAACCATCTTATCAAAATAAAGAACTATTAGCAATAATCTCATAAGAAAAAAACTTATCTTGGCTCAACTTTAAGAGAAAATTGCTTCATCAACAAGAACAACTCTAAGTGAAGCTTGAACAATTGAGCCTTTCTAATTTTCATCTTGACGTGGGGATCCTAAATCCATTGTTCTGATATCATATTGAATTTAGGATCTCATGACAAGGTCCTAGACCAAGGTAGTGAAAGAGGAAAGGAAGAAAATGAAGAGAAGAAAGGAGAAGAGAGGAATAAGAGAGAAATTAGCTAGAGAGATGGAGAGAGAGAGAGGGAGCTTGGAAGAGGAGATAATTCTTTTGAGTTTGGATCCCATGATTAGAACCTTGAGTAAAGTAAGAGAGGGAGAGGAGAAGAGAAAAGAAGAGAGAAATGGAGAGAGAGAAAGCCTTTAGGCTAAGAGAGAGCTTGGACGAATTAAGAGAAGGGGAGAGAGCTTGAATGCTCTACCCCAAGACAAGGGCCTCTATTTATTATTTTTGAGAGGATGATACAATATCCATAATGCCCCTAGGGCTACAAGTTTTACATAAGAAAAGACATGTTCCTCCTTGATTAATTACACCCTTGTGTCATCTTTATGATATGTCTTCTTATTTACCATGATGCCACCTCTCTTGGATGTGTGGGCTTAAGCCCATTTTCTAACACTCCCCCTCAAGTTGGGAGTGAGAGAACATCATAAACGGCCAACTTGCTGCAGATGGTGTATAAGATCTTCCTGTATAAAATGGTAGTCCATCATATCTTCTAACACTCCCCCTCAAGCTGGTGGTCTTTTTGTTCTTTACCTGGAGACATAGTTGGCATAGTATAAGAGAGAGTAAAACCACTCCTAGCTATAAGACAAAAATCCATACACCAATGAAATGGTCATAGTCAAAAATACTTTTTGCTCAATTTTACAAGCGAAAAAGTAGCCTTACTGTAGGGGCACAGAGTCTACCCACTTTCTCAGGGTAGCTCAGAAAAATACCTCTTGGGTGAATAATAGACTTGACTCACACTGGATGTTGGGCACACTCCTATCCTCTATAGGTAATGGGTCTATAGGCATTGCTTGAAAGTGTAGTAATAAGCTCCTCCATGTCGGTGTTCCAACACAAGGCATCGACTCTCAAATGGTAGGAGTAAAGCTGCCAAACAAGGGGGTAAAAGGTAGTCACCGATAGATTATATTTTGGGGCCATGTAATTTCTTTTTCATCAGAGTAACCAATGTTAATTAACAACTGAGAAGTCCTTCTTCAATAATAATATCTCAGTCAAAGAGAAACAATAGCAACAACGGATATGGGCCAATGCCCAAATAACATGTACCAAATAATGAAAGTCCTTAATAAGGACACATAAAATAATCCGCTGCAGATCTATTCTTGAATAAGAAGAATGTGTACCAAATAATGAGCTGGAACTGAGTAATGAGAGACCTTTCTTTTGTTATATAATTCTCCATATAAAGTCTCATTCTTGATGGCACAAAATGGTTCGAAAGATGAAGCTTTCTATTACTACATGAAACTTTTCTGCTATTTGGCCTTTTCTTCTTCAGATGTTGATTTCTCTTTCTGAAAAAAATCTGATCTCAATGATTTTTTTTTTAGTTGGAAACTAGACTCAAATATTTTTCTAAATATATAAAATTTGATATTTGAAACATATTGTAAGAGAGTTAAAAAACTAATGCAAAACATGAATTGGGAAAGACAACTAGACGAAAAACGAGAAACTCCTCTTGTTTCTTTTTCTTTTTCTTCTTCTTTGTCTTCCTCCCCTTCCTCTCCATCTTCTTCTCCATCTTCTTCTCTTTTTCCATCTCAGATTTTTCCTCGCTCTGATACCATATTGAATTTAGGATCTCATGATTAGAACCTCGAGCAAAGTAAGAGAGAAAGATGAGAAGAGAAGAGAAGAGAAGAGAAGAAAGAAAAGGGGGAGAGAGAACCTTTAGGCTAAGAGGGCTTGAATGAATTAAGAGAAGGGGAGAGAGCTTGAATGCTCTACCTCAAGCCAAGGGCCTCAATTTATTGTTTTTGAGAGGATGATACAATGTCCATAATGCCCTTAGGGCTACAAGTTTTACATAAGAAAAGACATAGTAGATATGCTCCTCCTTGACTAATTACACCCTTATGTCATCTTTATGATAAGTCTTCTTATTTATCATGATGCCACCTCTCTTGGATGTGTGGGCTTGAGCCCATCTTCTAACAAATTCTTAGGATGAATTTGAGAGAGGAGAGGGGAGACTTAATGATCTACCTCATGCCTTAAACCTCTATTTATAGATGTAGAAGGAAGTTTACAATGCCTACAATGCCTTTAGGGCTATAAACTTTGAAAAAGAAAAGACATAAGTAGTTATACATCTTCTTAGATAATTACACCCTTGTGCCATCCTTATGAGAAAACCTTTAGATTACCTCCTTGATGTGGGGAAGGTAAGTACATTGATGCCACTTCGAGGTGTCTTCCAACAATAACTATCCATTTGATACATTGCAACACAATGATTGTAATACATTGGCACAAAGTACATGTATTTCCTCCATATGTATGTTGTCTTTGGTTGAGGCTAATCTAGAGGTGTTGTATGTGACACCTCTTGGGTTGATGGCACAATAGTGTCCATGTCACCAAAATTATATCTTCATTGTGGTTGATAATAAACACGACCATCCTTGTGGGACTTGTACTTAACATCTATTGCATCAATTTGATGTTCTTCATTTTTATCAACCACATTTTCATTATCTCTAACACAAAACCTCCATAGGGGTTTCCTTCTAAAATGATTGAATCAAAGTCATTTTGACCTAGACCATATATTTGTCATTCTCTTCTTCATTATCTTCACCATCTAAGTCAAATTGTGAGAGAAACTATCAATAAAATCTATCATCATCATCCAAGAGTTTCTTGTAAACCTTAATAGTCCAAGGACCCGATGGTTGTCTTTTTTAAAAATATAATTTAAGTTTATCAAATCCTAGTTATCATCATTATTATTCCTACCATATCTTGATGCTAGTGCATTTCAGGTCTTGAGCTTCATGTTATGATAAAAATAAACAAGATCGTTAAGTGATTTTTATTTAATTTGTTTCATAGTTTTTTATGGATAGAAGTAAATGTACTTGTTAGAAGATATACACAAGCTTGGTTGTCATTGATGTAATTATCTTATGATCTTTGTCCCCCTTATTCACTCTTTCTAGGGTGAAGGGTATACTTGTAATATTTTATTTTTTTACACTATAAATAAAGCTTAAGGGAGAGGGTTAGGACACAAGTCCATAACCCTATTCTTTCCTTCCTTTCTCTCATTGACGTGCACTCATCTTTCCCGTCTTCTCCTTGACGTTTTCTTCTTCTTCTTCCTCTCTTCTCCTCTCTCCTCCTTTATTCTTCTTCTTTCTTCTCTCCTTTGCCTAAGGTTGTTATCTATGGAATCCTGAAAATCAACATGGTATTAGAGCATTGATTGATTTTCTGGACTCCATCTTACTTTTTTGCTCGGTTTAGTAGAAGATTGCATGGGTTGGTTGGTTTTTGAGATGTGAAAGAGCTGTTAAATTCGGATTCAGAGATATAAGTTATTTCTCTTACTTGCTTCCCTGTGTCTTCCATATTTGAAGCTCTAAATACATCATGCTTATGTACAACTACATATATTAGAAGTTTTTATTGATAATTAGCCTATACATGTGTTGTTCAAGGTGGTTTTACCGATTATTTACACTATGAAATTCAGAACTCAATGAGTAATTTCTACTGGGCCTATATTTATCATATCTCTGTGCTATCGGTATTGGTATCTCTCTGGTATTGATAAGGCTGCTCAATTTTTCTCTCGCATCTGGTTCTTCGTTCCTTTTTTTTTGTTGTATCATGTTTTGAAAAACGTAAGGGAAGCAAAAAATCTTGTTTGTCTCTAGAAAATTGAACGAGACTATGAATTTGGATTCGGAAGCAACAAGAGGACTTTTCTTGCTTATGAGAAGTAGTTTTCGAAAACTCCTAGTGATGTCTTTGGTGAACCAAACATGAATGATGAATTCGGGTGGCTATTATTATCACTCATAAGACTTGAAACTTGCAGTAGCCTTATTGTTATGTTGCTCGTAAACGTGTTGGCATTGGTATTCATTTAGACAGGATTCACACTTTCTCAATTGCATTTGATTCCTAGATAGCATAATATGATTTTGCTTCTTCTCATGTGAGGATGTGAATAACAACATATCTGTTTAAAAAAGGGAAATTATTTGGAAATTATTTGGTTATGTCAATAATAGCAGAAGATGTTTTACTTGATATTACCTTTTGAGCTAGTGATATTTGACACGTCTTGTTAGAAAGAGTTTCCTAATATAGATTGAAGACTCTTAGACATATTTTACTTGCCTATCTATTGGTGATATTTGACACATCTTGTTAGAAAGAGTTTCCTGATATAGATTGAAGACTCTTAGACGTGTAAGAAAGAGTTATTTGCCTATTGGATGCAACTATCATTCAGGAAAGTTTTTGTTTTTATAAGTGGTGGTCCACGAGAGATAATGTTGGCTGCAACTGGTTATGTTTCCAGTAGTCACATTCCTATCTTTTAGGGAAGTATTGACACGGATGTTGGGTTGTTGCTACCTTGTTTGAAGTTGCTAGTCAAGTTTCTAGTAGGTCACGTTCCCAGCAAGACGTTGTTGTCTTCAAGTTGTTGGTTACATATCCTTTTGAACTAGCAACCTTCCATTAACATATAATTGAGGCTAGTTGGAAAATTGATTTATATGACTGTGACCAGACCGAATATTTCTTTTGCAGTTAGTATGGTCAGCCAATATATGCATAAATTGATTTCTCATTGGTTGGCATTGGAGAGGATTCTCAGGTACTTGAAAAAGGCACCGGGACAAGGACTTCTATGCAAGTGCCATGATCATTTCAATGTTGGAAGATAGGGCCCAAGCCCACACGACTAAGGAAGGCTCACATATCCAAGTGTATTAGAAGATGGGCCCAAGCCCATAAGACCAATGAAGACCCATGCATCCAAGAGATACAGAAGACGGGCTCAAGTCCCACAGATCAAGGAGAAGGCCCATTGGCTCACATACAAGATGTCAGGATGGTAAATAAAGAGTCATCTCATAGAGATGACATTGATGTAATTAAGTTAAAGTTCCAGGGTTAAAACCCTAAACCCTATACCCTAAGTTCAGGGGTATTATTGTAATATAGTATTTTAATAAATCTATAAATAGAGCATCAGGGGGAGGGTCATAACCTCTTCTCCTCCAATTTTCTCCCAATGGTGTCTCTCTCATTTTTCTCCATGACCTAAATCCATGGAGTCCTGAAAATCAACATTCAATATCGAAATTTTTATAGATACAGATTAGGCTGGATCCCTAGATGATAGAAAATCTACTTCAGGATACTGTACTCTAGTTGGAGGCAACCCTGTTACATGGAGGAGTAAAAAACAAAATATAGTTGCAAGATCCTGTGCAAAATTAGAATGTCGAGCGATGACACATGCGGTGAGTGAGATCCTATGGATTAAATCCCTTCTAGTAGAATTGGGATTCAACAAAGAAGGCCCGATGGAACTCCACTGTGATTATTAAGTTGCAATCCTCATTACCTCCAATCTGATTTTTAATGAGAGAACTAAGCATATCGAGGTGGACTATCACTTTGTGAGAGAGAATCTGCAAGTAGGTATTATAAATCTTAAACATGTCTCAACTAATAGACAGCTTCATGATATATTCACAAAATTAGTTAATTCCAAGGTTCTCTCCATTGTATACACCAAGGTGGAGGTATATAATGTTTTCTCACCACCAGCCTGAGGGAGAGTGTTAGAAGTTATTGGCAAGCTTGGGTGTCATTGATGTAATTATCTTATGATCTTTGTCCCTTATTCACTCCTTCTAGGGTGAAGGTTATACTTGTAATATTTATTTTTTTAACCTATAAATAAAGATTAGGGGAGAGGGTTAGGACACAAGTCTATAACCCTATTCTCTCCTTCCTTTCTCTCATTGACATGCACTCATCTGTCTCCAATTCTCCTTAGTTCGGAATTAGCATAATCTAGGGTAATTTAGGTTCTTTCTAGGCTCTCTATTCTAGGGTTCTTGGTGTGAACTCTCTTGGGTTTGCTGCATCCATTGGGGAGTCTTTGAGGAGATCTTGGAAGGAAAAGGAAGAGGAATTACCTTTCTCTTTTGAGCTACAAGAGAGGTCATCTCTTTCACGAAAATTCTGGTTGCTGGATTGGTGTTGACGTCAAGAGGTATTTGGAGAAGGGTTGGCGTGAGCTAACCAGGAAGGAGGACGAATTCTGGTTGCTGGATTGGTGTTGATGTCAAGAGGTATTTGCTAATCTTATTCCAAGCATTAAGATTAGATTTATGTTTCTCTTTTACGTAAGGAACCAGTGCTCCATAAAATTGGAAGGAGCTTCCTTAACTAGCTGGGTTCATTCATAATTAAGAAAAGGAAACTCCTTTTCAAGGGGAATGAATTCAGTAAAGGGAAAGGGGTTGTTCTTGAGTCATTACAGCAAGTAAAACCCTCTTGTCTTGAATCATAAAAGAGGGGTTTCATATCTGAGTGCTTAAACAGTCCTTTAACTTGCTTGTTGCATCTATAATTGAGAAAAGGAAAATCCTTTTCAATCCTAACGAGAAAGGAGAAGTATAAGAGAGTTCTTTTCACAAAAAACGTGATAAGAAACCCTCAAGCAGTGCTGGATTCATATTCTTCCTCTTCTTCTTCCTCTCTTCTCCTTTCTTCTTCTTCTTTCTTCTCTCGTTTGTCCAAGGTTTTTATCTATGGAATCTTGAAAATCAACAATACTCTACTTTCTTTCACACCTAGATGATGCACAAGTTTGACATAAATTTTATTTTGGTATCCGTTGTAGGTTTAGAGTGTCGATCACAAAATGCATCCACCAATAACCTATAAAATACTATTTTTTTTAGATATTAACAAGAAAGCAGTTATTGGTAATGGCTTACATAAAATTTACACATTTGGATGGTATTCATCTATCGCTCTAATTAGCACTCTACTATCAACATTTTCATTTGTGCCTCGTATGATTTAATCTTGCTGATTGTATGAATTCATGTTGGTATATCCAATAATGTTGGCATTATAACATCTCATACTATTGCTATAAACTTAACACCCACTTCTAATTGCCAATTTATTTTATTAGATCTTAGGGTTTAAAACCAACCTACATAATGCAAATTGTGGGAGATCTATTTTTTCTAACGTTTATCTATTATATCATAGTACTTTTTGTACTTTTGAAAGAAGTTTGATTCAAGAGTTAGTTTAGTATGATGAATAACATCATGTACAAATCCCAAATGACGATATATTCTCATTATAAAAAAAAAAATAGGTACTTCTACTAAAGTTGACAATATCAAAATCACCTTCTCGACTTTTTTCAAAAACTCATCGTCGAATACTATATGCCCAACTTTTTTACCTTTCTTTGTTATAACCTTGTTTCCAAATTAGACAAATTCTTAATTTTGAAGCAAACAATGTTTTTAAATCAGATATGCATAAAAGGCATGCATATAAAGTTTCTTTAATATATATTACTTGAATATTAACTAAATTATTTAAAAATTATTATTGGCATATACTTTCAAGATGCAAGATTCTTAAGTATGATAAAATAAGTGGTGAATTTGATAATGCCAAGATAAATTATTTCTTTTCATTCTATTTGTTCTCGCATAATATCTAGAAATTATTCATGATTATAAATGATAGTAATAATTTTGCTACACTTTGCGATTGCCTTATGAGGACCTTTCAATTTGTAAATGTCTTTAATTACAATATTGATACAATGTGTGACACTTGATCTCAAGTATATGATCTGTCATTTCTCTTGCAACACTTGTCAGGCAATTTGTAATTTGATGCATTGTCTATAATTACATATATAATATTATCTTTATCGACTTCTACAACAACCTCATCCATCAATTGAAACAAGCATTTTGTTTCTTTCACTTTTCCTTGAGCATCGACCAATTTAATAAATAATGTTCCTTCGTTTGAATTGATGAGGAGGTTGATTAAACTTCTTCTAGTTGGACTAGTCCAACCATCACATATCAATGTGGATCCCCGCAACTAACCTCAATACCAAAATATCATGGCATGAAACAAATATAGTCAAAGCAATTGGGTTATAGCATTCTTCCTAACCTCAAACATTTCAAAGATATATTACTTAGAAGAAAATTCAAACATCAAATGAGGGGACAAATAATTTTTTGCATGTTTTTTACGTGATGTACAAATAAATAGCTATAGAAACACCATTAAGTTGCATTGTTGATGACACCTAATTCAATATAACTTCTACTAATTGGCGACTACTCTTTCCACCAAGCGACAACTCTTGCCACCTAAACAATGAAGTTGTGACTTAATTGCCACAATAGTTTCCCCTAGCTTCAACGAAGTCACTGTCTAGTAAAAATTGCAATGTAAGTTGACAACATGTTATAAATAGTTCATTTAAGAACTAATGATTTAATTAGTTATAATTTTTTTATTAATTTTTTAATATATAGCATGAGGATTGATCCAATAAGAAAAGTCATTTAGTGTGAAGCATACAACACACAATCTCAGACATTCGATCATAATCAACGATAATCTCAGCCGTCCGATCAACAGTTATCTCGGCCATTTCACATGTTTCTCACCAAATGGTTTTTGGTATTAAATCAACCACGTATATATCACTATCATATAATTTCATCTTACACAACTTCACACTACTGTTGTTAAAACCGAAATGGCTGCCAAACCGGATGGATAGCTGAATTGATCAAGTTCACCCAAAAAGAGGTGTCATTCAAAAAATAAAAAACAAAATGAATACCACCTTAAAGTTATGATTTATAAAACAATGTTTGATATTTTAAAACGATACACTGGTGTAGCTGATTAGTCAAGCATTTTCTTTATGTTTTGACAGGATCAACCTGGTCTGGCTGATTCTGACTTTTTTTTTTGTTTTTTTTGTTTTTTTTGTTTTTGTCAAGAACAGTTCTTGGTTATTTTAGAACCAGATAGGACTCCAGTTCCGGTTCAACCCAATTGAACTGGGCGGACTCCGGTTCCAACAGTGCATAACATGAATTAATTAACTCATGCAACTAAGTTCCCAGTTAGATAGCATATAGTACATATATAGAGCACTTCATTAACATTAAAACAACCATGTCGTTGTGAAGCAGAGATTCAAAGCCGAACCCGATTAGTAGGACCAGATCTGACTACATTACACGGATAAACAAAGAAGAGAATAAAGGAAACAGGGAGGGTTGCTTGTCGGTGTCAAAATGTAGTGGTTCCTAGTAAATTCTTGCCAATACAGCCACAAATAGAGAAGATACCAATCTTGTAGTCGAATAGGAAAATATAGGGGGATAGATGTTATTTTGGCAAAGAAAAGAGACTATGGAGGTAGAAAAGGCGTCTAAACACACTTCTTTCCCACTGCTTCCCAGCTGCAATAAACGACGAGAACACCAGTCCAAAAACATGCAGAAACACTTGATCTTCTACATCGGGGAAGAGGTTTGGCTGCAGAAGGTATCATCCCACCATGGGTTTGGGCCATTACACACATCAACCGGATCACATTGCTTTACTTTTTAAGAGGAGACAACCATATAATTTTCACTTCATTTAACCCAGTGATTATCATTAGATTAGACATCATGTTATAGACACTTGGTAAAATCATATTGTTCTGTGTCCTATGTTGAAATGAAATGTGGTAGCTACATGTCTTTGTGACTAAGATAAGACAACACAAATGGGTTCCTCGTACCTTTCTTCTCAGATACAAGTTCTGCAAGTGTTTACTCTGCTGTAAGTTGGACCTGATCTTCATAAATTAGCCTTCATGAGGACAACCACCCTGTTGACAAAGCAGGTTGGTTCTCCGGGTGATCATCGAAAACAATCTGTTCCTACTTTTTTCACTGCTGTATTTTTCCTTGCTGGAGGTAATGAAAGTGGATACTTTCTTACTATATATGAACATAAAACAAACCTACTCATGTATAAATTTTCCATAAACCTAATCCATATCCTAAACGAATAAGAACGAGCTCAAAAAGCATGTGCAAGATGCTAGTTAAACGCACTTTTGACCCAGGGATCTCAGACCAATTAACAGACACCTCAACCGTGGTGATATCAAGTTTTTTGCATAGATACACCAATTCAACATCGAAGCACCACCTGCGTAAAATTAACATGCTTGAGTTAAATTCAAAAGTGGCTCATCCAGCAAGATCAACCAGATAAGTTGGATATTAATTGTTAATAAAGCTGTCACCTAAAGATCAAGTAAATTAGTCTAATGAATATGAATAATTACTCCTATGAAATTTTGGGTGCATGACTCGATAACAAACAAATGACTTCAATGTGTAACCTTGCCTTACTAAAAAGAAATTAAACATGTATATACTCTTTAACTTCTTTTCAGCATTCAGAGAAGGCATCACTAAAGGTTCATACTTAAATATGATCACAGGATCACTGATGTTACAGGTGCCTCAGAATATCATTTGACAAATAGCTGAAATGAAATGACCAATGTCTTATCCCAGGCAAGATTTACCAGAATGGTACGAGGTACAGTATCAGCCAATATGGTCGATTAGCCCTTCTTTATGAGTTTGCAGCAGCCAATATGTGCAAAAATAAACCAAAATTTTAATTTCAGACAAGACTGGAATCCCCAGTATTAGAGAATGCAAGTTTGAACTTTGAAGATAGAGCCCATCACTTCTAAAATCTACAGTCCCCCTCTTAGATTCTTGGTTAATCTTTCTAGCAGTAGAAAAATGGCCCAAAATAATGTGTGATGAACGAAACAAAAGGGGTTGCCAACAGTCAGTAACCCTGTAAATTATGTGGAGACTGAAAAATATCTGCTAACCATGTCTTATTGCACTGTACATTCAGTTTCACTAATTGGGAGGGCAATTCTCAACAAGGTTCGGTTCAACACCAGTTCTCCACCTGTCTTCTAGATTCATCTAGCACTTACTGCATGGCCCTTGCAAGTGACTGGGGAGAGGAACTCTCTATTGAAGTTTGACGTAGATGCTGTTCCATCGTGTATGTGGATTGAATGTCACAAGCAAATTTCTCAACCAGTTTCAAGTTTAGTGGGAAGTGTCACTGAGTTAATTTTGTACAACATCCTCATGTGAACGGCTCAAATGCATGCCACCGCTTCCCACCTCAATTATGCATAAGCACCAGAGAACTGCCATTGCCTTAAAAGAACACCCTCCCTCAGTTTCCCCTTTAGATCTCACCCACTGAATGGTTGGCTGAACCTCAATTTCAGTGGTAAATCTTTTGCCAATCTGGATCCAGCTGGCGTATGAGGCATCATAAGAGACTATTTGGGCTCCATCCACCTCTCTTTCTCAAATCCAGCAGTTTTTTGTGGCTCCTTAAGAGGCATAGAGCTTTCTTGCCTCTTAACAAGAGTTAGTCTTCTTCACTCAAAAAAAATAAATACAAGTTTGTCTTCACCCCAAAATTTCTGTCTTTCAATAATTAAAGGAGATTCACAAAGTTTGCATGATTCCTCATGAAAATGGGGTAAAAGTTCCACAAAGTATTGTTACCAAAGTTAGACCATCATATGGAGACATCTTCGATCAGCAAATTCTTTTTTAGACCTGTTAACCGTAGATGATGCTTCTAGGCAACTTGTTGTTCAGGAATGTCTTCCCTTGTAACCTTAGGGCTGGGTTTCTCCTCCCTCCTTTGTATGCTTACTCATTAACTAGTGAAGCTCGTCTCTATTTTTTTTAAAAATGGCTCCACAAAAAGGTAGCCATGTAGATGAAACGCTGTGCATACTGGATTTTTAATCAAATAGAGAAAAACACAAAAAATAGTAACCAAAAAAAGAAGTAATATAAGAGCCTGCAATTCAGGCACTAGAAATTTCTGAAAATTGAGGGCGAAGCTGCATAGCCCAGTGGCATCTTCTCGCATCATGAAGACCCAAAAGGACCAAAAAAAAACCAGAGCCTTTCACATCCATTAAAATTTTCTTAATGAGAAAAAAATATACAATTTTGCAGCTAGTATAAATATGACAGAAGGATGAACTTTGAGGTGCGATATAAACTTGATTATGTTTAGAGATTTTCATGTGCTATTAAAAAAAATCATGGCAAGACATACCAATGGAAATAAGCTTTTTTTCTTTTCTTTTGAATGTCAAATAAGCATTATGTCATATCTTCATTCTACATTCAAATTAAGAATTTTCAAGCAATAAACTGGTTGAGTTGTCACAGGAATCCATAGCAAGAATGATAGCTGTAACGTTAGGAAGGTTAATGACAGTATTCATTTTATCATAAATACCTTTTCAAGCGAAGATTTGTGAAAAGCTTCTGAGCCGCAGCCCTAGTAAACATCTTAAAACCACACTGAAATGCACAGAACCAATCATGAGTGAGTGAGTGAGAGAGAGAGAGAGACAGAGACAGAGACAGAGACAGAGAGGCAACATACTAAAGTTACCTGAGTATCACGAATGCCTGGCCCTGCAGTCAAAAGAACTACAAGATGGAACCCCTTCATAAGTAAATTCCGGTACCATTTGCGCTGAAACATTGAATGCAAGACATTTTTTTAACAACAATAGTGAATCAGAAACATCTACAGGGGTAGATAAAACCAGTGTATCATACTGTTGCAAGTGCCTGCTTCTCAAGATGAGCACGAGAACCAAAAGCTACAATTGCAACATCAGATATAGTAGGTGTTGCAGCTGACACCTGAGGTTCCTTTCTGGCCATTCTAATCTGACAGAAACAAACACAGAAAATTGATTATTTGCTCCTTTGTGCAGAGAAGAAACAATAAACAAGGTCATATTAGCAACAACAAAAAAAAAAAAAAAAAAACTAAATCTCAAATGTGAGAGACCTGAGATTCAAGCTTCTCAAGATCTGTAACCTTTGTTGCTCCATCAGCATCCAGCATTAACAGTAGTTCACCACGTGAGCAGAGCATCCCCTGTTTTACAATGCTTTCACATAATTAAAGAGTATCAATCAGGGGCTGTCTATCATGAATTTGTTTTTGGATTAACATGATCTCCGGGCAATACTGTTTCAAAGTATCACAATATCATAATAAAGTCCAAATAACAGGGCAACCTTATAGTCCAGTAATGTGGAAGCTCCACCAGGGTTTAAAAATCAAGGATATGATATGCAAGCTCAACGCTTAGATCTCCAGATCAGTGTTTTTATGGTCACACAGTCCTGTTTGACATCCATTTAATTGTTTTATCTGTCGAAAAGGATACAACTAGACCTTTATACTGTCAATTTGATACTTGGATTGTATGATTGATCAACTTTTTAGACATAAATCAATTAAGATAGAACCCCTTCCATACAAATAAATGCTTCCTTCACACATTATGTTACCAGAAGTTGTCAGTAAGAATAAATAACAGTCTGAATGTCAGTCTTCCAATTAGATCCCAGCAGGATCCCAGATAACTGATTGGAAGCTGAAAATCAATGCAGCAGAGTAGACTTGTATCATGTTCAGAGCAACTTACTTTTCTAATAGCTTCTCCCTTTCCCTGATTTTTTCCAAGAAGAATAACCCTTACAACATCAATGGTGTGCTTCCTCACAAAGTCAAAAGCTATTTTTTGGGTCCCATCTGTGCTCCCATCATCAACAATCAGCACCTGTTCATTACTAACCAATTACTTGAGAAAAATCAAAGAATCAAAGAAGGGAATATTGAAGAACTGTGTACAAAATGCACTCAGTTTAAATGGAAAATTTTAACTACACTTAATGGCAGAAAATGGAAATATTACAAGAACTTATCATAGCCATCGAAATAGAACTCATCCCACAAAACTCAATGCTTAGAAAAATCTGTGGTTATTAGTAGGGAAAAAGGTTTTCTAACTTTAGCTAGTCATTTTTTTATTGATCAAGACCAACTTGAACCTAGCATCAGAACAAAGCGTTCATTCTAATCAGTCAAATTCATGGCCTACTACGTTTTCTGAAAAACTATCCGAAGTCAGGAATCTGAATCCGACCCGTCGAATAATGTTCAGATCTGAAAACTTGTTAGAAAGTGAAACTAAAAAATTAAGAAAACTGAGGAATCTCATACCAAGAAGAATCGAATGCCGAAACTAATAATAAAGCAAAATAAATTTGAATAAATTAAAAGCAAAAATAAAAATAAAAAAGAGAAGAAATTTCAAAGAAGATAGGGTGAAATCCTGAGAGTATAGAGAGGGAAACTGATGCAGATGGGTCCTTGTCTGTCCATCTAAACGTTATGCAAAGATCAAGAGATCAAAAACTGAGATATGAAACTGAGACCCATTTCCTTCTCCAGTCAATCTCTCTTTTCTTTTAAAAGGATGTTTTCATATCATCTGAATTAATCAATGAATTATAACAACATCAGATCTTTCTACAACATGCAATTCAATTCAAAAGACAAAGAGGAAACTTAAAAAGGGAAACATGACTTTACTTGGTTTGATGAAGATGAAAAACATTGACAAGCCAAAGATTTAGAAGAGCACTCAACCGATGATCACTGATAAATCAGGGAGAAAGAGAAGAAGAGATGCATGGCAACAAGAGAAAGCGAGAGAGGAAGAGGGATTCAAGAGATAAGAGTGAAGAGAGTGACGATGCACCAATGCAAATTCAGAACAGAAAACAAGAAAAGCAGATGCCTTAACCACCTAAATGATAGGGGAATAATAAATTTAAGTGGCCACAAGTATTTTACATACACCAATGGATACATCCAACAGTTAAGGCTTGAGATAAAGATTCGGATATTTATCGAATCTGGAGCACTTGACTCCAGTTCTGTCTGGAAACAAGTCGAATATCTTATCTGATATCTGATTAATTTCCGTCAGATCCCATTTTTTATTAATATCCGAACCTTCAAATGTGGACTCGGATCGGAATAGGATAATATCTGCATCCATTTACAGGCAAGAGAAGGGGTGGGCTAGCTGGGGGTGGCTATTGGATCCACCTAAATTAATGTCAAGAAAGATCTAGTGTATATTAGTTGGGTAAATCCTGACTTCGGCTCATCATTTTGAGATGGGCCTAGACCCACCAGCGTCAACAAACCCAACAATGTATATTTCTATTGGTGCAATAATTTCAAAAATTTCCCTTACTTCCATTATCCAATTGCACGCATGCAATTGAGTCCTCTCTTCAACAGTCAATTCCCCTTCCAATTCCAGTAAGTGAGGTCCTAAGTACAAGTACGGACATAGACAGAAAAACCATTATTCATTACAAGTTAATTAGTGAAGGGAAAAGAAGAGTTTGGTTCTCGAACATGATGGTCCTCCAGCATCATTTCCTTCAATTGGAGATCCTATTCTATTTGATCTTGACTCACCCATTGCACTTGCAATATGTTCTTCTACTCATCATCCTTTGACTAAATATTTTTGTTTTGATCTCTCTGTCTCTCTCATACAATCCTTGGCTTCTTCTCTATCTCAAATGAAAAAAGTAAGAAGAAAGAAGGTTGAAGAGAGAATGACAGGGAGAGATAGTGGAGAAGAGAAAAATGAGAAAGAAACTGAGATGGGGGGCCTTGATGTCCCTCAACTTCTATTTATAGGTTAGGGTTGAGAGGGTAAAGTACAATTTAAAACATTCCCCCTACTTTAAATGAAAACCCTAATTTTTATCTCCTATTATGCGTGTCCCCTTTACATGAAATTTAGTCCATATATTTTATCCACATTAGCTCACTGACAATGTGAGCTATTACTCAATATTCAGCTTCCACACTAGACCAAACAACAACATTCTGCTTTTTACTTTTCTAGCTAACTAGATTTCCTCCTAGAAATACACAGTATCCAATGGTTGATTTTCTGTCAAGCTTGGAGCTTACGTAGTCAGCATCAAAGAAAACTTCAATCCTCAAGTGATTATTATGTTTGAAAAGAAGACCTTTGGGTAAATCTTACATGGATGCTCCATGAACTGGCTCACTACTTTAACTGCAAATGAAATATCTGGTCTAGTAACTGTAGCATAGATGAGTTTGCCTACTAGCCTTTGATGCATTGTTTTATCTTTCAGTTCTAAACTTTGATCATCATGAGGATCCAAGTCCTACCTCTATAGGTTTATCCGTAGGTTTAGCCCCTAGAAGACCATAATCTTGAAGCATATTAGTAATATATTTCCTCTGAGTCAGTATTGCTCCTTCCTTGCTTCTCGCTACCTCAATACCTAGAAAATATTTCAACTGACCCAAATCCTTAGTCTAAAAGCGATTCACCAAATGGATTTAATTGTTTAAATACTTGACTTGTCACTCCTAAATAAGATGATATCATCGACATATACCAACAACATAATAATTCCAAATGGTCGTTTCAGAATAAATAATGAGTGATCACAATGGCTTCTAAGAAATATCATGGATTTAAACACTTGACTAAAATTTTCAAACCAAGCTCGCGGTCTCTATTTTAAGCCATAAAGAGCCTTCTTTAGTTGACATACCTCATGTGTCTACCCCTGAGCAACATACCTTGGAAGTTACTCCATATAGACTCCTTCCTTGAGGTCACCATATAAGAAGGCCTTTTTAATATCTAGTTGGAATAGAGACCAACTTTGATAGACTGCAACAGAAATAAGTATACAAACAGAGGACAGGCGAGCAATCGGAGAAAAAGTCTAAAAAATATCCACCCCAAATGTTTGCGTATACCCTTTGGCAAGATGAGCCTTATACCATTCAACATATTTAATAGTATAGACCCATCAACACTCAACTACAACAACACCTGGAGGTAAGTCACATAGATCCCAAGTCCCTTTATCAGTTAATGTTTCCATCTCAACATCCATGACATTCTTCCAATGAGGTTGCAACAAGGCCTCCTACACTGAAAAAGGAATGGTGCAAGTGGAGATGGACAAAGCAAACTTACGATAGTTATCAAACAAAGAATCAAAGGAGGCAAAATGAAATAAAGGATGACAAGTACCTTGACGAACACCTTTCCGAAGGGCAATAGGAAGGTGCAGATCACTTACCTCAGGATCACAAGATGATGATGAATCATGGTCGGATGTGAGGAGGGGGTTTGGATCAGAATGAGATGGTTGTTGTCGGCGTTGGTATACCTGTAGCGGTTTTCAGTAGGAGCATCTCATGAGGCTAGAGCACATTCATCAACTGGAAGAGGAATAACCGGACTAGGTACAGAGGGCTCAAGTGGAATTGACTTAGATTCAAAAGTTGAAAAAAAGAAACATCCTCAAAGAAGGTAGCATCAGCAGAAACAAATGTTTTTTTCATAAATGGATAGTAACATTTGTACCATTTCTGTGTTTGAGAATACCCCAAAAAGACACACTTGATAGATCGTGACGAACTTATCCTTTGACTGATCAAATACATGTGCAAAGTATACACACCCAAAGACCCGAGGTGACACTGGAAACAAAGATGTAGTAAGTAAAACAACCTGAATAGGAATCTTGCCATCAAGAGCAGAAGACAACATTCTATTTATCAGAAACCTATAGTAAGAACAACATCACCCCAATAAGTCTTATGTACATTCATGTGAATCAGTATAATGCAAGCTACCTCAAGCAAATGACAATTCTTGTGTTTAACAACTCCATTTTGTTGTGGAGTGAACACACGAGAAGTTTGATATGATTCCTTATGACTGACAGAAAGAGCCAAATTTATGATTCATAAACTCAAGATCATTGTCTGTACGCAAGATATGGATAGAAGTTGCAAACAGATTTTTTATTTCATTATAAAATAGCTGAAATACATCAAAAGCTTCAGATTTTTCTTGCGTGAGATAAATCCAAGTACATCTACTAAAACCATCAATAAAGGAAGTAAAATACCTATGACCAAACTAACTAGTTATAGGACAAGGACCCCAGACATCTGAGTGGACTAAAAAGTTTACTTGTCTTATGAGATAAAACAGGAAATGAGCACCGGTGATGATTGCTCAGTTAACATGACTTGCATTAAAAAGTAATACTAGAAGGAAGATTTGGAACTACTTCAATCAGTTTTGTTGGAGATGGATGATCAATTCTAAGATGCCATTGAATAGGTGAATCAGCTATGTGTAGTGCATGTAAATTACTGTTTAGGTTGTGGCTGTCCAAATAGTATAGTCCCCCCTCTCTCAAGAGCAGAACCAATCACCTTCCTCATCAGAGATCCTAAAAGACACACTGAGTAGGGTAAAAAATTAGAGAATAACTCATAGACTTAGCCACCTAACTGACAGACAACAGATTTAAAGGAAATTTGGGAACTAACAGTGCAGATTGAGGGGAAAGAAAAGGTGTAGGGGTAGCATTTCCCATTGCCTGTACTAGTGAAAGTAACCCATTAGCAAGATTAACGTACTTAATGAGAACAAACTCTTTTAAATCAGAAAATAGTTAGGACATACCTGACATGTATTTTGTGGTACCGGAATCAAGAACCCAAGATGGAAAATAAGACACTGAGAGTGTAGTCATACCTGTAGAAGGAATCATATGTGCCAAGGATGCAAAAGGAATAGATAGTCGTGACATACGTTGGAAAATCTGTTACTGATGCTGTGATATTTTTTGTTGTTGTTGGATCAATTTATGTAATTCATCTAGAGCACCAGGTGGGTTTGTAGTTTCAGACCCTAGTGTTGTACCTTCACATGTAATAGCATTTTCCCATTGTTATGGTCTTGGGTTAAGTACTTATGTCTTCCGCTCTTGACAGGCAGGTATTTTGGGTAGTATTGGCTAGGTGCTTAACATTTGGTATTAGAGTTAGCGCTACGCCGCGGGTTCGATTCCCGTGTGCTGCAAGCGGCGTGTGGAGGTGTAGCCATGGGCAGAGGGGACGACCAGAGTGTGTTCCCGTACCATGGGTCATTGCTATAAGCGGAAGGGGCGACCAGAGTGTGTTCCCGCACCATGGGTCATTGCTATAAGCAGAAGGGGCGACCTGAGTGTGTTCCCGCACCTTAGGGTCGTCGCTAGAGTGGGCCGTCTCCAGTGTAGGCAGCCGTGGGCGTCGGCCTCGTGACGGTTATGGTCCTGGGTCAAGTACCTATGTCTTCCGCTCCTGACAGGTCGGTCTTTTGGGTAGTATTGGCTAGGTGCTTAACACCCATGCATGCCAACATTTATCTGAGTAATGATTGGTGCGTCCATAGTGAATACACTTGCACTGCCTCGGCCTCGGCCAGAATTATCTCTACCTCTGCCTCTACCAGTCCATGTGCATCCCTTAGACGTATCAATAGAATCAGATATTGTAGCTGATGCATTAAGGGCAGTAGCTTCACCCACTTTAGTATTTTTTCCAGCTCTAGGCACAACAGTCTTTTTCAGCTCTCTATACCCTATTAAAGGTAGTAATAGGGGTGGCATCGAACCGAGCTGGTTCGCAAACAGCTCAAAAAATCCCGAACTTGAACTTGTTTGAGATGAGGTTAGGGCTCGTTTAAGTAAACGAGTCGAGCTCCAGCGAACCGCGGTTCGGTTCGGCGACTCGTTACTTAACGAGCAATTTCGGGCCAAGCCCTAAAATTTTTCGGCTTTTTGTCTTCCTGTCCTCTCTTCGACTTTGTTCTGTCTTCAGGCTTCGATTTCAGGGAGTAGCGAACCAGGGATTCGACATGTGTCTTCCCTCTTCGGCGTCTTCGTTCTTTGGCGTCTTTGTATTCCTCAGTGGAGGGGATGTAGTAGAAGCTGGGTTATGCGATGGACGGTGAACTGGTGGGAGACGAAGAGATTTGCGAAGGGCTGGGTTGGCGATGGTAAAAGATTTGTCAAGATTTTGGAAGCATGTCAGTCCGTTTGAGACATCAGCGTAGTGGAGATACCGTCCTCGGTTCAGGACTTCATAGTTGATGATGACTAATGGGCGTAACGAAGGAGCTTTGCTCGTGCGTTCTTGGCTCTACAGGTTTAAAATTTGTGGAGGAAATTTCTGTTTGCTGGGTGTGCCAACATCGATTACAACGGCGGCTGGCGCAGGGCTGGAGGTTGAAGACGATCTCTAGGGTTTGAACTGAATTGATTCGGGTTCGTCTGGTTGACTTGGAAATCCTAAGAAAAACAACATAAATTTTATTGTTAGTGTGTGGGATTTGAACCCACGACCTCAACTTAAAATTTAAGAAAATGACCTCTAATCCATCTCACCTTGAGTGATATCTTTGGATACATTTAATAAATATTTGAATAACTAGAAAATCAGTATACTTGTTTTTTATGCCATTTCTCATTTATTTCATATGAATTAAATAATTTTACATGCAAATATGAATTTATAAATGCATATTGATGAAAATTTTAATTTAGGCTTTTATGCATACTTAATTTTCTATACATATTTTTGGTTGACATAAATATAAGGAATTAATAATTGGCATAAATTTTAGTCAATTATCTTGATGTCATATTTTTGTTTACATTTGACTAATTGAGTAATAGCCATAACATTCTTAATTATGAAAATGTTTAGTGACATTAAACTTAGTCACAAAAATTTAATGACATAAAAAATTGTGATTAATTATGGAGATATAATTATTTAACCCCACAGTGTAAATGTTTAAGTGATTAATCAGGATGAGATAGAAATACTAAAAAAAAAAAAATTCTAGTTGCCCATAGGCCTAGAAAATTTCTTGATAAACAAATTTTGATCCCATCATAAAGTGATATAAATCGTTTATGTGTTATAATCTAAGCCCACATGAAAGATTATAATGACATATTGATTTATTTGTTTGAATTTATTTACATGGATAAATATTCAATATTTGACTTCATTGCATGTTTTAGTATGGTTCTTGTTTATTTTGCAGTTGTTCAAACTTTATTTGTTCTAAATTTTGATTCCTCCTATATTATTCCTCTGAATGAAGACAATTAAACTGATTGGAAGGAGAAAATTCTCCTGTCATTGAGGTGCATAGACAATTTTAAGCAGGGTTAATGTATAAAGGTTATGCCCAATTTTAGGTAAAGGTCATACCCAATTTTAGGTAGAAGTCATGCCCAATTTTAGGTAGAGGTCATGCCCAATTTTATGTAAAATGTATGCATAATTTTATATACGATTTATTTGACATGTATTTTATACAAAGTTTTAAATGTAGGTTTGAGCTTAAACTCAGCTCGAGCTCGAGCTCGGTTAAAATTATTGGGCTCAAGCTTGATTATAATTTTAGGCTCGAGGCTAGGCTCGGCTCGAGCTCGAGTTCGAAATATTTAAATCAAGTCTAGGTCAAACATAGGCAGGTTCGGGCTCGACTCGATTCAATGTCACCCCTAGGCAGTAGAGAGGTTAAGTATTTCATCAGAGGCCAAAATTTGGGCCTTTATTCTGTCAAATTCATAACCCAATCCATCTAGAAATTTTGCCACATGGAGTTGAGTCTGCTATTTTCGGAGTTCCCTTTCATCCGTAGTAAAAGGATGAAAGACTATAATTTCCTGCTAGATATTCAAAAAAGAACTGTAGTAGTCTGTCACAGTTCTATTACCCCTTTTCAAGCCAAAAAATTCTGTATATAATTCATAAAACCCTGGAAAGATTGCTCTCTTGTCCATAAAGAGCTTCTAAAGCAGCTACATAGCCTTGGCAGTTTCAATGTTCATAACTTGGCTCCTGATATTAGATTCTATGTTGTTGACAAGCCAAGTCATCAATTAATTGTCTCCATCCTCCCAATCATCATCCTGAGGAACACGAGGGTGAACTCTAATAAATTTTAACTTTTTCCTACCATTCAAGTACATTCTAATAGATTTGGACCAAGTAATATAATTATTACCATTCAATCTATCAAAGGTGATAGAGATAATACCTTTACCATCATGATTATATGGCTCCTTTGCTGAAGTGTAAACCTCACCAAAGTTAGCCATTTCAGATATAATAGATCAAATAAACCTTAGAAAAAATTCCAAATCAACTAGCTCAAGTGGGCTTGACAACGTAAAAACCACAATTAGGGGTAGATATAAGATGTGCACAGATCAAACAATCCAAAAAATCCAACAAGGGGATCAAATTCAGAAGATTAAGTGCACTGGAACTTGCATTGGGCTGAAGTTAGCAAGTGCGCAGATGACGTCAACAGCCATAGTTCTGGAATTGTAGCGCACACCTCTAGATCAGCATAAAAAAACCTCTTTTGGCAGTTTAGAACATCAGAATCAGTTCTTAAAACAGTATAACCAAGAACCCTAGGATTATGGTAGAGAGAAAAGGAGAAAAAATTGGATTTCTACTAACCAGTAGCCAAAAACAGGAAAAAGATACTTCCTTTATGTAGGCGTCTGATGAAAGAGGAGAAAAAACTCACAAAGATCCTTCCCAGATGTGATCTACTGCTCTGATACCATGAAAAAAGTAAGAGGTTGAAGAGAGAGAATGAGAGGGAGAGAAAGTGGATAAAAGAAAAATTGAGAAAGAAACTGAGATGGGGGGCTTGGACGTCCCCTAGCTTCTATTTATAGCTTAGTGTTGAGTGGATTTAGAACAATTTACAATATTGCCCATACTTTAAGGGGGGGGGGGGGGGGGGGGGGGGGGGGGGTTAGCGCACCTTTGGTTCAACTTCAACTTCAAATTCAAATTCAAATTCAAGTGAATAATCTAATTCAACTTCAAGTGAAAGTTGGGTGTTAATGTGGACGAGTTCAAGTGCACTAGAAAACAGGTTCTAGCGTTAGTACCCCAAAATGAAAAATATAACTAAAACAAGAGAACAAGTAACTTGTTATAATATACTTAAATAGAACATATATACCTACACAAAATTAACCAAAACAAACATGATTACTACACTAATAAGTAATTTAATGTAGAATTAAAATAAATTAATATACTAATTAATATTAATTAATGATTGCAGTTTATCGTACATTAATACAATAATTACATGTGACAATTAACTGTGCACTGATTAATTATAAAAAAAAAGTATAAAATAACAGAAACAAATATAATAAATAAATTAATTTATTTATTAATAACATAAGATATACTTTAACATAAAAAAGAATAATTAAACAAAAATAATTGATCAAATGCTAACTTTAACAATATTTTAATTACCACTCTTAAATCACTAATTTAATACAGTAATAAAAAATGAATATAATAAATATATTATTTTATCAATAACACAAGATATATTTTTACGTATTATTAATTAATAATATATTTCCAATAAATTTAAAACCATTGGTTTAATTAATTATAAAAATGGGATAATTGAATCAAAATAATTGATCAAATGTTTACTTTAACAATATTTTAATTACCACTATTAAATCAATAATTTAATACAGTAATTAAAATATGATTATAATGAATAATAAAAATATTATTTTATTAATAACACAAGATGGATTTTTTACGTAGTATTAATTAATAATATATTTCCACAAAATTAAAAATGATTAGTTTAATTAATTATAAAAATGGGATAATTATTTTGCTTTTGTAAGCAGCTGTCTTCCTCCTATCAGTCAAAGAAGAAAAAGAAACAGAAGGAAACTGATCGAGATATGGTTTCATTGTCTTTACATGTCCACCCAATAAATTCAAGATGAAACTGTCATCAAAGGGAGGATGGCCAATAAACGGTTAAGAATAAGAATGAAGCTTCAGCCATTACGAGTACAAGAATGTCTTAAACTAATTGACCAATTTTAACAGTGCAATAAAACAAGACAACTCCATAAAATAACAATATGCGAAGAATTTTCAGTAAATCAATATCGAAAGAGAAGTGTGAAGCTTCTGCTGATACCAGATCCGGATCTGCCCAAGAAGATCTACTAGTTTCTGCTGATACTATCCAGGAAAAAGGAATAAGGTTTTGCCTAGATGTACCCTCTCCTTTTGCAGAACTTTGTCAACAATACAAACAAGAAGAAAAAGTTTGTAAAACAAAGAAAAATCAAGGAAAGTGAGTCAATAATCATCTTCAAAGCTTACTCAATCAAATCACGGAAAAAGCATGCCACAGTGAGACCATAACGGAGGGTGGTGGGGAGATATCGCTCGATCCATTCCGTTCCCTTTGCCAGTCGAAAGTAGACGCAGAATCTCCCGCATGATTTGCAAAGAGAGGGAGAGAGAGACGAGAAGGGAGAAGGAGAAGCAGGAGAGGGAGAAGGGAGAGGGAGGCCGAGAGGGAGACGATGCCGAGAGGGAGAAGAGATCGGTAGAGAGGGAAAAAAATTTCAGGAGGAAGAGGTCGCGAGAAGCAGCGACCCGACGGCTTCAACCGGACAAATCAGGATTTTGGGCGGAATCCTGATTCAGCCGCTTAAGCCTTGGGCGATGTCAAGTGCATTACATGCTTCATTCACTTGGACCCGGCGGCTTCAACCGGACAAATCAGGATTTTGGGCGGAATCCTGATTCAGCCACTTAAGCCTTGGGCGATGTCAAGTGCATTACATGCTTCATTCACTTGGACCCAGCGGAGTGCACCACTAATGGGTTCAAGTCAATGAAGCATGTAATCACATGAACTTCAAGTTCATGATGACTAACCCCCCTTAAGTGAAAAACCTAATTCTCTATATCTCCTATTCTACGTGTCACCTTTACATGAAATTTGGTCCATAGTCATAGTTTGACATGTAGAATAAAATTATATCAAGAAATATAAATAACAATAAGGTAAAATAACCAAAATGCCCCTGTTATTGTTTTTCAACATCAAATATCTCTCCTATTCTATGTAGAAGACATTGAGGTGTCCAAAGAGGAAACAAGCAGGCAATGCAGGCATTAGTATCGAGACAAACATGGCAATTGTGCGATCCCCTTCTTGGCACAAACATTGTTGCACATAGATGTGTGTACAATGTTTAGCATAACCGAGGCAAAATAGTTGATGGTACAAGGCCCAAATGGTTTCCAAGAGATACACTCAAACATATAAGATTGAATATTTTGACACCTTTTCTCCTGTAGCTCAGTTAGCTTCACTTCAAATTCTTATCTTTGTTGCCATAAATTAAGAATGGCCCCACTTCTGCTTGATGCAAATAAAGCTTTCCTCTTTGGTAATCTTAATGAGGAGATTTATATGAAGCAACCTCCAAAATATGTTGCTCAAGAAGAGACTAGGAAAGTTTTAAAATAAAAAAAGACAATATATTTTCTTAAAAAAGGTCATATATGAACAAAGTCTGAGAGCATGGTTCGAGAAACTCAGTAAAGAGGTTATGGTTGTTATGTTCATGCATAGTCAGTCCGACCACTCAATTTTTGTCCTTAGGAGAGAGACGAGAGCAGTTGTTTTGATTGTCTACGCAGATGATATCGTTAGCATTAGAAAGTGATTTGCAAGGGGTTCATGAAGTTTAGAACCACATAAAGGTGGATTTTCAAACTGAAGGCTTTAGGGGTAGTTTCTAAACAATAGAAATAGCAAAAAAAAAAACATAAACTTAGACTTACTTTGTCCCAAAGGAAATACATCACTAATTTACTTCAAGAGAAGGGGTTACTTGGGTCTAAACCTGTTAAGACACCTTTGTAGAGCAATTTGGGTCGTCATAATGAAATAGTCCTTTTTTTGAGAGCATAGTCATGTGTAAAGTGAAGAAATCAGCATTGAAAGTTAATTGAAAATCTATCTATGATATAATGACAAGACCTAATATCTCTTATGTTGTTATTGTAGTCAGTCAGTTTATGAAAAAGTCAAAGAAGATACACATGGAGCTTGTGTACAGAATTTTGTGATACTTGAAAGGAGATCTGGGAAAGAATTTTAGAAAAAAACTCTATAGGAACCCTGAGATAATGCAGGATCCAAGTTAGAAAGTCCACCAATTGATGTTGCACATTTGCTAGGGTTACTTAGTTACGTGGAAGAGCAAAAAACAAAATTTAGTAGCTATTTGGATTGCAAAAGCTGAGTATAGGGCCATAGTTCACAATCCGTGCAAGTTCATGTGGGTGAAATCCCTTATGGTTGAGTTAAAGTTCATTGTTAAAGAGCCAATGAGCATGGGATGTGACAATCAGACAGCCATAGATTCATAGCTAGCAATCCAGTGCTCCATGAAAGAATCAAATACACAGGAGTGGATTATCATTTCATTCAAGAAGCAATAATGAGTGGTAAAATTATGACTCCATATATCAAGCGTAGGGATCAAATTGGAGGTTTCTTCACAAAGGCCTTTTGAAAGAAAGAGCTTCTTTTATCAAGCTATGCTATTTGATATGTACACTCTAGCTAGCGTATGGAATAGTATAAATCAAGGATATTATTGTCATTAAATTCATGAGTAGAATGGTCACCATCCTCTCTCACTCTCACATAAACTATTCAGAGTTTTATCATAAACTACAATTTATTTTGTTTCATGGAGAGAGGGGATTTATGTCTTATTGTTATAGAAAAAAAAAAATTGAGGGGTCAATCCTAAACCCTGATAGTCGGCCATTCTCTAGTGCGTCAAGTCTCTTTCTTCCAATGCTCTTCTTTTGCTTCTTCTTTCTCTCTCTTACCAGCCTAAATTTATAACGCTACAATCCAAACCCTCTAAAGAACATATAACCATCTTTAATTGCCTTGAAAGTACACTGGTTGTTACACAGCATGCCCTTCTAATCAAGGTTATTACACTAGTTGTTCTTTCCCTAGTAGGTCAAGCCACTAAAGTTCCTAGGTATAGCTTTGAGTAAAATCTCTTATAGCAAAGAATGCACCCTTAGGTACCTTAGTATGTCAAGTAATATCTCAGTCACTCAGCGCACTCGAGAGATGAGACAATGTTGGGAGGAGCGCATCGGCGCTTGAGGCTGGGGTCGCATCGCAGCTCTCCTTGTCTACAAGGGAGCTGGAGGGTGATCCTCAATGACATACCCAGCCCAGAACCTCAGCCGATGAGGAGAATACAGTTGCGGCGACTCAACAAAGGCATGACAACCTCGGCAAAATGGCAGTATGGGCTCTAGAGCATGGCAAGAGGAAGAAATACAAAGAGGAAAGAAAAACGACAAGCATGGGACTCATTGTGGGTTTGTGGCGACTCAGAGATTACACTAGAATTGAGTTCATGCATGGGACTCAGAGATTTCATCATGGCTCGTGTTTACCTACCAGATATTTTCGGTTTCTCTTCCTGTTGGAAAGTGTTGTGAGACGCTATCTTAACCATCAGAGAGAAATTTGCTGAGGTACCACCGTCAAAAACCTTAAAATCCCCTGTCCCCTCCAAAAACGACTTTCATCACTTCCTCTCCCCCCCCCCCCCCCCCCCCCTCGGTCCAAAAACCAGCCAAAAAAGTCTAAACCCTAAGCCACTAAATCAAACAAACTCCTTTGCCCCACCCCCCTAGAAAATCCCGCATCCCACTGCTCAGAACCCTACCATACACTTACCCTCTGACACTTTCTTGACGAGAAAGAAGACGCTGAACGCAGCCTTCATCATGGCCAAAAAATCCGACTATTGGAATAGTACAAATTTTGCACCATGGATCCACGATACTTTCCAACTTGATTACTTGCCCAAAATAGCTTGGCTGGAGTCTCAGAAATGGCTGGTTTTTTTCTCAAATCAAGGGAGGAGGTGGATGATGCCTTGGAAACAAGAAAATGGGTGCAAGAAGAAGAGATGTTTGTATCAAAGTGGGAGGAGACCCCATTGTGCCGACCTCTCGGACAATGGGTCTCGGTCAGAGCCTTGCCAATCGAGCTTTGGTCGGAGGAGGTGCTAAACAGTATTTTCAGCTCCTTCAGAATTCTGATACTGTGGGCGGAAACCACATTGGAGAGAACAAAGTTGGACGTAGCGATGGCTTTTGTCGCCCCAACCTCCCGTTGGACTGAACCTTTTTTCTTGGAATTAATCTTCAATGAAGAGTTTGTATGGATAGAGGTGTCTTTCGGGGAAATTTGTATCTTGAGGTCGTCAGAGTGTCGTCGGACTCGAAGGGGATGCTCCTCTCCTGAGTTCAAGACCTTACCTCCCCGCCGAATCAACACAAAATCCATTCAACACGATCCCTCTTGCTTAGGTGAGTCTACATCACTTCTGAGTTCTGATTCAAACTCAAATTCGAATTCGAATTTTCTGGAGAGCTTTTTGAGATCTGCCTCCTCTGGCATGGTCCCGGTTTACGAGGCTATCCCGTCAGCTTTTTCAAATTTAAATCCCGAATCCCAAAAAGGAAAAGCTAGATACATGTCAGATTCCCCATCCTTCCCTTCTTTCCCCATCTCCAACGCTGAATCACCTCGCCCATCAGCACCAAATTTTCAAATTTCGAATTTGAATTTTCTGGAGAGTTTTCTGAGATCTGCCTCCTCTGTCGCGGTCCCGGTTAACGAGGCTATCCCATCAGCTGTCTCAAATTTAAATCTCAAGTCCCAAAAAGAAGAAAAAGCTGGTTACACGTCAGATTCCATCCCTTATTCACTGATCTCCAACGCTGAATAATCTCGCACATTAGCACCAAATTTTCAAATTTCGTCAGGATTCTCTTCCAGCCCCTTGTCAAAAACACCTTCCCACCCTGCTTTCCCAAACCCTGAAAATGTGCATTCCCCTACGTTTGCTTCCCTTTTTCCAAATTTCCAAAAAATCCCCAAACCCGTCACAAATCTTTTGTCCAACCCTTTTTTTCCAGAAAAGCCCTTACACGAACAGTTGTACCTCCACCTTTTCCCCCTCGTCCCAAGAAACCCTTCCGCAAAGCTCAAGATCTTGGGATACTCAGTTGATGTACGTTGGACACAAGCGCATTGATTGCCTCGAGATGACAAATGACAGTCTTAATCTCGAGACAAGTTCCCCAACCACGCTTCAAAGAAGCCCAACCATTATCACAACAGCTAGCTCTCGTGGTTCGATACCTTGAGCACCGAGAATACCGGGAATCATCTTGTTGACGGAGTCCTCTTCCCCTCAAGCTCTATATCTTTCAGGGAATGGAATGTTCAACTTCCAGGAGATGCTCACGATGGTTCCTGCTTCCATCTTACTCCTGTTGAGCAAGATTCCCCCCATCTAAGAACAGAAAGGTCGTCGCCCCCTGCCTCACCTCCTCGCACAAACATGGAGCCCGGACATCTTGATCACCCAGACACAGAATCCACACCCAAAATCTCCCCTCCTCTACACCTAGCCTCCCCCCTGTCCTAGCTACATATCAAAGACGAAGACGGCGTCAGGAAAATGATATTCCTCAGGGTGAATCCAGTTTGGCTAATCTTCGATTCCCTGAGAGATATAACAGCACTCAACCTTCCCCTCCCCCAAAGGACATATCGACTCGTCTAGTGGAGGAACTCCAAGTTGAACGTCATAGATATGATGATGAGACATGGCAACAGATGATGAATTTGGCGTGCCTTATAGGCGTTGTCTATAGGGGTCAATTGCATGGAGACAACACTGCGTCAGGAGTCCAAAAACGAGGTAACAAATGATTTTGTTATCTTGGAATGTTAAGAGGAATTGGCATTGTACGGAAGCGTGACATGATATCTAGCTTCCTCTCTCAATTTAAGCCCTCCATAGTAATCTTTCAAGAGATAAAATGTCAGGAAATGACTGATGTCATAGCCAAGGAGCTCTGGTCGTGCCCTTTGATAAAGTGACTGGCGGTAAACGCCATTGGTCACTCAGGAGGTATCTTTGTAGCATGGGACTCAACGAATTTTGACTCTCTTAATGTTACTGAGGGTTGTTTCTCATTTGGTGTCCAACTCTGAGATCACTCCTCTAGCAGAATATGGTGTGTGGGTGGAGTATATGGTCCAACCAGATATTGGGAGCGAAACCTTTTTTGGGAAGAGCTCAGTGAGCTTCACCTGACATGGAGTTACCCCTTGCTATTTGCGGGTGATTTTAATGCTATCTAATACTGTAATAAGAAGAAGCCTCCGCCAACCCGCATATCTGCCTCAATACAAGGTTTCTTGGACTTCATTGGCGGATATGGGTTGGATGGGATATCTCTTTCCGGAAAGAACTATACCTAATCTAACAGCCAGCAGCAACCAATCCTCTCAAAATTGGACCATTTTCTGGCCTGTCCTGACTAGTTGCAACTTTTCGGGAACATCACTGGAAGAGTTCTCAATAAGGTTGGATCTGATCAGTGGCCTATCATGCTGACCACCGCTTTTGAAAAATGGGGGCCCTCTCCTTTTTCGTTTTGAAAACTCATGGTTGGTTGAGAAAAATTTTGAAGCTCTTATTGATGGATGGTGGATTGAGGGTCCAAGCTTTGGAAGAAGGGAGCGGACCTTCCCTCTAAAGTTGTGATTCATAAAAGGAAAAATAAAGGAATGGGCCGCAAGACGTCGTACCTCTTTGGGTGTCGAGAAGGCTTCTCTCCTTTCTCAGATCGCTGCCTTGGACCTGGTGGAGGAACAAAGATACTTAACTTCTGCTGAGTTCTCTTCCCGAGTTTCTCTAAATTCTAATCTCAATATCATCCTGCATCAAGAGAAGATCCATTGGAAGCAAAGAACCATATTTAAATGGTAGAAGGAGTGCGATGCAAATACTAAATTTTTTCATGCCGTTGCACTAGCAAAGCAGAGATCCAACCAAATTACCTCATTATGTATTAATAATGAGATAACGTCGTGTCAGACCTCGATCACTAATGTGTTGATTAAGTTTTTCACAAATTTATATTCGAAGGAGTGTCCAAACTGGCTGAAGTTTCAACACATCAGCTTCTCTCGTTTGTCTCCAACAACAGCCTCATTGTTAGAATCTTCCTTCTCTACTGGAGAAATTGAGTGTGTCGTTTTAGGCATGGAAAGTGATAGGGTCCCTGGCCCTGATGGCTTCAATGGAGATTTTTTTAAAAGATTTTGGTCCCGACTCAAGGAGGATATCATTGCAATGATCCATGGCTTCTTCAGGAATGGCATCACCTTCCACAGCATTGGCGCATCTTTTATCACTTTGGTTCCGAAGAAAGCTAGTGCTGAGAAACCAAAAGACTTCCGATCAATCAGTCTTGTTACGAGTGCCTACAAAATCATTGCTAGAATTTTGGCTCATGGTTTAAAAGTTTTGGCTCATGGCAGCACATGAGCTTATTGATCACTTCCGCCATAACAAGGACCCGAGAATCGCCCTAAAGCTTGATCTGGAAAAAACTTTCAACAAAGTAAATTGGATCCTGCTTGATGAGATAATGGAAAAAATGGGTTTCAGGAAAAAAAAGAGATTTTGGATCAGAAGTTGCTTGGGCTCGGCCTCCGACTCTCTCATCCTCAATGGCTTGGTCTCTAGGTATTTCAAAGGGACTAGGGGGATTAGACAAGGTGATCCGCTATCTCCGCCTTTACTCAACATGGTAACAAAATTCTTCTCCTCTATGTTTTATTCGGCTGTTAATCTTGGATTGCTCCCCCCTACTAGCCCCCAACAGGCTTTTAATATCCACATCCTTTAGTATGCGGATGATACCATCATATTTGGAATCGGTAATATAGAAGGAGCTAGAAGGATCAAAGCGGTATTGGGCCTTTTTGAATTAACCTCTGGGCAGAAAGTTAATTGGGGGAAAACATCACTCATGGGATTCAACGTCGGTCCTGAGCTCCTTGCGGAGATGGCAAATATATTTTGCTATACAACAACTAGCCTCCCAACAACTTACCGTGGCCTTCCCCTATTCAATGGCCGCATAACCCAAAGTTTATGGAATCCGGTGGTTGAAAAGATTGAGTCCAGTTAGCAATTTGGAAGGGGCATTTACTCAGCAAAGCTGGAAGGCTTATCCTTCTTAAGTCTAGCATTGCGGGCATCCCGAATTATGCACTATCCTTTATGCCTTGCCCCTCTTCCGTATGTAAAATCATGGATAAGTTAAAAAGAAGGTTTCTCTAGAGGGGATCAAGCGATGTTTTTAAATATCACCTGGTCAGATAGGATGAAATTTGTCTGCCAAAGAGCTTGGGAGGTCTGGGGATTCAAAAATCAAAGGAAATGAACCAAGCTCTGCTCCTAAAATGGATATGGAAGATCAACACAATATCTTCCAATCTTTGGAAGGAAATGGTTCTTGTCAAGCTCGGTTGGAATTCTCCATGGGGGATTTCAGGTGGTAATCGGAGAGGCTTATCCTCAATATAGAGTTCACTTTACTCACTTCTTCCAAAATTTTCCTCCGCCAGTAGATTCTTAGTTGGAAATGGTAGATTCCTCAAATTTTGGGATGATTGGTGGTCGGGGCAGGAACCGTTACGGATCTCGTTCAGGAATCTATTCCTCCTCTCTACACAAAGAGAGATATCAGTAGCTAATACTTTTGAGGGGGGTGGTTTGAGCCTACATCTCAGAAGGGGTCTCTCAGACACAGAGGCTTTGGAAGCAAGCCGCTTGATGGATTCTTTAAATTTTGTTAGATTTAGAGCTTCGGAGGAGAACAAGCTCATTTGGTGGCCTGACAAAAGTGGCACCTTCTCGGTATCATCTGCATACAAATACATTAATGGTTGGGATTCGACTCAAAGGGAGCATGAGATATACTTTGTATGGGGTTTCGATGCACCACCAAAGATAAAATTCTTCATATGGAGCACTTGCCAAAGTACGATTCTCACGGCAGACATGCTTAGAAGAAGGGGTCACCCATCTATCGACCCCCTCTGCCCGTTTTGCAACACAGAGGTTGAAACTACAAGTCACATCTTGCTACAGTGCTCCTTCATGTGGAATGTGTGGACTTCCATTCTCTACAAGTTGGGGCTGCAATTCTATATGTTAGCTGATCTAATCTCCTACAGCAACTCGCTCATGGGCTATCCCTTTCCTGGTCTCAGAAAAGTGATGATCTCCGCCCGTGCTAGTTTCGTTCTATGGGGGCTTTGGAATGAACGCAACCGAAGGCGTTTCGATGCAAAAAGTGAATCAGCGGTAAGAGTCGCGGACCGGGTGTCGGGCCAAATCTCCGCTTAGCTTCTGACCAAGAAGCACTTTTCTCCTTCATGGATACCTCTATTAGTGAAAACTTGAGCAATTTGGCAAAGATGCACATTGGGATCAAGGTCCAAGTCATGAAGGAATGGACTCCTCCTGAACCTGGTTACCTAAAGTTGAATTTTGATGGCTCCTCTCGATAATCCTGGGATTGCTAGTTTTGGGAGAGTTATTTCAGATCCATCCAACAATCAGTGTTTCTCATATGCCAGCCCATTAGGTATTTTTTATTCAACATCGGCTGAGCTCCATGGCCTCCTCAATGGGCTTCGCGTTTTCAGAGACAATTGAGTGGTCCCCTTCACATTGAAGGGGACTCGAAGGTGGTCATTGGTTGGTGTGAGTGTGCATCCCCTCCCCTGTGGTGCCATTGGGACATCTTTCGGGAGATTTTAGAAATTGTCTCACTATTCTCTTGTATTTGGTCTCACATCCCGAGATCTACAAATTCGGCAACAAATGTGTTTGCCAAGCAAGGAACGACCCTACAATCTCTTGTTATTAGAGATTTGCTCCCTCTTCCTTTGTAATTTTTCTCTTGTTAATATAAATACATCTTTTTTCAAAAAAAAAAAAAACTAAGAACACACCCCCCTCCCCCTACTTCTTTATATTTCCTTTGCCTTTGGATTCAATAAAATTGCTTCCCCGCTTCTCTCTATTTGCGTTGCCTTTGGGCTCAATAAAATCGCTTTCATGTATCATCCAAGATATTTTTCCAAACGGAATTTACAAATTATTTTATAGAAGAAGGAACTAGCTGTTATCCATCAGTTGTTGGCTTGTGTCATTCAGAACTCAAGAAGCCATTATCACTGTTTAGGATTATTTTAATGAATTATCCTCTATGGTTTCTCTTTTGAACTCAACCTAAAAGGCCCTTCTAGTCTCAATACAGTTCGCTGCTCTCTTGCTCACCTAGTTAGCACTTGCATCTACTTCCAAGTTTTTTCTTTTTAACAATCTTCTTGATTTTAGTGGACTCAAGCAACAAATGGCACTTCAAGTGCATCTGAATAGAAGAATTTTTCTGTCTCTTCCATAAGACAAAAGTATGGACCCCATTGAGTTGCTTCACTTCCAAAATCTCAACTAAGGAGAACATTTAAAACTCAAGGTCATGTTTTCTAAAGCCAACATGATATGAGGTCATTTTAAGATAACAATTTATATACAATAAAGTTGTGTTGGGATTTGCAATCACCTAAATAACCAACCCAGTAATGTTCACATGGAGATTTCTAAGGTGAGGTCTTGGTTCAAGTCTCATTAAGGGGTAAGAAAGGTGTGTGCGTGTGCAACATTCAAAAAAAAAAAAAAAACTGATGTTCACATGGGAGTTATTAAAGGTAGGTTTTATATCTGGCACAACCGCATGGTTCCTGATTACAGGTTTCAGTCCCACCATGATCACCAATTTATATCTACGTATTTTCTAAGAGATACCACTCATTTAGAGAGGAAATAAAACCCATGAAATGCAGGAGAAAAGGGGTTCATACTTGCCTATTCACAATGCAATGGATATCAAGTGATGGTTTTTTTATAAATTACTGCATGCTTTCAAGACTTATGAAAAATCATTGATCTAACGTCGACTTAACGACTTGTTGAAGAAGCCATATCTAAGAGTCTAAAGCAGTCTCATGTAGCGCATTTCTAGGAAGCTTCAGGAAGTTTGAGGTGAATCTCATGCAAGACAAGAGGATGTTTCCTACTTGGGTTTTGTCTCTTTTTGTTTAATTTAGCAAGTTATATTTGGGTGTAATTGGATGATTGAGAAAGTTAAGCTACATTGTAATTAGGTAACTTCTTTTTATCAATATAAGGTTGTCTAGAAGAGGAAGAACACACAACAGATGTTCTTTCTCTTTTCCTCTCATTGTGTCCAAACGTGCTCTATCTTCTCTCCTTTCTCTCTCACACACTTTCCTCTTCCTTAGGCATGCCCACGTAACGAAATTTAATATGGGATCAGAGTGGGTAAGGTTCTGACACGGAGAAGGAAAATAAGATGGAGAAGAAGAAGAAGGGGAAGAAAATGAAGAAAAAAGAGAAGCTTTCTGTTTTTCTTAAAGTTTTTTTTTCTTTTTGGAGAAGAAGAAGAGGAAGAAAAAAAAAAAAGAAGATGAAGAAAAAAAGTGAAGTTTTTTGCTTTTCCCTTTAGTTTTTTTCTTTCCTAGCACCTGTTTTTTCCTTGGAGTTTGCATAATCATACACTTTTCATATTGCAAATCATATATTGATTAGAAAAAATTTTGAGGCTATTTTCTAATGCAAAAAGAATTTTGGCAATTGAAGTTTCTACAAAAAATTGACATTTGAAGTAGCAAAGGTCAAGCGGCTACAAAAACTTCAATATGCAAAATTATTTATATCATAAAAAACGAGAATTTATAAAGAGAATTATATGTCAAAAGAAAACTTTGTAAGTCTATTTTCTAACCCAACAAACGGTTTTTCAATCTGATTTTTACAGAGAAAGATATTGACATCAGAAGAATCAAAGGTCATGCAGGAAGCCTATTGCATGCGAAAAATCCATATTTTATGTTCGATTTTTTTCTTCTTTTTTGAGTTGCTATACTTGTTTTTCCCTAGTCTCCTATTTGTTTTCAAACTCTAGTGCAAGTCTCTACTAACATGAGTCTTTTTTACAAGAGTTTCTTTTTCAAAGTTTCGTAATAATATTTGGAGTTTAAGTTGCTTTTGTTTCAAAAAATATTCTTGTTCTAATACTTGCAGCAAAATGCAAGCTACTTGTCTTTGAATACTGCTTGAATCTCAAGTTTCCTTCCTTGCACGTGAGTTTCCCTTTTCAAATGAATTTTCCTTTAAGAAAATCTCTCATATTCCAGATGCGCAAGTCTGAACTTTTTTGGAGTCCTTTACATGGATTTATCTACCACACGTTTTTTTTTTCTAATTGAACCACTTTCTAATTGTTGCAGCACCAAGTTGTTTCCTCCTTAGGACATCTCCCTACACATGTTAGAGTGTTGTTCTCATTAGTTCAATTATGTGTCGTACTCTGCTTTTGGGTTGGTTGTTGATCTGTTTTGCACATTATCATTTTTTATCTCTTATGTCTACGTTATACTTCTTGTTCAATCTTATGAAAATTCCCTACTTCCTAGTTAAGTTTAGTCAATTTTGTGTTTCACATGATCGTCCAATAACTGAACAATTGTGTAAGTTTTTTGCTCCCACTTAATGTTACTTTGGAAAAAAAAAAATCAAATGCCATGAAAGAAATTTGGCTCTTCTATATTCTTTATCCCTCATTTATGTCAAGATAAGTCATTTTCATTAATCTATTGATTTGATAAGCGCCTCCTTATTTTTATTTTTTTTGGAGAACCACTTTATTACTAAAATCTTTAGATTCAGAAACTTAGCTTGGAAGTATGAGAGTTGTTGTATTATGTTCCTCGTCATTTCAGAAATTTCTAAATTTAGATAGTTGGTGTAGAAGTATGAGTGCTGCTATTTTTTACTTGTATCTTCAATTTATCATTATTTTTATCACTTCAATGCAATGCCTATAGACCCACTACCTGCAAAGAATAGGAGTGCGTCCAACATCTAACTTTGAGTCAAGTATTTTTACTTTCACCCAAGTACTGATTTTTTTTAGCTAACCTTAAAAAATGAGTAGTCACTTTTTTATGCTTTAAAATTGAGTTTTTTTCCTCATTTGAAATTGAGTATGAGTTTTTTTTTTCAGACTTTGACCATTTTTTACTTGCATATGAGGATTTGTCATTTGGCTAGGAGTATTTTTTATTCACCCGTATTTGTTTTGTTCTACTTGGGTCGTTGTGTCTTTTACCATGACGAAGTTTTTATGGGACCAATAATGAAGAATTCCCAAGTTGTGGGAAAAAGTATCCTATCAAGGGAGAGTGTTGAAGATTGAAGAAGGAAGAATTGAAGATTAAAGACCAGATAAATTTACCAATATGCTAAAAATTGTTTATTTACAAGTTGAAGTTAAAACTCTAGTTTGAGGGAAAGTGTTGGAGAAGCCATATCAAAGAGTTCTCATGCATAACATTCCTCATAAACTTCAAAAAGTATAAGGTGAATCCATACTAGACAAGTCTCACAAGATAAGCAAGCTCAAAGGAAAAAGCTGATATAAAAGAGAATGTTTCCTTGTTTTTGTCTCTTTATGTTCAATTTAGCAAGTTATATTTGGGTATAAATGAGTTATTGAAAAAAGTTAAATTAGATTGTAATTAGGTAACTTCTTTTTATTAATATATGGCTGTCTAGAGAAGGAAGAACCTACAACATATTCTTTCTCTCCTCCTCTCATTGTATCCAAACATGCTCTTCTCTCACTTTTCTCTCTTTTTTTTTTTTTTTTTGAAAAAGATGTGTATATATATAGACAATAAAATACAGAAATTACAAAGAGGAAAGCATCTCATTGACAACCAGGGATTGTAGGGTAGCTCCGTTTTTAGCCAGTGCATCGGCTGCCGAATTTTCGGATCTCGGAATGTGAGACCAAATACAAGATAACAATGAGAAAATTTCAATAATCTCCCAAAAAATGTTCCAATGACGCCACGGGGGAGGGGAGCACACTCGCACCATCCAATGACCACCTTTGAGTCCCCTTCGATATGGAGGGGACCGGAGCACTTATCTCGGAAAACGTGGAGCCCATTGAGGAAACCGTGAAGCTCTGCCGACGTAGAGTCTGTGATTCCTAAAGGGCCGGCATATGAGTAAAGTTGGTTACCTAGGTGGTCCGAGATAACCCCGCCGAATCCTGAGAGTTCGGGGTTACCCAGAGAAGAACCATCAAAGTTCAACTTAAGGTAACCAAGATCAAGAGGGGTTCATTCCTGCATAGTCCGGGCATTTGTCTTCTAGTGCAACCTAGCCCAATTAAACCAGTTATCACGGATAGGAGTCCCCACAAATGAGGAGAAAGACTTCTTCGTCAGGAGCAAAGAGGAAATATGCCCTACCACTCGGTCCGCCACCTCTCTCTCACATTCTCCTCTCCTAAGCCCTTTTAATGAAATTTAAAATGACTAAACTAGTGCCGAGAGGAAGAAGGAAATTTGATGGTAAAGAGGCCTGTCTTTTCACTTTAGTTGCATGTTTATCTTCCAATGGTAGATCAACTAATCAGAATACATTGGAAATCCTAAAGATGGTAAAGAGGATGTTTATCAACTGCAAAAATTAAAAGGGCATAATTTATAACATTACTTGAGTGCAATTATGAATGAAATGATCAGCTGTCAACACAGGAAATTATAATTCGCATAGTAACTTAAATGGAGCTGACTCGTAGCCCAAGGCTTCAAAAGTCAGTAAAAATCTGCAACATCTAAGTAAAGTAGGTATTGAAGAAACAATATCTTAACAATATCTTTTTGGCCCTTTTCTTGGCATGGTAACTTAATGACCCTTCATTCAGATCTACTCTTTATTAGCAACTTCCAGTTCCAAGAAAAATGTCCACATCCATCTTTTGGAGATATGAAGACAAAAGTCTATATGAGACCATGTTCCATTCAAACAATGTCCATTCAACTTTAAATGGAATTAGTCAAAAAGAAGGAAGCACACAACCTTCCAAGCAAATTAAAAGAACAGAATTTTCAGTTTTGAAAAACAATATTAACAGAAGAGACTATAAAACAACTAATTAGAAACCACAAAAACTTCAGTCCATTTTCTCCATAAGAGACAGTTTCCGATGCAAAAGGCCTTGTTAAGTGAATCAAATGGCAAGTGGTAAGGCCACTAGTAAGCACTAATTATTTTTATCTTGGGCTTTGTTTTTGGATGAGGTAATTAAATTAGAAGTATACCTCGTAAGTAAAAGACTTGTCTGATGCTGCACGTTGCTGGAGATAGCTACACAGGAACAATCCAAAGTTACTAATAGAATAACAAGTCTATTATTTTTGTTCATTTTTTTTAATGGTGTAACTAGCCCATTGTTGACCATGCCAAAAATATTTGGGGCAAACCTCAGTTTGTCTCTTCTAAGAAACAGAACTTGTGCAGAAAAATTTAAGGAAGCAGTATTCACCATACCAATTGTGCAGCAACTTACTTCATAGCCTCTGCAAAAGCTCCAGGGAGCCGGTGTTCTTCATTGAATGCCGGAATTATCAAAGACATATACTTCTCTGAAGGATCATAGAGAGAAGTACAAGCAACCTGGCATAAATAATTGAAATGTTATCTGCACATTCTTGTACCTTTTCCCAGCAATCAAAATTTATCTATCAATATCAGTTCTGATGATGACTTTGGAATTAGTGGCTGAAATCATCTAGGAGAAATAATTCATGTTTCACCAGCATGTATATTTATATTTTCTCCAAACGACACATAATATATCATAGCCAGTATCAATGTTAACATGCTTTCACACCAAGAAATCATGAATGATCTACAATCCCAATACCATTTAAGGTTCTTTACTTAAGAAATGATAGTGGGCAAACAACTGATATGAAGTTTAAGGAATTAATAGGGCTCATGCAAATGGCCTTAAGTTGGTTATATTAAAGGATTAGATTTGACTAAGTTTTGCACTACTCTGCAAGTCAAACTAAACTATATCTAAATTTCATTTGAAGATACTTTTAACTCAGAAATCAATGCAAAGTAACCGACAGATCACCCATCTGACATAGTCAGTTAGCAAGAAAGAGATCTTAGGAGAAATTTTGTTAAAAAAAAGGGTAAGCAATAATCTATGTAAGCAATGCTCTAGGTCATAATAGGGGAATGTATGATTGCAATTCCAAAGGAAACCAGAAAATAAACCCATCCATCTGCATTTTGTCCTACCTACTAAAAGTTGATTTATAGCGACACCATGATGCTCCAAGAGATAAAAATATGTAGAAAGATCGCAGGCATCAGTGAGTCATTCTCAGAGGAATGTTTTAAGAGTTTGACCATCACAGTAAATTTGTTTAATTTATTTTAGTTATTATTTCTGAGTCTTAACGAACCCCTGTTCTGTCTTCCCATTCATCCAATGCTACCACAACCAAGTTCGATATCACCACAGTTATCTATAGCCCCTCATTTATATGGCCTTGGACCAACAACCAATAGGAATTAACAACAAACCAGTCAAATCTATAAACTGCAACAAAACTCACACGTTTCAACGAATTGGGATCTTCGAAGACTGCTCCGGTCCCCGCATTCGTACTGCTGCAAAACACAATATTAGATTTTCCATTAAAATAAAGAATATCATCGAAAACAACAGGTTACCAATGAGGTGATTACGAATGGTAGCGATCGGTTTTCCTGATAAACTCGATGAAGAAAACGGCGATGCCGAAGATCAAAACAAAGGCCTGAAAAAGGATGGAAAATGTGTGAGAGACAACAAGAGATGGTAGCGCTTCGCTAAAGTAAGACTTGGGAAAAAAGTAGCACCAGTGCCCATAGGACGGGCGGGAGAGGAAAATCGGCGAACGTCCATGGGGAGCCCATCCTCGAACCAGCTGTGAAACTCCGACGTCCAGGAGTCTTATTTATTTTCAATTCATGTGTCCTCAATAAGTTTATATGAAAACTCAATTGTTGCAACCAGCCCGTCTAGCTCGGTCTGAAGGGCAGAAGTCTCTTGACCTTGCGTTCGCGGGTTCGAAATCCGAAGTGGGCTTTAGGAGGGTGTTAGTGTGCGCACGGGTAATCCAAAGTGTAAGTGATTACAGTGTCACTAAGTCAAGTGGGTGAATCAAGATTCCCACGGAAATCCTGGTTCATCCACTTTACCTTGCGGCTCAGCTCCCACTTGCCCTCTCACTCTCTACATTCCCCTCTCTTGCCTCTAGTTTTCTATTTCCCCCTCTCTCGATTATTGCTATCTGTTTCTCCCTAAATCCTACTGATACTCCTCATTGGACTTTGATTTCCTTTGATTTCTACTATTCGGCTTCAATTCCCCCATTTGACTTCCGTTTTCCCAAAATTTTAGAATGTAACCCTAAATCCTAATCTTTTTTAGGTTTAATTTACTGTTGTATATTATTTTATTTTATTTCTGTGTGATTTATTCGTATTGATTGTTTAATTGCTATATAATTTTTGGATTTAGGGTTAGGTTTATGGTATTTAGGGTATAATTTCGGGTTTAGGGTTAATGGTTTATTAGGGTGTAATTTCTGGAATTAGGGTTAGGGTTAATAGAAATTATGGTTTAGCTATTTCAGGTTTGGGGTTTTCAAGGGGTTAGAGTTTAGGGTTTAGGGTTTAATTTCAGGTTTGGGGCTTTGAGTTTATAGGGTTTAGGGTTTAGGGTTTAAGGTTTAAGGTTTAGTGTTTAGGGTTTAGGGTTTAGGGTTTATGGTAAGATTTGTGGGTTTAGGGTTATTGAAAATAATTATTATGTGTTTAGGGCTTTTAAGGGTTTAATTTCATACCATGTTCATACTTGTGAAGTTTAGGGTTTTGATTATATATGGTTGGAGCTTAGAAGAAGACAGCATGTGCTATGGATGAAGCTTGTAGGCAGTCATATGACATTTGGTGCTTCGAAAAAAATAGCAAGATGTTCGATCTCTTGATTCAATATGGGTAACAAGTTGCCCAATGGTGTTTGAAAACACGAGTTTTTTTGAACTATGTCAATAAGTTCAATGAAGACGCAATCAATAAAAAACGTGTTAGTAGCTAAAAATTTGAACAAGAATGTGAAAGAAAACATATTAAACAGTAATGAGTTGTCTCACTGCTAGTAAGTTCGGTTGGGATGCAACCATACAGCGAGTTACTATAAGTTATTTTTTGCATTACTAAGCATTATTCCAAGACTTTAAAAGAGTTTTGTTTTCTAGTAGAAGCACAGAGACACTTACAAATATAGACATGAAGGATGTCCGTTGTACGACAAATTGTCTTTGGTTGTGGTAAACTCCATAGCCATGGGGATAGTAAGTCAAACATGTGTAGAGATGGGTGATGACCTCCTTCGTGGGTCAGAAATGACACTGATCAACAAAATCGACAATGTCGATGTAGTTAGGGAGATTATTTCGCCATTCCTTAGCAGTAATGAGTCAACACCTGAGCAGTCTCGAAGAGGTAACCTATCACCTTCAACTCGCCGTAGAAAGAGATCCCAAATGTTCATTAATGACACTGGCATATTCATTGATACTATGAATTGTATTTCTAAATCATTTATGGAGGTCTTCAAACCTAAGATGTTAATACCAAACTACCATGGTACAAAACCCTCCTGGAAATCTCGAACCTGTTGAGAGAGTTGAAATATCACGCTCCTCAATGGTTGGACATGCCAAATAAGACTTTGGATGAATATGGATGTGGTGAATATGGGTGTGAATGAATATGGTTGTGTAGGGTTGTGAATGAAGAGAGAATGTGTGAATGAATATGGTTGTGTGGATGAATATGGATGTGGATAAATATGGATGTGAATGAAGATACGACGTGTGAATGAATACAGTTGTGTAGATGAATATGGTTGTGTAGGATTGTGAATGAAGATCAGATGTGTGAATGAATATGGTTGTGTGGATGAATATGGATGTGGTGAATATGGATGTGGATGAATATGGTTGTTTAGGCTTGTGAATAAAGACAGGATGTGTGAATATGGATGCAAATGGATGTGGATGAGTATGTTTCATAGGGGTTAGGGAATTGATTGAAGATATGATGTGATTGAAGATAGGTTATAATTAAATATAGGTTGTAATTGAAGATAGTGGTGTGTTTGTGGTTGTGTAGAGGTGTGATTGAAGATAGGGGTGTGTTTGTGTTTTTGTCTTTTAGGTTGATATAGGTCATGGTTTTGTCGTTGTGATTGTGTTTGCAAGTATCCATGGATAATATTACAGACAAACAAAATATTGTTATTATGTTTGCATTCACCACAATTATGTTCATAATGACAAGATACTATTTATTCCATTGCAATAAACATGTACCACGTTCTACTGGGATTGGTGGTCCATTATATTTACAAAAGGCATTAGAAAAATCACCTGTTAAATTTTAGAAAATTTACAAGATGAATCAAATTGTTTTTCACAAATTGGTTGACATATCAAAGAGTAGAGGATTCTTATCAACCACAAAGACCATCTCAGTGGAAGAACAACTTGCATATTTTCTCCTCACTGTTGGTCAACAACAACCGTACAGTGTCACATCATAGATATTTGACAGATCAAATTGGACCATAAGTAAATACTTCAATAAGGTGTTGGATGTTGTTGTTGAACTTCACTCTAATTACATCAAACGGCCTTCGAAACTCACTCACTCGAAGATTTTAAACAATCCCATGTTTTATCCATACTTTAAGGTAGCATCGTTTGCCCTATGATAAATAATTTTAGATTCATATTAAATTTGTGTTTGTATTAATTAAAACGGTAACATTAGGATTGTATTGGGGCCATTGATGGAACTCATATCAAAGCGAACATCCCACTTGAGCAACAACGAAGATTTTGGAACAGAAAGGGTTTTCTCTCACAAAATGTGATGGCGACATGTACATTTGACATGCAATTCACTTATGTACTTGCTGGATGGGAGGGATCAGCAGCTGATTTACGTGTATTGAAGTCAGCATTGACTCGACAAGATAAACTCTAGGTACCTGAAGGTAAATCATTTATTTTTATGCAATATTTATTTTATCTATTATTATCTTCAATTAATTTATGTGAAATATATCTTCTATTGTAGGTAAATATTATTTAGTCGATGCTTTATGCAAATCTTCCAGGATTTTTGGCTCCATATCGAGGCACTCGTTATCATTTGCAAGAATTTGGAGATAATGTTCCTAGAAATGATAAAGAATTGTTCAACTGAATGCACTTATCTTTGAGGAATACTATTGAACGTACTTTTGGTGCTTTAAAAGCTCGATTTCAAATATTGAAAACGCTTCTCCATTTACTTTTGAGATCCAGACAAAAATTGTAATTGCTTATTGTATATTACATAATTATATACGTACAAAGGAATCATGGACATATTTGAAACGAAAGAGGATGATTCGGTTGATGAGCTTGGCGGATAGGCATAAATAATGATCAAGATAGCAATGATAGTGATGGTCTTGTGGAAGATGATAGCCAAATAAAAAATATTTGGAGGGAGCGTGCATTACAACCCGTAGGAGCATCACATTACCGAGATACCTTAGCTACTCATATGTGGAATGATTATTGATTGTTGTATCTTACTGCTTTTGAACATGTATGTTGTCTTTCACATGTACTAACTTGATGTTTTTTATATTAAAGGCACAAACATGTTGTTATCTAAATGTTTGCTTTTATATTACGAATTGTGGACTTTTACAAGTAATTCGGTTTATTATCAAGCAATTTTGTTTAATTATTTTATTCTTTTATAATTATTTAAACTAATGATTTTTATTTTTTGAAATATATTATTAATTTATACAACGTAAAAATCTATCTTATGTTATTAATAAAATAATATCTTTATTTATCTACTATACTAATTATTTTAATACTAAATTAATTCAGTGATTTAAGAGTGGTAATTAAAATATTGTTAAACTATGCATACAATCAAGTATTTTTGTTTAATTATTCAAAATTTAAATATTTAAACTAATATTTTTAATTTTGTAGAAATATATTATTAATTTATACTACATAAAAATCTATCTTAAGTTATTAATAGAATAATATATACATTATATTAATTATTTTTATTACTATATTAAATTAGTGGTTTAAGAGTGGTAATTAAAATATTTTTAAAGTAAGCATTTGATCAAGTATTTTTGTTTAATTATTATATTTTTATAATTAACTAAACTTACATTTTTTAATTTTGGCGAAATATATTATTAATTTTTTTTACAACATTAAATTTGTTATTTAAGAGTGGTAATTAAAATATTGTTAAACGAAACATTTGATCAAGTAATTTTATTTATTTTTCTATTTTTCAAATTATTTAAACTAATAATTTTTAATTTTTTGGAAAGATTTTTATTTTATACTATGTAAAAATCTATCTTATGTTATTAATAAAATAGTATATGTATTTATTTATTATATTAATTATTTTTATTACTATATTAAATTAGTTATTTCAGAGATGTATTTAAAATATTATTAAACGAAGCATTTGATCAAGTATTTTTGTTTAATTATTCTATTTTTCACATTATTTAAACTAATCGTTTTCATTTTTTGAATTTTTTATAATTTATAATATGCAAAAATCTTTCTTATGTTATTAATCAAATGATATATGTATTTATTTATTATATTAATTATTTTTATTACTATATTAAATTAGTGGTCTAAGAGTGGTAATTAAAATATTATGAAAGTAAGCATTTGATCATGTATTTTAGTTTAATTATTCTATTTTTTATAATTAATTAAACTTATGATTTTTAATTTTGTGGAAATCTATTATTAGTTTATACTACATCAAAATATATCTTATGCTATTAATAAAATAATATATTTATTTATTATTTTAATTTTTTATTACTTTATTAAGTTAGTTATTTAAGAATGGTAATTAAAAAATTGTTAAAAGAAACTTTTGATCAAGTATTTTTGTTTTATTATTCTATTTTTCAAATTATTTAAACTAATCATTTTTATTTTTTTGGAAATATTTTTAATTTATGCTATGTAAAAATCTATCTTATGTTATTAATAAAATAATATATGTATTTATTTTTTATTTAATTTTTTTATATTAAATTAGTTATTTTATAGTGGTAATTAAAATATTATTAAACGAAGCATTTGATCAAGTATTTTTGTTTAATTATTCTATTTTTAAATTATGTAAACTAATCATTTTCATTTTTTTGGAAATATTATTAATTTATACAATGTAAAAATCTATCTTATGTTATTAATCAAATGACATGTGTATTTATTTATTATATTAATTATTTTTATTACTATATTAAATTAGTGGTTTAAGAGTGGTAATTAAAATATTGTTAAAGTGAGCTTTTGATCTAGTATTTTTTTTAATTGTTATATTTTTTCAATTATGTAAACTTACATTTTTTATTTTTGTTGAAATATATTATTAATTTATACTACATAAAAATATATCTTATATTATTAATAAAATAATATTTTTATTTATTTTTTAATTTTTTATTAGTATATTATTTAAGTTATTTAATTGTGGTAATTAAAATATTATTAAATGAAGCATTTGATCAAGTATTTTTGTTTAATTATTCTATTTTTCAAATTATTTAAACTTTTCATTTTTTTTTGGAAATATTTTAAATTTATACTTTGTAAAAATCTATCTTATGTTATTAATAAAATAATATATGTACTTATTTATTATATTAAATAATTTTTTACTATATTAAATTAATTATTTTAAAGTGGTAATTAAAATATTATTAAACGAAGCATTTGATCAAGTATTTTTGTTTAATTATTCTATTTTTCAAATTATTTAAACTAATCATTTTATTTTTTTGAAATTATTATTAATTTATACAATGTAATAATTTATCTTATGTTATAAATAAAATGATATATGTTTTTATTTATTATATTAATTATTTTTATTACGATATTAAATTAGAGTTTTAAGAGTGGTAGTTAAAATATTATAAAAGTAAGCATTTGATCATGTATTTTTTTTGTATTATTCTATTTTTTATAATTAATTAAACTTATGATTTTTAATTTTTATTAAATATATTATTAATTTATACAATTTAAAAATACATCTTATGTTATTAATAAAAAATATATTTATTTATTATATTCTTTACTGTTATTTTTTTCTTTTTATTTATCTTTTTTAATAATTAATTAGGAAACCAATTAGTTTTTACATGTAATTATTGAATTAATTTTAGACTAAATTGTAATCTATCTTAAATTATTAATGAAATATCTTATCTAATTAATTAGTATATTAATATATTTTAATACTACATTAAATTACTTATTAGGGTAGTAACCATGTTTGTTTAAGTTAATTATCTATTTAGGTATATTATAAAAAGTAACTTATTCTCTTTAGTACACTACAACATTATTCATTTTGGGCACTGCCACATGAAAGTGTTTTCCAGTGCACTTTACATCTATGACACTAACACCAACAAATGATTCACTTTCACTTACACTAGGTAAGTGCACTAACCCCCCTTACTAAAATGTTCTTTTTTCTTCTTAGCATTGACACTTATCCATTAACTTGAGTTTTTTTTTTTCTTCAAGAGATTTATAGAGTACCCAATTGTTGGTAGATGGGCTCCAACCCACACGACCAAGGAAGGCCAACATATCTAGGAGTATTATAAGATGGGCCACACGACCAAGAAATGCCTACAAGATGGGCCCAAACAGATAAGAAGTAGGACCCACCATGAGCTGACATCATTATCACATAAGTTGGAAGATCAAGGACTCACAAAAGCATCTTTATCTTATGGTCACATCCTAGAAGAGTTCTACTTAGAGTTATGTTTGTCTTTTATCTATATCGAGTTATTTAATTATGTTAGGAATTATCTTTAAGTGTTAGAGTTTGAGTGTAATTGGGACAAAGGTAGTTTTATTGTAATTGGACTTTATTATATTCCTTTATTATAAATAGAGGTTCATGTCATTTGTTAATAATAAGTCAATGAAGTATTTATCTTTTCCATAAATTCAACATGGTATCAGAGCAGGTTCTGTGAGTTGACTTGGTCAACCCATAGAGATAATGAAATTTTTTTCTCTAAACCCTAAACCCTAAGTCTAGGTTTGTAGTTATTTTTTTCAGTCCCTACACTCGTGGTTTGCTTTGCATTTTTTACCTCTATACTAAGATTTTAATATTACAAATTATATATTGATGGAAAGATATTTGAGTCTATTTTCCAAGGAAAAATGATTTTTTCCAATCAAAGTTATCTACAGAGAGATATCGATATTTGAACGAGAAAAGTCAAATTACAAAAAGGTTCAAACAGCAGCAGAAAGCTTCAGATTCCGAGGTATTTTATGATATCAAGAACTAGAATTTATATGGAGAAAATATATATCAAAAAAAATATCTGTAAGTATATTCTTTTAACTATTCAACCAATTTTTTATCTGAGTTATCTACAAAGAGAAATCGATATTGGAAATAGCAAAGGTCAGATTGAAAAAAAAGGTTTTAGCAATAGCAGCAAACTTCAACTTCCGAGGTATTTTTTGCTATCAAGAAAGAAACTTTATGTGGAGAATTATATATCAAAAGAAATATATGTAAGCCTATTTTCTTACCTATTCAATCAATTCTCAGTATGATTTTTTTTATAAGGAGATATTTATCTTGGAATAGTCAATGGTCATTCTAGAAAAAAAGGGAGAAAGAGTACTTAGTTTGGCTAGATGATAGAGACCGAAATCTATCAGATTATTTATCTACTGATAATTATATTTTATGAAGAGATGTTACACTTGGATGAAGGTATTTAAGTCTAGTTTTAGAAGGAGAAAATTTCATATCAATCTGATCTATATTTAAAGATATATTCGCATTGCAAAAATCAAAGGTCATGCTGGTATTCTGTTGTATTGAAAAATCCGAATTTATGCCAATTATTTTGCATCACTTTTTGAGTTGATATATCAAGAAAATATCTCACTTCTACCTGGTTTGAGGCCTTATTTATACATCTCTGTTATTTGGGCTTATTTCTATGTCTATGATATTTGGTTCAAGTTGGGATCACTGCCATTACTTCCCGGCTTGAGGGGGAGAAGTAGAAAAAGTATAAGAAAAAAGTATTTTATTCCTTATATTGTGGATAAGTTTATGTGACCAAAACATTCAAGAAAGGGGGAGCACAAAAGATGAATCTTCTGCATCTAAGAAAATATATTTTTATTGGATTATGATTATTTCATGGGTCCTTCTACGAGGTTTATTATTTTGGTTCGTGTTATATGTGTTGGAAGCTGGTCATGTTACATTACAATTGCTTCTATTATATCTCTTTGAATGAGACATTATTATTGAAGAAGGGGTGGCCTCAGTACCTTTTCTCATACCATAGTTTATTTGACTCTAAAAAATATCATGGTTGGGACACCATGAGACTCGGTGCCCGGATTAGGACACCATGATAAATTTAACTCTAAAAAATATCATGGTTGGGATACCATGAGAGTCGGTGTTCGGATTGGGACACCATTATAAATAAACTCACTACCCCCCTATAATGACTTTTATTACTCCTACCACTTGAGAGTCGTTGTCCTGTGGAGGGACACGGTGGTGGACACTTCAGAGCAATGCCGATAGACACACTACCTACAGAAGACGAAGTGTACCATGTATTAGTATTAGGACTAGAGTATGAGCAATGTCTTATCGACTAGGAGTGATTTTTAATCTCACTTATATTATGCCAGCAGGGCCTCATGGAATGACGCAACAGCGTGAGGGGGAGTGTTGGAAGATGAAGGCATATTGGAAGATGTGCCATCTTATTCTAAAAATTATATATATCATTTGCAGCAAGCTAGGAGTTCATGATGTTCTCTCACCCCCAACTTGTGGGGGAGTGTTGGAAGATGAGCTTCAGCCCACACGACCAAGGAAGACCAACATATCTAAGAGTATTATAAGATGGGCCACAGGACCAAGAAATGCCCGCAAGATGGGCCCAAGCCCATAAGAAGTAGGACCCACCATGATTACCACGAGCTGAGATCCTTATCAAATAAGTTGGAAGATCAAGAAGGACTCACAAATGCATTTTTATCTTATGGTCATGTCCTAGAAGAGTTCTAGTTAGAGTTATGTTTGTCTTTTATCTATATTGAGTTATTGAATTATGTTAGGACTTATCTTTAAGTGTTAGAGTTTGGGTGTAATTGGGACAAAGGTAATTTTATTGTAATTGGACTCTACTATCTTCCTCTTTTATAAATAGAGGTTCATGTACTCTGATTATAATAAGTCAATGAAGTATTTCTCTTTTCCATAAGTTCAACACCAACTAAGATAACACGCATGGAGTATCAAAGTTATAAATCTTCCCATCCATTGAACTAGTAAGGGCACATGTGGGTAACTAAGTTTGACCATCAATAAACTGAGGATGTTGTCATAAATATTTTAAAAAAAAATAGGAGAGAAGAAGTAGATGAAATCATTTTACATTTAAAATTTTAAAAAAATAAAAAAATAGCTTCTTCTTCCCCGTTCAAAGCTGGATGGGAAGGATGGAGCCGCCCTATTGACATATAGTTCCTCCCTTGTGTGGCAAAGATGGAGGAGGGTGGAGCAAAGCCCCCATGCAACAAGCTTCCCCCATTTGCACAATCAAATGAGGAAAGGGAGAGCACTCCAAGTTAGATACGGTTTGTGCAATTTGCCAATCACCACACAAAACTGGTTTGGTTGGGATATTTTTTCCTCAGTTAGCGTCTGGAAGCAAGTTTGGTAATCTTGGAACCTATATCGAGACCACTTGCAATGATATTGAGATTTTAGAAATATAAGTTATGGGTCTTTTCCCCTTAGGTGATCTATAGGTTAATTCTTTATTCCTTTTTTTGTGTTCTCCTATAATTTACTATATATCAAGTTGTATTTGTCTTCTCAATGGCTTTTGATCGTCCTATCTTGAGAGTTTCTCCTTAGTTGGATATAATTTTCGTTGCTAACGGAGATAGCACCTTGTGTATAGTCTTCATAACATACAACACCTAGGCTAGTTATCACCTTGAGGACAATAGGATTCCACAACCTCTACCCTTTTTTTCCTTTTGTGTAGCCCACCTTTTGGAGTTCATACACTACCGAGTTTGCTTCTTTTTAGAAACACATACATAGGCATCACAACCTAAAAAAGTGAAAGGGGTGATATGCATATTTACCTTTTCAATCCTTCTCAAGAGTCTTCAAATAAAACAAATTGTAAGTAATCTATTAACCAGAAAAAGATGTAGTATTTACTACGTCCACCAAAAACTTTTCAATGGTACACAAATATTACCATGAATATATTCGAGGAAATTTTTACTTCTCCTCATTGATGAGGAGAAAAATAATGTTGATAGAGTATGGTCCTTTGAGGACTTGACCACCAACCATGGTCACATGAAAAAGATGTATCAACAAATGCAATAAATGACTTATGCCAACTTATGTTGGTAAAGTAAGTATGGGGATTATCGGTAAAAAACACCTAAGGAAGAGAACATTGAGCTAGTGATAGTCCTAAATCAAGGAGCAAAAAACTATAAATACCTTCTACTAGAGGACCACGAGAAAAACATTGTAGCAAGACCTTGAGAACTCTAGACTGAGTAACAAGTATCTAATTTTCACTTATTCATGAAAATCGGGGGTCAACACGGCCCCTCTGAATGACTCGGCTTGCTATTGAGTTCATAACATCACTCCCCCCTAGAGAAAGAGTTTGTCCTCAAGCTCAAAGGCAGGATAGGCTTGGCGCAATGTCTCCACATCTTCCCATGTTACAGACGCTGCATCTGTGTCAGTCCACCAGTCCACCGGATGAGAACCTCCCACCTGTTATGAAGTTGTCGAGCTTGAAAGGCTATGGGTGGACAGAGAATAACATGTCCCTCTTTCATTGGAGGTAAGAATGGAGGTGGAGGTGGTGTTGTACCCTTGAAGGGTTTGAGGAGTGACACATGAAAGACATTGTGCAGTTGAGAGTCAGGTGGAAGCTGAAGCTGGTAAGCCACCTGGCCAATGCGCTGGAGAACCGAGAAGGGCCAAAAAACATTGGGTGGTAGCTTGTGGCAGGGGCCAACAATAGACTATTGATGGTAGGATTGGAGGCGGAGCCACACATAGTCACCTGATGCCCCCTATCATAGTAATCTTTCATCCAAGCATGAGCTTTCTTGAGACGTTACGAAGCGTCTTGGAGTACCTGATCACGGTCCAGCAGTGTCTGGTCAAGCGCTTCAACTCTGGTGGAGCCAGCCATACATGAAACAACCTTGGAGGTCCCTGCCATAGGGGACCTTGAAAGGGGTAGCTTGCAAAGTTGTATGGAAAGATGTGTTGTAGCAATATTCTGCCCATGGAAGCCATTCTATCTACCGTTGAGGGCGGTCGCCCACAAAGCATCATAAGTACATTTCTACTGTGCGGTTAACAACCTCAGTTTGCCCATCGGATTGTGGATGATAAGAAGATGAAAAGTTGAGTTTGATACCGCATAATTGGAAAAGCTCTCTCCAAAAGTGGCTAGTAAAGACTGCATCACGATCGCTCACTATGGACTCGGAATGCCGTGCAAATGAATAATATTTTCTAAAAACACTTGAGCTACTCTTGAAGCCGTATACAGATGAGCCAAAGGAACAAAGTGAGAATACTTTGAAAATATGTCAACCACCACCAATACGACGGATTTGTTAGAAGTTTTGGTAAGTCTATCAATGAAACCCATGGAAAGATCAGTCCAAACCTGTGTGGGAAGGGTGAGTGGTTGAAGTACGCCAGCTATTGATAAATGTTCGACCTTGTTGCGTTGACATACAAGACACGAGGCTACGTACTCACCAATTGCGGACTTCATACCTTGCCAGTAAAAATTGGCCCTGTCCACGAGCTCAAGACAAGAAGCCCACACGTCAAAGGAGTGGCATATGTGTAAAATATAGTACTTTTCATAAAGATGACATAAAATTGTAAATATGTGTTCCTTTTATGTCTTTTGTTTTATCAAGTTGTCGCCCTAAGGGCATTGTAAAACTACAAATAAAGGCATTGGCTAAGAGGTAGGATTTTGAAACACTCTCCTCTCTTTCCACAAATTCGTTCAGCCCTCATTTTTTCTTTTTCATTTTTCTTTTTGCATTTCAAGAACACAAGACTGCTAAGCATGGCTTATATAAAAAGTGTGGAGGTGACCTCATGGCACTATCTACTCCTTAACAACGGACTCAATAAGTCAAGTTCATTTTCTACACTAAAAAAACTTTTATTTCCTTTTTCCAAAAGTAATGATTTGAGTTGAAGTAATCCATTCAAGGTTATTTAGGTCATCTACTTTCACAAAGATAATTTAGGTGGCTAGATGATTTTGACCCCAAGTTTTTGGAAGTCACTTCCGTAACAAAACTAGCTACTTTTGCCATTTCAATGGTCTTAGTATCAAATGTCATAAAACCATAAAAAACAATAACTTCAAATCTGAAAAAAGCAAAGTCCAATAACCACAATTATAATCAAAACCAATTTTAAAAAGCTAATTCAGCACATACTTACTAGTGCAAAAAATAACTTTATCACAAGTTTCACTAGCTCCTCCAGTCAAACAACCAAAAACAAATTAATAAGCTTCAATTTTTTACTTCTCTAACTCATATATCTAAATTATCTCTAAGCATTCGTGACAAAGCAACACATCCTAGAAACATGTAGTAAAAATAATATTGATATCATGTACTATGAGACAGATCCGATCTAAATTTGTGCCTACACCCAAACATAAGTTCCACATAAAGATATGTTACAATCTATATATCAGGGACCAAATAAACTTCAAAATCGAGGCCTTAAAAAACCATAAGGCATGCATGGCAAAATAAGAGAGAAAAACTTCCTCTTTACCTTCGTACAATCAACTTACGTAGTCAAATTTTCTATCAGTCTAGTTGTTGTCTTGATTTCTCAATAACAAAGGGGGGTATGAGAGAAAAATAAATAAATTCTTTAATCAACACTCTTCTTATCTACTACAGTTTTGATACCATATCATGATTTGGAGAATAGAGGAGAATATTATAATAAAGAAATTATAAAACAAGTAAGGAAAGAATAATAGATTTTTCACTCAAATTTAGATTGTGGTCTATCTATAGGTGTATGAGAGGTTCACTTTTATGCATTGTTTTATTCATATCCACCTACCTCGTTGCTACACCAGTCACAACTGCTACACATACATACTTTTAAGACACTTGTTCTCCTCTAATTACATGTATGCTTCACCTGTCACAACTGCTACACATGCATACTTTAATACTTTAATTCTCTTCTAATTACATGTATACTACACCTGTCAAAACTGCTACAACAAACTTATCCCAAATTATTCAACAATTTTGCAAGTAACTGCAAACCTCCAATTATGTACAAGGACAGAGTGATCAATTTGCTCAACACTTGCATCCTTTAAGCAAAACTACAGTAACTTATTCAGAAAAAAAATAAAAAATAAAAAGAGATAGAGAAGCCACACATCCATGAGCACTACATATTCTGATAATCTGTGAACGTTGACAAATGAGACTATATAATCCATAGACAACTGAATGTCAAGCATGAAGACATCATAAATGTTAAAAAAATAAAATGTCAAAGAGGAAAAAAATAAATTTAGCTTTCAATCTTAAATCAAATGGCTAAAATAGAAGAAAAATATGACCTATTTTCAGGAAAAAAAAAGACCATACATCCTCTTTCTAACACTCATCAATATATATTCAAGAAAATACAAGGATAGTCAAAACCTAGCTACACTGACTCTATTTAATCACCATTGACCAGTTCATTTTTGCATCTAAAGTCTTCAAATAAGATGACGTTTACCAAAAGACCTAGTTGTCCCATAGTTTACAGTCAAAACACTCTTAATAGCTCAAGCAGCTTAAACCATTGTTTTCAAAACTGAATAAATCAAGTTGGTTCCAATAGGCTTGTTCATTCAAACAAGCATCTGCACCCTTCTCAAAAATCTGAAACCATATGAGAGGCCATAACCAGACAATACACCCACTTCCAACGGTATGACCAAAGAAACCCCAAGTTGGCTGGCCCTTTAATTGCCTAGATTGTGTTTTAAACATATATCTGTTTGATACGGAAAATGTAGTAGTAAGCCTTTTTCACTTTTACTAATGGACATCTCCACGTTGGATCATATCTGGAAATTTTAACACATTTATGGTAAAAGAACCAGGGTTGTGTATCTGCTTCTCATGAAAGAGTACAAAGTTAAACTATTGATTACATAATTACATGGCCTTCCATCATTTTCATATGTGACCTTCTTGTGTTTACATTGACAGCATCATCATGAATAGCACAATCCATTGCTCATGGCATGGTTTTTCTCTCAAACAGCCAGCTCCTAATTTCCATATACGAATACCATCTATAGGATGGTGGTTTCCCTATTCCTAATACTTCATGTGCCCTTTAAGTCTATAGTGACAAGATTTCGTTTTCCCTGTTTATTGTGAAGCTTTTTATGGTGCAGTGGCCACAAAACATCACATATTTTACAGCATCCTAATGTTTAGTGCCCTCTCAGAGGCAGAAAAATTTGTCAGAACATATCATGCGCCATTGGAATGTGTGTTTGTTCTCATTTTAGCAAACTCAGTTTCATCTACTTAACCCAATCAAAATGCCCAGTAAAGTATGAGATAGATAACCAATTCAAATCGATGGAAGAATTAGGATGGCAATTTCCAACATAGTTTCTTATCCCATTTACAGTAGCCCTGCAACCAGATCGATGACCTATTCTTAACTTTCACAAGAAGAAGCGGGAAAATAAAAAAAATAAAAAATACAAAGAAATGTAAGCAAAAAGCAAAAACATATCTGTTTCATACAGAAATTGAAACAGAATCTCTGCAAATACTTTTTTCCATAAAGAACAAAGAATTAACCCTAGACAGCGATACGTGTGTATGTAAATCCTATAAGGGAAAACAGGCAAAAATCAATGAATGCATTGAATTTGAAACAAGGAATAACAGCCAATAAGATAGAAATGATCCAACCAGCGTTTTAATAAGAAAGTTTTTTACTGTGAAAAAATAAAAAGTGAAGTGATTGGGAAGATGACAATCAGTGACTGCGCTATTCAAGAAAGATGAAGATAATGTCTTCTTGAAACTTCACCTAACTGAAAAGAACGCCAAGAAATCGATAAGCTATATCAAACCAACTTACCCGTATCACAAAAGTCAAATCTTCTTGATGATCTTATCTTTGAGCAACATTATGGGCAAATGAGATGAAAGAGATGGCTGTTAGGAAATTAACATTTCCTATTCTAATTTGGGTAACATATTTATTATGTAATTATATTTTCTATTATTAATGGAATTGGCTGAAATTAAGTGATCTAATTTTGTTAAGCCCATTAAGGAATGGGCCAATTGAGTAGATACCATAGGAAATTATGGGAACCCTATATAAAGAGACACAACATGGTTATGGTCCCCAATATAATAAATCACACGGTTTTTCTTCTCTCCATCCAGAAGAGAGACGATGGTCCCATTGATGAATAAGGCGATTTAGTTGAGGAAGACCACAACATCAATATCCGTTCTTATCGTTCGTCACATAAATTCCTCATCAGAAGACGAAATTCACAGAATGGATTCAGGTATGTTTTCAATCCTAATATTCTAGCATGTTGTAAATTCTGGATTAGAATTTACTATTACGGAATCCAACAAGTGGTATCAGAGCAGTTTTGTTAGATTATTAGGATTTCTAGATTAATTCGTGGAGTGGAAAAAATTTGTTTCTCCATGGAATTCGTCTTGGGTTGTGAGTTCATCGATGTTGTCGTCGTTTTTTTGTCGTCGGAAGGAATCCGAACAGTGATCGGCGGGCCAGAGCCGTCGGGCGAACGGCAGCGCCGAAAACAGAGAGTATGGCGCTGCGGTGGCCGTTGGGCCATAGCAGTGTCCGTCGGGAGCGCTGTCGTGGCCCTAGGGTGACATCAACACCCATTCATTCCACTGGGCGCACTGCCATGCCCGTTGGGCAACTGCAGTGCCGGTTCACTGCAGTGGGCGTGTGTCTGTTGGGCAACTGTTGTGCCTGTTCAAAGCAACGGGCGCACTGCTATGTCCAATGGACAAACTGCAGTGTCACAATAATAATAAAAAAAGAAAAAGAAAAAAACCTCTGGTTTTGTTAGGAGGACTCAGGTGAGTCAACTCGAACCGGTTGCTGCAAATCAGGTCGACTTGGGCTAAGCTAGCTCGACCGAGCTGACTTTTGCGTTTGGCGTATATGCCCAATAAGGCTGCTCATATTTGTTTGTTGCATTTTACTAAATATTTTGTTTATATATATTACATTACAAAATATTTATTGCAGCTCCAAGGAAATAAAGGCCAACTCTACGGCGCCAATGGGGCGGCGCCACAGTGTTGGGCAACTGAATAAAAAAAATTAATTATTTTGTTTAGTTGTTCTAGTATTTTCAATCAAATTGTTTGAAGCTACATGTTGCCAAAGTAACCTCTGTAGTGTAGAATAGTTTGACTAGAAATACATAGATATTTGTACGGAGTTATTTATGCAAATTGTGCTCGGCCCAAAGGAAGACACAATTTGGCCAAATAAACAACGTACCTGTGATGATAAATGCGTGACAATTATAAAGATTTTTCATGTGAACAATAGTCGGTCCAAAGAAAGGCTATTGTTTGACAGAACTGATTGTCAGTATTTGATCATTGCACTGAGAGTACCACTTACAATTAATTTATCTGTCCAAAGACTAGGAATTAATGTTGTACGAGGTATCTTGAGATGGGTCCCCAATTTGGATTTTATTTTGTATTTGTCTATTTTTCTTTATATGACATGCTAGTTAATGTGAGTATGCTTGTTTATTTTGTTCTTTATACAGTTTCTATTGCTACTGCTTCAAATGTTACGGCTCAAATAAGCTGCATTCCAATGTTAAGTGGGACGAATTTTAAGGCCTGGAAAGATACCGTGAAAATTGTCCTCGGTTGTATGGATTTAGATCTTGCACTTCGGGCAGAGCCACCCATTTCTACTCCGGATAACCTCAATGAGGTTAAAATTGAGAAGTGGGAGCGCGCTAATCGAATATGCTTGATGATCATGAAACGCTCCATTCCGGAGGCGTTTCGGGGCTCTATGACAGAGAGCAAGAGCGTCAAGAAGTTCCTAGAAGAAACTGAACAATATTTTGCCAAGAATGAAAAATCGGAGGCGAGTAGCCTTTTGGCTAAACTCGTTTCAATGAAGTATAAAGGCAAAGGGAACATAAGAGAGTACATCATGGAAATGTCTCATCTCGCATCAAAACTCAAGTCACTTAAGTTAGAACAGTCTGAGGACTTGCTGGTGCACTTGGTTCTGATCTCTCTTCCTGCACACTTTGGCAAATTCAAAGTGAGTTATAACACTTAGAAGGACAAATGGTCCCTAAATGAGCTTATATCTCACTATGTGCAAGAGGAAGAGAGACATCAATGGGATAAGACTGAAAGTGATCACTTGGCCTCAACCTCTCAGTACAAGAAGAAGAAGAGAGGTAAGGATACTGTGGTAGGTTCTTCTCAGACTAAGAAACAGAAGAAGCAGGCTAAGGAGTTTACCTGCATCTTCTAAAAGAAGTCGGGACATACGAAGAAGGATTGTCCCAAGTACGCCACCTGGCGTGTAAAGAAGGGTATGCCTCTAACTTTAGTTTGTTTTGAAGTTAATTTAGCTTATGTACCTAAAGACACTTGGTGGGTGGATTCTGGTGCTACCACTCACATTAGTATGTCTTTGCAGGGTTGCCTGTGAAGCCGATCGCCAAGTGATGCTGAAAAATTCATCTTTGTGGGCGACGACAATAAAGTTGCAGTAGAAGCTATAGGAACTTTCAGATTACAATTAACCACTATATTTTATTTGGATTTATTTGAGACATTTGTTGCACCGTCTTTTAGGTGGAATTTAATTTCTATTTCCATTTTGGACAAATCAGGTTTCTCTTGTTCTTTTGGAAATAATAAAGTTAGTCTCTACCAAAATTCAAATTTTATTGGTTCGATCCCTTAATTGATAATCTATATATGCTTGATGTTATTAGTTCCTATAGAGAAATATTGCAAATTAGTTTACGTGGTATGAAGAGAAAATTAAGTGAGAATTCTGCCACATTATGGCACAAACGTTTAGGACATATCTCTAAACAGAGAATTCAAAGGCTTGTGTCGGATGAAATTCTTGAACCCCTAGATACTACAAACTTCCAAGTTTGTGTTGAGTGCATCAAGGAGAAACAAACAAATGTTAGAAAATTAGGTGCCGAAAGAGCTAAAGATGTCTTAGAACTTATACATACAGATATTTGTGGTCCATTCCCTACAACTTCATGGAATGGCCAACAGTACTTCATTACATTCATAGACGATTACTCTAGATTCGGTTACCTATATTTAATACATGAGAAGTCACAATCCCTGGACGTCTTCAAGTCTTTCAAAGCTGAAGTTGAACTTCAACTTGGAAAGAAAATCAAGGCTGTCAAATCCGACCGTGGTGGTGAATACTACGGACGGTATGATTGATTAGGAGAACAACGTCCAGGACCCTTCGCGATTTTCCTCAAAGTGTGTGGAATTGTTCCGCAATACACCATGCCTGGCAAACCCAGCATGAACGGTGTTGCAGAGCGATGAAACCGAACTCTTAAGGATATGGTAAGGAGTATGATCAGTCATTCCTCTTTGTCAGAGTCACTTTGGGGAGAAGCTCTCAAGACGGCAGTGTAAATCCTTAACAGGGTACCGAGCAAAGTAGTTGCCAAAACCCCCTATGAACTTTGGATAGGCAAGAAGCCTAGCATTAGGCACTTGCACATTTGGGGTTGTCCAGCTGAGGTGCGGCCTTATAGGCCATATGAAAGAAAACTGCATTCAAGGACGGTTAGCTGTTATTTTGTTGATTACGCTGAACGCTCTCAGGGTTATAAGTTTTACGATCCCACATCATGATCCTTCTTTGAAACGGGAAATGTGAGATTCTTTGAGGATATTGAGTTTGGAGGGGAAGAAAACATAAGGAAAGTTGTCTTTGAAGAAGAATCTGTTATTGATAGTGATCGGTTCTTCATACCTATTGCTGTTCAAGACACATTTCAGGCACTAGAGGATAATGTTCAGGCTCCTATTCCTAACATTGTTCCAGATCAAAACAACAATGAGATTTTTCCTTTTGCACTATCTTTAGTACAAACTCAACACCCTCAAGAAGTGCCATTAAGGAGATCCACTAGGGAGAGGAGAAATGCGATTCCAGATGATTATATCATATTTCTCCAGGAACATGAGGATGGCGTCGGATTGATAGAAGATGACCCGATTAACTTATGTCAAGCTTTGGGCAGTTCTAACTCTCAAAAATAGATTGATGCCATGAAGGATGAGATAAAGTCTACGAATGACAATGACGTTTGGGATCTCATCGAGTTGCCTAAAGGTGCAAAACCCATTGGTTGTAAATGGATAATTAAAACCAACAGGGATTCAAAGGGCAATGTCGAGAGATATAAGGCCCGTCTAGTCGCTAAAGGCTTTACTCAAAGGGACGACATAGACTATAAAGAGACTTTCTCTCCGGTATCTTCGAAAGATTCTTTTAGAACAATAACGGCACTAGTGGCTCATTTAGGTCTAGAGTTACATCAAATGGATGTCAAAACTGTGTTTCTCAATGGAGACATTGATGAGACGATTTATATGGTACAACCAGAAAACTTTGTATCTGGTGATCCAAAGTCTATAGTCTATAAATTGAAAAAATCCATCTATGGTCTCAAATAGGCTTCCCGTCAATGGTATCACAAGTTCCATCAAGTAATAACCTCGTACGGTTTTGAGGCGAATGTTGTTGATGACTGTGTATATCATAAGTTCAGTGGGAGTAAATACATCTTCCTGATATTATACGTCAATGATATTCTACTCGCTAGTAGCGATATAGGCTTTCTGCACTAAACCAAGAAATTTCTGACGAAGAAATTCGAGATGAAAGATCTTGGTGATGCCTCTTCTGTATTAGGTATACAGATACTTAGAGATCGTTCTCAAGGTATCCTTAGGTTGTCACAAAAGAGCTATATTGATAAGGTATTGATTAGATTCGACATGAAAGATAGTAAACCAGGAGACACACCCGTCGCTAAAGGAGACAAGTTTAGTCTCAAACAGTGCCCTAAAAATGATCTTGAAAGAACAGAGATACAGAAAATTCCTTATGCATCAGTAGTAGGGAGTTTAATGTAGGCTCAAGTTTGAACTCGTCCCAACATAGCATTTATAGTAGGAATTCTGGGCGGGTATTTGAGTAATCCAGGTATGCAACATTGGAAGGCAGCCAAACGCGTGATGCGTTATTTGAGGAGAACAAAAGACTACATGCTTACTTATCGGAGATCAGACAATTTAGAGATCATTGGGTTCTCTGACTCTGACTTTGCCGGATGCCAAGATAGCAAATGCTCCACATCAGGCTACATCTTTATGTTGGGTGAAGGAGCTATCTCATGGAAGTCTGCTAAGTAGAATCTCATAGCTTCTTCAACCATGGCTGCGGAGTTCATTGCTTGTTTTGAGGCATCCAACCACGGAATATGGTTACGAAACTTTGTCACTGGGCTGCGAGTGGTAGATAGCATTGACAGGCCATTAAAGATTTCCTGTGACAATAACTCGATGGTACTTTATTCCAACAACAACAGGAGCTTGACGAAGTCAAAGTTTATTGACATCAAGTTTCTAGTTGTTAAGGAGAGAGTTCAGAATAAGCAGATTTCTATAGAACATATAGGGACAGACTCTATGCTAACAGACCTATTAACCAAGAGTTTACCGCCTAAGGTCTTTCATGAGCACACTGCTCATATGGGTGTTATTTCTGAGGATACTTTGGTTTAGTGGGAGTCATTTTTTGTACTATATGTTTGCTTTAGACATTGAGTTATTTGTTTTTTTAATAAAATTGATTGCTTATTGTTTTATTTAAGAACTTGCTTGTGTTTTTCTATGTGCAATGTTCACAGTGCATTAAGGACTATGGACATATCTCACTAAAGACTAAAGAAGGACCAGTTGGAAATAGGCATGTTTGAGATCACATTGCATGTAATTTCCATGTTACTCATCCATATTTGATCTATGTCATTGAGTGTATTAGTATGGTGATCATCGTGGTTTAGTCACGAATATAATGTGATGAAAGTCGCGGTGGTTTCATTATTAATATATACGATGGTTCCATTATTAGTAGTATACAGATGCACGCCTAAAGAATTGTGAAATAATTGTTTCAGGAATGATATGTAACCCAAGTGGGAGATTATTAGGAAATTCACATTTCCTATTCTAATTTGGGTAACATATTTATTATGCAATTATATTTTCTATTATTAATGGAATGGGCTGAAATTAAGTGATCTAATTTTGTTAGGCCTATTAAGAAATGGGTCATGGATATGGGCCATGAATATGGGCCAATTGAATAGATACCATAGGGAATTATGGGAACCCTATATAAAGAGACACAACATGGTTATGGTCCCCAATATACTAAATCACACACATTTTTTCTTCTCCCCATCCGGAAGAGAGACGAATGTCCCATTCAGGAATAAGGCGATTTAGTTGAGGAAGACCACAACATCAATATCCGTTCTTATCGTTCGTCACATAAATTCCGCATCAGAAGACGAAATTCACGGAATGGATTTAAGTTTGTTTTCAATCCTAATATTCTAGCATGTTGTAAATTCTGGATTAGAATTTACTATTACGGAATCCAACAATGGCTTGAAAGGAAGAGGAGAAGAAGATGAACAAGAAGCAGCGGAAAGCGTCATCATGCCTGAGGCAGAGGCTGCATTGCAGAGAAATCTGGGAGCGTGAGGAAAGCGCCATCATGCTTGACGATTCGCCAAACCCTAAACGATAAACCCTATATCCCGCCTTCAGCAGTACGACGAGCGTCGAGGAGCTAAAAAAAAAAAAACAGGGGCCAAAAGCTGATAAACTTCTTAAACATAATAATTAAACAAATAACCAAATGTTTAAGATATTTACAAAAAAACCACCGGACAACTGCACTTGTCTAACGGCTAAGTAATTAAATTTTTTTTGATAGTTTTCAGAAAACTTTTTTGTGGGAACACATTTCATTTACTTTAATTTTTTAAAAGAAAATATAAAATTTAAATATTAGTTATTAAAAAACACCTCGAAACCTCGAAAAGTTCCCAAAAATATCTATAAAATCATATACAAAAGACCCTTCAAATAATCAAATGAAGGATATTGAAGAAAATGTGAAGGAAACAGGAACTCGAGAGCTAAATCTACACTTTCCTTCGCATCTTCTTCAGTATCCTTCATTTAATTACTTGAGGGGACTTTTGTTTATGATTTGCTAGATGCTTTTGGGAAATTCCGAGGTTTCATGTGGCAGACAATTGGGAATTGGAATCTAGAGGTGTATTTTTTAGGCTTTACAGAAAAAGATAACAGAGAGAATTTACTAAAATTTCAAATAACAATGAAAGTATTCCTAGTCAAGGTGAAATTTAGAAAATGCTGCTCCCAAGCTTATTTATTTTTTTAGCGTTTTTTATGTGAATCAATATGTATCACATTTAGATATATGCACATCTGCAAAATCGTGGACGTAAAGAAATGGACGAAATGAGTCTTATCATCTCTCCAAGTGTATTATTATATTATGTTACATAGTTTTAAATTAAATAAAAACTTTTCTATGGTTGGTTGACTGGAGTAATCAAATTAAACGTGTTAATTAAATTAAATTGAATTATTTTTCTAATTAAATAATAAAATTAAATTTTATTAGAACAATTATAAGGTAATAAAATGTGTATCGATAAATAAGATTTTTTAAAAATGAAATTTATTTTTAAAATATTTTAATGGTTGAAAATATATTAAATCGATAATGAAAGGTAGGAAATTGGTTAGAATATATTTTTTTATAGGTTAATATATATTTTATAATTTTTTAAAATAATAGAAGGTAATAAAATACATACCAACAAATAAGATTTTAAAAAACTCAAATAATTTTATCAAATATTTTTAAAATTTTAAAATATATTTTTCAATAAAAAATTAATTTCTAAGTACCTTAAATCGATAATCATAGGTGTTAATCATATTTGAAGATGTTTTTTAATAATTAATATTTACATTTTAAATTTATTTTAATAAATTAAGTTAATGCAATGGGTTCCAACAAAAAAATTTAAAACTATAAAACAATTTATTAATTATTTTTTAAATTATAAAATGTCTTAAATCGATTATAAAAGGTGTTAAATAGGTAAGATTTTTAATTAACTAATATATTTATTTTACATTTTATTATTATAAATATTATGTAATAAAAAGTGTAGTGATAAATTTTATTTCTAAACTCTACAATAATTTTTTGAATTATTTTTCAAATATATAAAAAAATAAATAGCTCAGTATTGAAGACGTTTTTTTAAAATTTTAAAATTATCCAAAAATAAATAAAATCAGGCTAAAACGTGGGCACTTTTGCAAGCAAATTAATTATAGGGGCACTTCCCCCTCCTATACCCTTTCTACTCCAAAGTGCCTTCAAATAAACTAGAAGGGACAGTACCCCTTCAAAAATATATTTATTTTAAAACTCCAAATTTTCATTAAAAACGTATCACAATATATCTGTTGAAGATCGACGAAGATAAAAACCTCAACTAATCAGGTTAGAAGGTTTGCATGATACATGTAATTAGAGGAGAACTAAAGTATGCTTGTATAGCAGTTGTGACAGGTGTCGCATACATGTAATTAGAAGAGAAGTAGAGTATTAAAGTATGCATGTGTTGCAGTTGTGACAAGTGTAGCATACATGTAATTAGAAGAGAACTAAAGTATTAAAGTATGCATTTGTAGCAGTTATGACAGGTGAAGCATACATGTAATTAGAGGAGAACAAGTGTCTTAAAAGTATGTATGTGTAGCAATTGTGACTGGTGTAGCGACGAGGTAGGTGGATATGAATAAAACGATACCTCTCATACATGATATGGTATCAAAACTGTAGTAGATAAGAAGAGTATAGACAGACCACAATCTAAATTTGAGTGGAAAATCTATTATTCTTTCCTTGTTTTATAATTTCTTCATTATAATATTCTTCTCTATTCTCCAAATCGTGATATGGTATTAAAACTGTAGTAGATAAGAAGAGTATCGATTAAAGAATTTATTTATTTTTCTCTCATATCTCCTTAGTTATTGAGAAATCAAGACAACAACTAGACTGATAGAAAATTTGACTACGTAGGTTGATTATACAAAGGCAAAGAGGAAGTTTGTCTCTCTTATTTTGCCATGCATGCCTTTGTGGTTTTTTAAGGCCTAGATTTTGAAGCTTATTTGGCCCCTAATATATAGATTATAACCTATCTTTATGCGGAACTTATGTTTGGGTGTTAGGCACAAATTTAGATCAGATCTTTCTCATAGTACATTATATCTATATTATTTTTGCTCTATGTTTCTAGGATGTGCTGCTCTGTCACGAATGCTTAGAGATAGTTTAGATATATGTGTTAGAGAATTAAGAAATTGAAGCTTATTCATTTGTTTTTGGTTGTTCGACTGGAGGAACTAGTGAAACTTGTGATAAAGTTATTTTTTGCACTAGTAAGTATGTGCTGAATTAGCGTTTTTAAAATTGGTTTTGATTATAATTGTGGTTATTGGACTTTGCTTTTTTCAGATTTGAAGTTATTGTTTTTTATGGTTTTATGACATTTGATACTAAGACCATTGAAATGGCAAAAATAGCTAGTTTTGTTATGGAAGTGACTTCTAAAAACTCGGGGTCAAAATCATCTAGCCACCTAAATTATCTTTGTGAAAGTAGATGACCTAAATAACCTTGAATGGATTACTTCAACTCAAATCATTACTTTCGGAAAAAAGAAATAAAATTTTTTTTAGTGTAGAAAATGAACTTGACTTATTGAGTCTGTTGTTTTATAAGTGGGATCAAGAAAATACTCAAGTTATGGCTTGGATTACATAGGAAGTATAGGTTTTTAGCTAGTATGAATTCAAGATTTAAAGGCCTCTACCCAAATTATCCACATGTAAAGCCACAAAAGAGGGCATACACGTGAGGGTGAGTATTAAACAATAGTCCCACATGGATTACTGAATACAAATATCTTCACTTTATTAGTTTGAAAAGAGGCTTCCTAAATTTGCTAGTCATTTTGGAGGCTTAAAAGTAAGCTTGTTACTCAAGAATAGTAACTCTTCCATGATAATTTTTCCACGATGTCACTTAGGCACCACAAAGAAAAACTTCCAGATGACGTTGTATGGAATCCATGGTACAAGAAGAAAAAGGCAATGGCTGATTTTTGTTATGATGTGTACAAGCACATGTTATGTGTGGAAGTTGCAAATGTGGAGAAGTCGATCACCCTGAAACCTGGCGAGGAATGGAAAGGAAGGTTGGAACTCTCTGCTCCTCCGTCTAATTACTGTAGTGGACAACTGGATCCTCATCTTTAAGGTGGTCAAGTGACATAATGGAAAAATAGGGAGAAGAGTTTCTATTCATGAGTAACAATGTTATTTTTAAACCTCCAAAATGATTAGCCAACTTAGGAAACCAATTTCCTAACTAATAAAATCAAGATCTTTGTACTCACTAATCCATGTGGGACTATTCCTTAACACTCCCCCTCACATGGAACCCTCTTTTGAGCTTCTACATGTGAATAATTTGGGTTAAAGACCACATATAAATACTTGCTCTGATACCATGTATAATTGGGTCCAAGACCCAGATACCACGTGAAGTTGGGTACAAATCAAAATCTCAAAATGATTAGCCAACTTAGGAAACCTTTTGCCCAACTAATAAACTTAAAATCTTTATGCTCACTAATCCATATCGAACTATTCTCATAACACAATTAATATTGAAAGAGTTAAAACTTGCATCTAAAGACCCTATGGTACTTGACTTCGATAAACAAATAGCCATCTTTATTATAAATATTTTTTTTTCATGAAAAAACAACCCATATAACAACACTCTATGAGGGATGCAATGCTAAGTGGCAAAGTGATTATCCCATACATCTAAACAACAAAACAGATTGGTAACATGTTTACAAAACCTCTTGGAAAGCAATACTTTAATAAGTTTTGTGCCGAACTAGATTGCTTAACATATATGTTTCATCTTGAAGGGGAAGTATTTTAAAAATTTCTAATGTGGGTAAGCCTGTAAATTGGTACACAAAAGGGTCTAGATTAGTATCTATATAGTGGTGAGGTTATTATGTAGATTTTGGGAATTTATTTTTCTTATTTAATGAAGAACTAGACAAATAAAACCTTTTGTTTCTCATGTCCTCTCTCTCTCTCACTCACTCACTCTTAACACACATACACACAACACCAGCAACTAAAATTTTGGGACCACAAACACAAAAACAACAACAACAATTACAACAACAACAACAATAATAATAATAACAACACCAATGATAATAAGATGTCCCAGTAACTTGAAATGAGAAGAAGAACTTGCATGACCCATTAATATAACTTTGCCTTGAAGAGAATGAGAAAACAGACATTGGCTACCCCGCTTGCATGATCCATTAACAAAGAATCTGCAAAGAATGTGTTTATCCATGACTTCAGAAACAGAGGCATCTGAGATCTTATTATAATAGTCTTTAGCAACATCTCCTATTTCACGTACTATCATTTGTGCATAGAATTAAGGGAACCAATATCACCAATGATATAATATTGAAAGATATAATGAAAGGTCACAAATCCTTACAACATGTTGGCCCAATGATTACCGTAATATGGAAGGTCTTTCATGCTTAGTAAAACTATTGTAAAATGATATAGTAACCAATCGATAGATCTAACCATCACAAGTTCTTCATGTTCGCCCTTTCCGCTGCTCGGTCTACAAACATCCATTAGAAAAGGATATCTGATGAGTATACTTTATATGGAAAGACCCCAAAAATAAAATAAAAACACAAAATACACACAACTTTGCTACATCATACAGTACCTGAGACTTTGACACCCAAACAAGTTCCGCTATCTCCTTTTTCTGTCAAGATCCTAGATGACTCGTAAAGAGCAACAAGAATCAATGACAAAGGCAACTTCAAGTATAGTGACTGACGACTCTGCAATGTTGGTAGCCAATATCACCTATATTTCCACATAAACTTTTATGAAACAAATGCAAAAAGAAAAACTTAAAAAAATTAAATGAATAATCCACAAGAAGAAAGTATTTATCATCAAAGACCAAATCAATGCCTACAAACCCTGATCCACTGCCATAAAATAAGCTCAGTTAACTCTAACTTTACCTTCACAAAAATCCTTAATAAAAATAAATTTATCTCTTTTACATATGTGCATATGAGCAATTCATGAACTCACATAAGCAACATGGGACCAAATAAATGAACCTACATCTGGGTCACACCACTTTTTCAGAGCGTACATTTCGCCGATTTCATTTTACTAGCGTATGCCCACATTAAACAATTCATAAAATCACATAATAGATAAGGTATAGGATGGTTCGTGTATGCATACAACGTCAAGTTAAAGATAAGTAACCTAATTTAATTGCAAGCGTATATTGACAACTTTGGTGCTATCATAAGGATATGTAAGCACCAAGGATATACAGATAATTATGTGATATTTCAAGGATAAGTAGGCAATTAACTATTTTATACTTTCTCAACAAAACTATCCCAAATTATTCAACAAGTTTGCAAGTACCCGCAAACCTCACAAGGAAAGGGTGATCAATTTGTTCAACACTTGCATCCTTTAAGCAAAACTACAGTAACTTATTCAAAAAAAAAAAAAAAACAATAAAAAGAGAAAGAGAAACCACACATCCATGAGCACTACATATTATGATAATCTGAGAACATTGGCAAAAGAGACTATATAATCCATAGACAATTGAATGTCAAGCATGAAGACATCATAAATGTAAAAAAAATAAAATGTCAAAGAGGAAAAAAATAAATTCAGCTTTCAATCTTAAATCAAATGGCTAAAATAGAAGAAAAATATGACCTATTTTCAAGGAAAAAAATGACCACACATCCTCTTTCTAACACTCATCAATATATATTCAAGAAAATACAAGGACGGTCAAAACCTGGCTACACTGACTCTATTTAATCACCATTGACCAGTTCGTTTTTGCATCTAAAGTCTTCAAATAAGATGAAGTTTACCAAAAGACATAGTTGTCCCATAGTTTATGGCCAAAACACTCTTAATAGCTCAAGCATCTTAAACCATTGTTTTCAAAACTGAATAAATCAAGTTGGTTCCAATAGGTTTGTTCATTACCCTTCTCAAAAATCTGAAACCATATGAGAGGCCATAACCAGACAATACACCCACTTCCAACGGTATGACCAAAGAAACCCCAAGTTGGCTGGCCCCTCAATTGCCTAGATTGTTGTTTTAAACATATATCTGTTTGATACGGAAAATGTAGTAGTAAGCCTTTTTTACTTTTACTAATGGGAACATCTCCACGTTGGATCATATCTGGAAATTTTAACACATTTATGGTACAAGAACCAGGGTTTTGTATCTGCTCCTCCTCATGAAAGAGTACAAAGTTAAACTATTGCTTACATAATTACATGGCCTTCCAGCATTTTCATATGTGACCTTCTCATGTATACTTTGACAGCAACATCATGAATAGCACTGTCCATTGCTCAGGCATGGTTTTTCTCCCAAACAGCCAGCTTCTAATTTCCGTATACGGATACCATCTATAGGATGGCGGTTTCCCTATTCCAGATACTTCATGTGCCCTTTAAGTCTATAGTGACAGGATTTCGTTTTCCCTGTTTATTGTGAAGCTTTTTATGGTGCAGTGGCCACAAAACATCACATATTTTACAGCATCCTAATGTTTAGTGCCCTCTCTGAGGCTGAAAAATTTGTCAAAACATATCATGCGCCATTGGAATGTGTGTTTGTTCTCATTTTAGCAAACTCAGTTTCATCTACTTAACCCAATCAAAATGCCCAGTAAAGTATGAGATAGATAACCAATTCAACTCGATTGAAGAATTAGGATGGCAATTTCCAACATAGTTTCTTATCCCATTTACAGTAGCCCTGCAACCAGATTGATGACCTATTCATAACTTTTACAAGAAGAAGCAGGAAATTTAAAAAAAAAAAAAAAAAAAAAAAAAAAGAAATGTAAGCGAAAAGCAAAAACATATCTGTTTCATACAGAAATTGAAACAGAATCTCTGCAAATACTTTTCTCCATAAAGAACAAAGAATTAACCCTAGACAGTGATACGTGTGTATGTAAATCCTATAAGGGAAAAACAGGCAAAAATCAATGAATGCACTGAATTTGAAACAAGGAATAACAGCCAATAAGACAGAAATGATCCAACCAGCGCTTTAATAAGAAAGTTTTTTATTGTGAAAAAATAAAAAGTGAAGTGACCGGGAAGACGACAATCAGTGACTGCGTTATTCAAGAAAGATGAAGACAATGTCTTCTTGAACTTCACGAACTGAAAAGAACGTCAAGAAATCCATAAGCTATATCAAACCAACTTACCCGTATCACCAAAGTCAAATCTTCTCGACGATCTTATCTTTGAGCAACATTATGGGCAAATGAGATGAAAGAGATGGCTTGAAAGGAGGAGGAGAAGAAGAGGAACAAGAAGAAGCGGAAAGCGTCATCATGCCTGAGGCAGAGGCTGCGTTGCAGAGAAAGCTGGGAGCGTGAGCAAAGCGCCATCATGCTTGACGTTTCGCCAAACCCTAAACGATAAACCCTATATCCCGCCTCCCGCAGTACGACGAGCGTCGAGGAGCAAAAAAAAAACAGAGGCCGGAAGCTGATAAACTTCTTAAACATAATAATTAGACAAATAACCAAATGTTTAACATATTTAAAAATATACCACCGGACAAGTGCACTTGTCTACCGGTTAAATAATTAGAATTTTTTTGATAGTTTTCAGAAAACTTTTTCGTGGGAACACGTTTCATTTACTTTAATTTCTTAAAAGAAAATATAAAATTTAAATATGAGTTATTAAAAAACACCTAGAAACCTGGAAAAGTTCCCAAAAATATCTATAAAATCATAAGCAAAAGACCCTTCAAATAATCAAATGAAGGATACTGAAGAAAATGCGAAGGAAACGGGAACTCGAGAGATAGACGTACACATTCCTTCGCATCTTCTTCAGTATCATTCGTTTAATTACTTGAGGGGACTTTTGTTTATGATTTGCTAGATGCTTTTGGGTAATTCCGTGGTTTCATGTGGCAGACGATTAAGAATTGGAATCTAGAGGTGTATTTTTTAGGCTTTACAGAAAAGGATAACAGAGAGAATTTTCATTTATGGTTTAATATTACTAAAATTTGAAACAACAATGAAAGTATTCCTAGTCAAGGTGAAATTTAGAAAATGCTGCATCGAAATGGACGAAATGAGTCTTATCATCTCTCCAAGTGTATTATTATATTATGTTACATAGTTTTAAATTAAACAAAAACTTTTCTATGGTTGGTTGACTAGAGTAATCAAATTAAACGTGTTAATTAAATTAAATTGAATTATTTTTCTAATTAAATTATAAAATTAAATTTCTTTGAATAATTATAAGGTAATAAAATGTCTATCGATAAATAAGATTTTTAAAATGAAATTGAGTTTTTAAATATTTTAAAGGTTGAAAATATATTAAATCGATAATGAAAGGTATGAAATTGGTTAAAATATAATTTTTTTTAGGTTAATATATATTTTGTAATTTATTAAAATAATAGAAGGAAATAAAATACATACCTACAAATAAGATTTTAAAAAACTCAAATAATTTTTTCAAATATTTTTAAACTTTTAAAATATATTTTTTAATATTTAACGATATATTTTTTATTAGTTAATATATAAAATTTAAATTTATTAAAATAAATAGAAGGTAATCGAAAAATAAGATTGTTAAAAACTAAAATAAATTTTTAATAAAAATTAAATTTTAAAGTATCTTAAATCGATAATCATAGGAGTTAATCATATTTGAAGATGTTTTTTAATAATTAATATTAATATTTTAAATTTTATTTTAATAAATTAAGTTAATGCAATGTGTTCCAGCAAAAAAAATAAAAACTATAAAACAATTTATTAATTATTTTTTAAATTATAAAATGTCTTAAATCGATAATAAAAGGTGTTAAATAGGTAAGATTTTTAATTAATTAATATATTTATTTTACATTTTATTATTATAAATATTATGTAATAAAAATTGTAGTGATAAATTTTATTTCTAAACTCTACAATAATTTTTTGAAATATTTTTCAAATATATAAAAAATAAATATATCAGTTTTGAAGACTTTTTAAAAATTTTCGAAATTATCCAAAAATAAATAAAATCAAGCTAAAACGTGGGCCCTTTTGCAAGCAAATTAATTATGGGGGCACTACCCCCTCCTATACCCTTTCTACTCCAAAATGCCTTAAAATAAACTAGAAGGCACAGTACCCCTTCAAAAATATATTTATTTTAAAACTTCAAATTTTCATTAAAAACGTATAACAATATATCTGTTGAAGATCGACGAAGATAACAACCTCAACTAATCAGGTTAGAAGGGTTGCATAATACATGTAATTAGAGAAGAACTAGAGTATTAAAGTATGCTTGTGTAGCAGTTGTGACAGATGTCGCATACATGTAATTAGAAGAGAAGTAGAGTAATAAAGTATGCATGTGTTGCAGTTATGATAGGTGTAGCATACATGTAATTAGAAGAGAACTAAAGTATTAAAGTATGCATGTGTAGTAGTTATTGACAAAACAAGATCAAGGGACTGACGGAACAGTCCAAACATCCACAAGAGATAGCGTAGCTCTCTGGTTTCATGGCGAAACGAAACACACGAAGATCAATTCAAAATTGTTTCTGTTGGGGATTTCCCCCCTTTTATTAAGTATTTATCCTTTAGGTTTTCTTGTTACAAAATGACCCATGGGCCCAAGACAATACCCCCTCATCCCATTAAGCCTAATCAAATAACCCTATATACAAATCCCAAATTATACAACAATTATGAATATAAATTATATTTAATATACATTTTTACATATCGTAACAGTTATGACAGGTGAAGCATACATGTAATTAGAGGAGAACAAGTGTCTTAAAAAATATGTATGTGTAGCAGTTGTGACTGGTGTAGCAACGAGGTAGGTGGATATGAATAAAACGATACCTCTCATACACCTATAGACGGACCACAATCTAAATTTGAGTGAAAAATCTATTATTCTTTCCTTGCTTGTTTCATAATTTCTTCATTATAATATTCTTCTCTATTCTCCAAATCATGATATGGTATCAAAATTGTAATAGATAAGAAGAGTATCGATTAAATAATTTATTTATTTTTCTCTCATATCTCCTTAGTTATTGAGAAATCAAGACAACAACTAGACTGATAGAAAATTTGACTACGTAGGTTGATTGTACGAAGGCAAAGAGGAAATTTGTCTCTCTTATTTTGCCATGCATGCCTTCGTGGTTATTAAGGCCTAAATTTTGAAGTTTATTTGGCCCCTAATATATTAGATTGTAACCTATCTTTATGCGGAACTTATGTTTGGGTGTTAGGCACAAATTTAGATAAGATCTTTCTCATAGTACATTATATCTATATTATTTTTGCTATATGTTTCTAGGATGTGTTGCTCTGTCACGAATGCTTAGAGATAGTTTAGATATATGTGTTAGAGAATTAAGAAATTAAAGCTTATTAATTTGTTTTTGGTTGTTTGACTGGAGGAGCTATTGAAACTTCTAATAAAGTTGTTTTTTGCACTAGTAAGTATGTGTTGAATTAGCGTTTTTAAAATTGGTTTTGATTATAATTGTGGTTATTGGACTTTGCTTTTTTCAGATTTGAAGTTATTATTTTTTATGGTTTTATGACATTTGATACTAAGACCATTGAAATGGCAAAAGTAGCTAGTTTTGTTATGGAAGTGACTTCTAAAAACTGGGGGTCAAAATCATCTAGCCACCTAAATATCTTTGGAAAAGTAGATGACCTAAATAACCTTGAATGGATTACTTCAACTCGAATCATTACTTTTGGAAAAAGAAAATAAAAATTTTTGTAGTTAGAAAATGAACTTGACTTATTGAGTCCGTTGTTTGATAAGTGGGATCAAGAAAATACTCTTAAGTTATGGCTTGGATTACATAGGAATCAAACCGAATATAAGTTTTTAGCTAGTATGAATTCAAGATTTGAAGGCATGTACCCAAATTATCCTCATGTAAAGCAACAAAAGAGGGCCTACACGTGAGGGTGAGTGTTAAATAATAGTCCCACATGGATTACTGAATACAAATATTTTGACTTTATTAGTTAGAAAAGAGGTTTCCTAAATTTGTTAGTCATTTTGGAGGCTTAAAAGTAAGCTTGTTACTCAAGAATAGTAACTCGTCCATGATAATTTTTCCACAATGTCACTTGGGCACCACAAAGAAAAACTTCCAGATGACGTTGTTTGGAATCCATGGTACAGGAAGAAAAAGGCAATGGCTGATTTTGGTTATGATGCGTACAAGCACATGTTGTGTGTGGAAGCTGTAGATGTGGAGAAGTAGATCACCCTGAAACCTGGCAAGGAATGGAAAGGAAGGTTGAAACTCTCTGCTCCTCCGTCTAATTATTGTAGTGGACAACTGGATCCTCATCTTTAAGGTGGTCAAGTGACATGATGGAAAAATAGGGAGAAGAGTTTCTATTCATGAGTAACAATGTTACTTTTAAACTTCCAAAGTGATTAGCCAACTTAGGAAACCAATTTCCTAACTAATAAAATCATGATTTTTGTACTCACTAATCCATGTAAGACTATTCCTTAACACTCCCCCTCATGTGGAACCCTCTTTTGAACTATTCTCTTAACACAATTAATATTGAAAGAGTTAAAACTTGCATCTAAAGACCCTATGATACTTAAATGTGATAAACAAATAGCCATCTTTATTATAAATATATTTTTTTTTATGAAAAAACAACGCATATAACTACACTCTATGAGGGATGTAGTGCAAAGTGGCAAAGTGATTACCCCATACATCAAGATTACAAAAGAGATCAGTAACATGTTTACAAAACCTCTTGGAAAGCAACACTTTAATAAGTTTTGTGCCAAACTGGATTACTTAACATATATGTTCCATCTTGAAGGGGAGTGTTAAAAACCAAAAGTATTTTAAAAATTTCTAATGTGGGTAAGCCTGTAAATTGGTACACAAAAGGGTCTAGATTAGTATCTATATAGTGGTGAGGTTATTATGTAGATTTTGGGAATTTATTTTTCTTATTTAATGAAGAACTAGACAAATAAAACCTTTTGTTTCTCATGTCCTCTCTCTCTCTCTCTCTCACTCACTCTTAACACACATACACACAACACCAACAACTAAAATTTTGGGACCACAAACACAAAAACAACAACAACAATAATAATAATAACAACACCAATGATAATAAGATGTCCCAGTAACTTGAAATGAGAAGAAAAACTTGCATAACCCATTAATAGAGCTTTGCCTTGAAGAGAATGAGAAAACAGACATTGGCTACCCCGCTTGCATGATCCATTAACAAAGAATCTGCAAAGAATGTGTTTATCCATGACTTCAGAAACAGAGGCATCTGAGATCTTATTATAATAGTCTTTAGCAACATCTCCTATTTCACGTACTATCATTTGTTCATAGAATTAAGGGAACCAATATCACCAATGATATAATATTGAAAGATATAATGAAAAGTCACAAATCCTTACAACATGTTGGCCCAATGATTACCGTAATATGGAAGGTCTTTCATGCTTAGTAAAACTATTGTAATATGATCTAGTAACCAATCGATAGATCTAACCATCACAAGTTCTTCATGTTCGCCCTTTCCGCTGCTCGGTCTACAAACATCCATTAGAAAAGGATATCTGATGAGTATACTATATATGGAAAGACCTCAAAAATAAAATAAAAACACAAAATACAAGCAACTTTGCTACATCATACAATACCTGAGACTTTGACACCCAAACAAGTTCCGCAATCTCCTTTTTTTTGTCAAGATCCTAGATGACTCGTAAAGAGCAACAAGAATCAATGACAAAGGCAACTTCAAGTATAGTGATTGACGACTATGCAATGTTGGTAGCCAATATCACCTATATTTGCACATAAACTTTTATGAAACAAATGCAAAAAGAAAAGCTTAAAAAAATTAAATGAATAATCCACAAGAAGAAAATTTTTATCATCAAAGACCAAATCAATGCCTACATACCCTGATCCCTTGCCATAAAATAAGCTCAGTTAACTCTTAACTTTACCTTCATAAAAATCCTTAATAAAAATAAATTTATCTCTTTTACATACGTGCATATGAGCAATTCATGAACTCACATAAGCAACATGGGACCTAATAAATGAACCTACATCTGGGTCACACCACTTTTTCATAGCGTACATTACGCCGATTTCATTTTACTAGCGTACGCCCACATTAAACAATTCATAAAATCACATAATCTATAAGGTATAGGATGGTTCGTGTATGCATACAACGTCAAGTTAAAGATAAGTAACCTAATTTAATTGCAGGCGTATATTGACAATTTTGGTGCTATCATAAGGATATGTAAGCACCAAGGATATAGAGATAATAATGTGATATTTCAAGGATACGTAAGCAATTAAATATTTTATACTTTCTCAACAAAATTATCCCAAATTATTCAACAAGTTTGCAAGTACCCGCAAACCTCCAGTTATGTACAAGAAAGAGTGATCAATTTGCTCAACACTTGCATCCTTTAAGCAAAACTACTGTAACTTATTCAGAAAAAATAAAAAATAAAAAGAGAAAGAGAAACCACACATCCATGAGCACTACATATTATGATAATCTGAGAACATTGACAAACGAGACTATATAATCCATAGACAACTGAATGTCAAGCATGAAGACATCATAAATGTAAAAAAAAATAAAAAGACAAAGAGGAAAATAAATAAATTTAGCTTTCAATCTTAAATCAAATGGCAAAAATAGAAGAAAAAACAGGAAAAAAAATGACCTCACATCCTCTTTCTAACACTCATCAATATATATTGAAGAAAATACAAGGATGGTCAAAACCTAGCTACACTGACTCTATTTAATCACCATTGACCAGTTCGTTTTTGCATCTAAAGTCTTCAAATAAGATGAAGTTAACCAAAAGACCTAGTTGTCCCATAGTTAACACTCAAAACACTCTTAATAGCTCAAGCAGCTTAAACCATTGTTTTCAAAACTGAATAAATCAAGTTGGTTCCAATAGGTTTGTTCATTCAAACAAGCATCTGCACCCTTCTCAAAAATCTGAAACCATATGAGAGGTCATAACCAGACAATACACCCACTTCCAACGGTATGACCAAAGAAATCCCAAGTTGGCCGGCCCTTCAATTGCCTAGATTGTTGTTTTAAACATATATCTGTTTGATACGGAAAATGTAGTAGTAAGCCTTTTTCACTTTTACTAATGGACATCTCCACGTTGGATCATATCTGGAAATTTTAACACATTTATGGTACAAGAACCAGGGTTTTGTATCTCCTCTTCCTCATGAAAGAGTACAAAGTGAAACTATTGATTACATAATTACATGGCCTTCCAGCATTTTCATATGTGACCTTCTCATATATACATTGACAGCAACATCATGAATAGCACTGTCCATTGCTCATGGCATGGTTTTTCTCCCAAACAGCAAGCTCCTAATTTCCATATACGGATACCATCTATAGGACGGCGGTTTCCCTATTCCTAATACTTCATGTGCCCTTTAAGTCTATAGTGACAGGATTTCGTTTTCCCTGTTTATTGTGAAGCTTTTTATGGTGCAGTGGCCACAAAACATCACATATTTTACAACATCCTAATGTTTAGTGCCCTCTCAGAGGCAGAAAAATTTGTCAGCCATTGGAATGTGTGTTTGTCCTCAATTTAGCAAACTCAGTTTCATCTACTTAACCCAACCAAAATGCCCAGTAAAGTATGCGATAACCAATTCAACTCGATTGAAGAATAAGGATGGCAATTTCCAACATAGTTCCTTATACCATTTACAGTAGCCCTGCAACCAGATCGATGACCTATTCTTAACTTTCACAAGAATAAGCAGGAAATTTAAAAAAAAAAAAAAAAAAAACAAAGAAATGTAAGCGAAAAGCAAAAACATATCTGTTTCATACAGAAATTGAAACAGAATCTCTGCAAATACTTTTCTCCATAAAGAACAAAGAATTAACTCTAGACAGTGATACGTGTGTATGTAAATCCTATAAGGGAAAAACAGGCAAAAATCAATGAATGCACTGAATTTGAAACAAGGAATAACAGCCAATAAGATAGAAATGATCCAACCAGCGCTTTAATAAGAAAGTTTTTTATTGTGAAAAAATAAAAAGTGAAGTGACTGGGAAGATGACAATCAGTGACTGCGTTATTCAAGAAAGATGAAGACAATGTCTTCTTGAAACTTCACCAACTGAAAAGAACGCCAAGAAATCGATAAGCTATATCAAACCAACTTACCCGTATCACCAAAGTCAAATCTTCTCGACGATCTTATCTTTGAGCAACATTATGGGTAAATGAGATGAAAGAGATGGCTTGAAAGAAGGAGGAGAAGAAGAGGAACAAGAAGAAGCGGAAAGCGTCATCAAGCCTGAGGCAGAGGCTTCGTTTCAGAGAAAGCTGGGAGCGTGAGGTTGCTTGCAGAGAAAGCTGGGAGCGTGAGGAAAGCGCCATCATGCTTGACGATTCGCCAAACCCTAAATGATAAACCCTATATCCCGCCTTCCGCAGTACGACGAACGTGGTGCACAAAAAAAAAAAAAACAGAGGCCAGAAGCTGATAAACTTCTTAAACAAGAATAATTAGACAAATAACCAAATGTTTAATATATTTACAAAAATACCACCGGACAGCTGCACTTGTCTACCGGCTAAATAATTAAAAACAATTTGATAGTTTTCAGAAAACTTTTTTGTGGGAACACATTTCATTAACTTTAATTTTTTTAAAAATATATAAAATTTTAATATTAGTTATTAAAAAACACCTCGAAACCTCGAAAAGTTCCCAAAAATATCTATAAAATCGTAAACAAAAGACCCTTCAAATAATCAAATGAAGGATACTGAAGAAAATGCGAAGGAAACGGAAACTCGAGAGCTAGATCTACACTTTCCTTCACATCTTCTTCAGTATCCTTCATTTGATTACTTGAGGGGACTTTTGTTTATAATTTGCTAGATGCTTTTAGGAAATTCCGAGGTTTCATGTGGCAGACGATTGGGAATTGGAATCTAGAGGTGTATTTTTTAGGCTTTAGAGAAAAAGATAAAAGAGAGAATTTTCATTTATGGTTTAGTATTACTAAAATTTGAAAGTGTTTTTTATGTGATTTCAATATGTTTCACGTTTATCAACATACACATCTGCAAAATCGTGGACGTAAAGAAATGGACGAAATGAGTCTTATCATCTCTCCAAGTGTATTATTATATTATGTTACATAGTTTTAAATTAAACAAAAAGTTTTCTATGGTTGGTTGACAGGAGTAATCAAATTAAACGTGTTAATTAAATTAAATTGAATTATTTTTCTAATTAAATTATAAAATTAAATTTCATTAGAATAATTATAAGGTAATAAAATGTGTATCGATAAATAAGATGTTTTAAAATGAAATTGAGTTTTTAAATATTTTAATGGTTGAAAATATATTAAATCGATAATGAAAGGTATGAAATTGGTTAGAATATAATTTTTTTATAGGTTTGATAAGTGGGATCACGAAAATACTAAAGTTATGGCTTGGATTACATAGGAATCAAACATAGTATAGGTTTTTAGCTAGTATGAATTCAAGATTTGAGGGTTTCTACCCAAATTATCCACACCATCTTGAGATTGCCAAGAGTAAACTTTTGAGTGCTTCTGTTGTCCCCAAGTTTGATGATGTATGAGCAACACTACTTCGTATTCGAGACACTTCTTCATCCACTACTAAAGTATCATCCGCTATATATTCCGATCATAGATGCTCATCATCTGACAACGGCCAAGGTAGAGGTTATAGAGGAGGTAGAGGAAGAGGTGGATGGATTGGTACTGGCAGAGTAGATGGGAAAGAATGTACTCATTGTAAAAATTTTGGCCACACTATAGATCATTGCTATTACAAGGGGCCTGCACTTACTGTGGACAATATGGCCATTATAAAAAAATATGTTATAAAGTCAATGGATAGTCATAATTGACAAGGACTAATCAGGCTATTATGTCTACCATATGCAGCAAGTTGGGTATTTATGATATCTTGTCTCCCCCAGCTTGAAGGGGAGTGTTAAAATGTGGGACCCACCATGGTGCTCGAGCTGGTGGGACCAACCATGAGGATGTGGGACACCAAGAAGAGTCCTCACCCAAGCTGAAATGAGATAAAAGACTTGAAGAACAAGTGGGACCCACAAATATCTCACGAGCTGAAACCTTATCAAGATGAGTTGGAAGATAATGAGGGACCCACAAGGATAAGGCCACGAGCTGTCCTCCTCCCTTATATTCATGTGAATGAAGAAAGAGTTCTAGTTCAACTCATATTAGTCTTCTAGTAGATTGGTTAGAATAGACTTATCTTAGAGAATTATAGTTGGAATGTAATTAGGATTGAAAGGTTAATTATATAAGGACTCTACCTCTTTCTCTACTATAAATAGAGTGTTGTAATTCAGAATTAATCAAGTAACAAATCTCATTCTCTCTCTCTCTCTCTCTCTCTCTCTCTCTCTCTCTCTCTCTCTTTGCTTGGCGTCACCTCTCTTTTCTCTTTTATTTTTTCTTCTCTCTATCCGAGAGCTCTTCTTCCCTTTTCTTCTTTTTTTCTTTCTTCTTTCTCTTGCTCAGAATTATGGAAAAGTGATCCTAAATTCAACAATTCTTACTTCTACAAAAAAACAAAATTACAAATTAAAAACATAAAGAAAAGAAAGCAATCCCAGCAACAAAAATCCTACACATAATTTAAGGTACTTATCAGCAGTAAGGAGAACAATGCTTACGAAGATTAACAATTCTAGGGGGAACACTTTAATGACATTGACAGGAAAAGACAAAGCAAGATTATCAAAACTGTTGAAGTAGGAACTTGTATGTACCTCCTTAGGGAGGTCTCTACATTAACTATAACTTCATAACACAATATCCTAAAATAAAATTACCCAAATACCCCTAACCTTTAACATTCTTATATCTCTAAAAAATATATGAGGTAGTCATTATTCTGTTATTTCTGGATGATTTATTTTTCAATGACTATTTTTCTCTATGTCTATGTCTTTGTCTCTCATCCCTCTTCTCCTTTCCCTCTTCTTTCTTCTCAATCTCACTTTTTCTCTTAGTCTTCTCTTCTCAGAAAGAGTAATTTGTCTCTCTCTCTCTCTGTCTCTTCCTCTCTCTTTCACACGCACATACTTCTCCTTTCCCTCTTCTTTCTTCTCAATCTCACTTTTTCTCTTAGTCTTCTCTTCTTAGAAAGAGTAATGGGATTTCAAGGTGTTAATGTAGAAGTCAAATGAAATACGCACAGTGTCGAAACATTAATACAAAACACTTAATCGAAGATAAATAATGGAATACATAAGATAAAAATGAAAAAAAATCAACATTTCACTTACAAAAACAGAAAGAGTGTTCGGGGATATTTTCAAAAGCCTTTCAAGTACAAGAATGAAGGAGCACTGCTGCACTTCCACGAGATGGGAAAGGGATCATGAGGAAATAGAGAAATTCAAGCTTTTGCCGGTTCAAACTGCTCCATTCCACGCCGTACTATGCTCAAGCAAATGGGCCTGATTAATAAAGCGAAGCGAGAGCTAGAGCTTTTGTAGGTTAGGACGGCGACAAAAAAAAAAAAACAGAAGATTAAATAAAACATCTTACCTCCTTCCATCGGACCGTCACTTTCGTCGATGAGGAAGAACTTCAGAAGAAGAAATCGAAAAGGAAGAAGATAAAAGATGAAGAAATCGAAGATGACTGAGTTCTAGACAGAGAGTGAGGAATCGAAGAAGGAGAGGGAGAACGAGGGATATGAAGACCAAAATCCCCCATTTTCGAAGAATCGTTGTTCGTCATCACCGCCTGACGAACTACGATTATGATCTCTAATCCAATCCACGATTTCCGCAAGAAAATTGTGCTGCCATGCTAGAGGAGAAGGAATGGAAGAGTTTCTCCTGCAGTCCCGCGATGCGACACTCTTCTCCTGACTCCCCCAAATCCCGGGCCGCTCGTTAAATTAACGGGCCGCTCGTTAAATTAACGAGCCAGCTTGCTAGCTTTCGAACCGAACCTTGGTTCGGTCGAGCTCCGAGCTGATCTTGGATCTCAAACTCGGTTTCAGATCTATGTATATCGAATCAAACCAAACTGGGACCGAGCCAAGCTCGAGCTGCTCGCGAACTGGCTCCGTTCGATGCCACCCCTATCTACTGCGTTCCCGAAAACTCTCTATGAGAATCGATCCCTTCGTAACGGTAAAGCACATAAGCTCATGTGCATGAACAGTGTTAAGTATAGAAAAGTAGAAAAAGACAAAGAAGACGCTCTTCGTGGCTCTTTTTGGATGTTTTCGTCTGCAGTGGTGGGACTAGGACGTTTCTTCTCATCCTGTTGTGGTCTCTCATAAAGATACTTTTGAATGAGAAGGCAAAAAATGCTATCAAAAGAAAAGGTGTCGAAATCCTGGCCCATAGTATGAGTGACAGAGAGAGACTGAAACAACCAAAGAAATCTCAGTTGGAGGACAGCAACCTGGATATTTATTTCCTAGGCTCAGATATGTCTTTTATCTTCGATCGGTGAGATGAATACAGGTTTACTGGATTTTCGTTGCCCAAGTAAGTTGGAGCTGGCGATTTTAAAACACAACTTCGTCTTCATTCTTTTGGCAAATCTTTTAGTTTCAAGCTCTGGTTGGAGTGGGTAGCAGACGTCTGTGAAAGTCGGCAGTCCTGTGCGTGTACGCATAGTCATTCTTTGTTCTTTAATCGTATGAAAGCTTATCTAATGATTCTTATATGAAATCGACGACACTGTAAACTCAATATTTTTTGTTAAAGCTAAAACCCAAATTAGTCGTAATCGCAATGTCCTAGTGCTGTTTTAGTAGATTTCTACCTTCTTTATTAAAGTAGCTTCGTAAGAAGAAGAGACACAACTGTTCAAACTTTCCTATGATCATCACTGCACATGCACATGATCGACACTAGTTGTGGAGCCAAAAGCAGCAACATTTGCAAAACGGGAGCAAATTGGATTTGTCCAAACTGATCGATCCCTACTTTGCTTCTTGACAAATATAGTTTCTTGGGCGATCGCCTAGGTTTGTAAAAGTATACAGAAAGAGAATTCATTATGAAACCACCTAGCTATTTAGAATTTCCGGAGTGCATTCGCTTCTGATGGTGGACAATCGTAGATAAATCAACTTAAATCTCACACCCTAGCTTTTCAGGAAAAAGGATAGATGCCTGTCAAAAGACTCCAATATCATTTGTTTCTTTTGTTTTGTTCTTGGGGTAAAGGGAGATTCCTAAGTCAATGAGATCTCAGCCTGCCGCTCAATTTCTGCCGATCAAACGCAGCAATCATTGTTCATGTTTCGAAAAGAATAAAGATGTCAATGCCAAGGTTTGAGAGAGAAACCACTGCTCCAAATTGAACAAGTCGGTTTCTTACGTTTTTGGTTTATTGTCTGACTAGTTGAAGCAATTATAATATTGATCTGTAGTTTTTATGGTGAAGTCGGGTACAAGTTATTTCAGAATAATTAACTACTGAAAGGTGGGATGTGATAAAAAACGATTAAATTGATGGGTTGAAGAACTTGAAGAGCCATTGACACGCACTGTGCCAAGCAAGATCGTAATGGGAACAGGATCCCAAAGCATTAAAAAACACGATAACACCTCCTGCTTGACTTCTTCCGCGTTTTGGTTTTCTTTGGGATCACCGAGGAAATTTTGGAATGGAAAACGATATTTAGTACTTGTTAATGTTTCTCTGTTCATAAAATATAAATATATTGCAACTCTTCCGCGTTTTGGTTTTCTTTGGGATCACCGAGGAAATTTTGGAATGGAAAACGATATTTAGTACTTGTTAATGTTTCTCTGTTCATAAAATATAAATATATTGCAACTCGACCGATGCTTGGTGCGAGAGACGACCGGTTGAGTGATAAGATCGAGGACACGGATAGAGGTGTTCTAAAGGAGGATGGAGACGTGTCGGGGGAACCTATTGGCAAGGGAATTCAGCGGTCATTGATTTTGAAACGTGGACGGTGGATCTACGCCTTCTCTCTCTTCCTTATCTCTATAAATTGGAATCCCGTTTCCGGGTCTTACTCGTTCAAGTCAGTGTTGAGATAAGAGACGTCTCTGTGTCTTCGTTTCTGAAAGAAAGGGAAAATGTCTTGCTGTGGTGGAAACTGCGGATGTGGATCTGGCTGCACCTGCGGCAGCGGATGCGGAGGGTATGCCTTCTTTCGTATTCATGAGCTTTTCCCTGTGATCACTGGTCCCGAGTTTTTCTCTTTTCTGTCTGGCTTTCGTTTTCGTGGCTTTGGATTACTCCGGTAGAGATGATATCTTTGTGTGGGGATAGGAACTCGATGGATGTCCTGTCAATATTATTCATCCTGCATGCGTGGTTTTTCTGCGGTTTCTTTGTTTTCAGATGTTTATTGGAGTGAAAGACTCGCTTGATCGGTTATTGAGGTCGATGGTTGGTTTCCGTTTGGATTCTCGTTTAGTCTGCTTGCGGTTTTACCTAATTCTGGTTTTGGGGATCTCAGATTGCTGGTTCAGAATGGCTTCTACTCTTTAGGTCTTGCTGTTTGATCGTCTCTTATTATCACTTGTTGCGTTTATATGCTATTAGCATTCGTCTGTGGCTAGTCGGAGATCGCCGGAGTCGCCGGAGACAGTAATTTCTTTTTGTTTCTTGATCCTGCGTTTATGCCTTTAGAGTTTTACTACAGCTGCTTTTATTTCTGCGGTGGGTGGAGAATTTTTTTTTTCCTATCATGAGTCATGACTTTTAAGTCTGCAGTTGAATAATCTCATAAAAGAGGGTTTGGCGAGGACCGTGTATAAGCTTTTCTCTTCTTCTTCTTCTGCTTCTTCTTTTTCTTCTTCTTCTACACTGTTAATAGTTTCGAAATATTTATTTGTCGCAGGTGCAAGATGTACCCAGGGCTCGCTGAAAGCGCCACCACCACCACCGAAACCCTGATCATGGGGGTTGCACCTCAGAAGCTCCACTTTGCCGAGGGTTCGGAGATGGGCGTTGCCTCTGAGAACGGGTGCAAGTGCGGGGACAACTGCACCTGCGACCCATGTAACTGCAAGTGAGGCGTTGGCCTAGTCATAAATAAGGCTGTCCTGTCGACTGTAGGTTGTTGTTGTTACCTGTTAGTGTAAAAGTGGCATGAGAGTCATCTTTTGTAATAAGTTGGCCATGGACCGAGTGGTGAACAAGTCTGGGTGGTCTAGTGAACATGTGTTAGTGTGATGATGATGTATTAACTGAGTCTAAATGTGGTTGCGTTCTGAGATAATGAAAAATGACTCTTCCATAGTGTGTCTCAAACTCTCTGGTTTCGGTCTTTTTTCTCTTCCTTGATGCTTCACTCTCGGATTTGTTGGCTATCCCCTTTCAATTCTTTTCCGTTACTTAAATAAATGTTTTTTTTATCCAAAAACCATTTCCAACTTATCGGAAACAGGGACATGCGTGTGATCAGACTTCCCATACACCATATTTTCTACCGAAGAAATCTTTTCATGTCTAGATTGAAGGATATATCTCAATTGATAGGTTATAGAGAAAAGAGATACGTTTTAGGGAAGATAATCCCTTATCAATCTTTATCTCTATCATGCCTCCGAAACATGGATCTCCGAGAGGAAAATTCAATATTTGTCTTTAAGAAGAGGAAGCGTAGTCACATATAGGAATGTTCAATCTAAGCGGTTGGCTGAAAGCATCAGCCAGATCAGTAGATGAGACATGAGTAACTCGAAGAGTTTAACTATAAACTTGTTCATGAATGAAGTCGTAATCTTAAGCAACATGTTTCATGTTAAAATACTGAATTGGAGCATAGGTTTATAACACCTACATTATCACAATAAAACACGGGTTGTTATGGAAGAAAACACCAAGTTCGGTGAGAAGAGAGCAAATACCAATGATTGCAACAAAGCGATATTCCACCTTAGTGGAGGAGTGAGTTTAACTATAAACTTGTTCGTGAACGAAGTTGTAATCTTAAGCAACATGTTTCATGTTAAAATACTGAATTGGAGCATAGGTTTATAACACCTACATTATCACAATAAAACACGGGTTGTTATGGAAGAAAACACCAAGTTCGGTGAGAAGAGAGCAAATACCAATGATTGCAACAAAGCGATATTCCACCTTAGTGGAGGAGTGAGCTACAGTCCGTTGCTTTGTAAAAATCCAAGAGAAAGGATTACGACTTAAGCAACATAGCGATATTCCACCTTAGTGGAGGAGTGAGCTACAGCCCGTTGCTTTGTAGAACTCCAAGAGAAAGGATTATGACTTAAGTAAACAAGATAAACACATGAGGAAGTGAAAACATCCTTGTTCCTACTCAATTAGCATTAGAAAATGCATGAAGAGACAAAGAAGATTGCTGATGTAGGACAATTCTATGATCTAAAGTTTTACAAAGATAGCGCAACAATCGCTTAACAGGATCCCAATGGTCAGTAGTAAGGCAATTCATAAACTAACACAATTTATTACCGCATAGGCAATGTTAGGGCGCCTAAGAGACAAGTATTGGAGATTACCAACAATATTCTGATATCTCATGGATCAAAGAGTGTTGTGCCAGAATGAAGTGTGATTGTAGATGTCGTGGCAAGAGGCGTAGTTACAGGCTTTGCATTTGTCATACGTGTGTGAGCAACTACATAAAAAATATAACGGCTTTGAGACAAAAGTAAGCCTTAAGAATGAGGAACAACTTCAATGTCAAGAAAGTAAGTCAAGGGGCTAAGATCCTTGAGTGAAAATCACTAAGCAAGAAGGTAGATAAATGTTTCAATAGTTTGATCATTGTCTCTTGTAATAATAATGTCATCCACATAAACCAAAATATATATCACAACAATACCTATGTGAAAGATAAATAGAGAGGAGTCTGCATGAGAGTTGGTGAAGCTAGAGGTGATAAGAAATTGGTGCAACTCATGATACCAAACACGTGGAGCTTGCTTGAAACCATAAATAGCTTTACGAAATTTGTAGACATGGTGGAGATGATCACAATCAATTAAACCCGTTGGTTGTGCCATAAAAATATCCTTAGATATGGCACTTTGGAGAAATGCATTATTTTGATCAAGTTGCTGAAGTGACCAACCACAACTTACATCAAGGCTAAAAATAATGCGAATAGTGGTAAGCTTGACAACGAGACTAAAGATGTCATGATAATCAATCCTAAGGCGCCGAAGAAACCCCTTGGCAACTCAAGAGCCTTGTACATATCTATAGAGCCATCGGATAAGTATTTAGTACAGAAAATCTATTTGCAACCAACTAGATTCTGCGAGTGATCCAAGGGAACAAGTTCCCATGTCCCATTCCAAACAAGAACATCATACTCATCTGACATAGCCTGATGCCATTTGTGATCAGTGAAAATTTGAGTCACAGTTGTGAGTTCACAGTCAGCAGATGTAGGAAGCTAGAATGTGAGGTTTAATTTTTGAATGGGCTTGTGAATGATGTTCTTGGATCTGGTGACAATAACAAGAGGAGGGGAGGAAACGGGTAGGGATGATGGGTATGGGTCGGCCGATGAGGGAGGTGTTGGGGTAGGGTTTTGTGTTAGAGTGGGGTTAGGTGCAAGGTCTTGAATGGAGCTTGCAGAGGGTGTAAGGACCGAGACTGTGGTGGTGCATGATTGGTCATGTATCGAGTTTGAAAATTTTTAAAATCAAGGGTTTTGATTTAGATTTGGGTTATTTAAGTTTCAAAGATTTTGTACTGTTCAATTTATGCATGATAGTGTACTCAATATGGATTTCTAGAATTGGGTAGTTGGTTTTTTTTTTAATTCATTTGATTTTTGAAATTTGATACCTCTACTCGATTTTGGTATAATTAATGGAGTAAGGTGTGTGAAGCATTGAAATTGAGGGCCTAGGATAGATCTATGTGGTTTTTAATTGCTGTAATTTCACATTTTGTGATCAATTCAAGTATAGCTAGTTGAGTGGTGAGTATGGATTTGGGGAAGTAGAGGTCTTAGTTTGATTCTTAATTCATTTGATTTCTGAAATTTGGTATCTCTATTCGATTTTGATATAATTATTCGAGTATAGAGTATGAAGCTATGAAATTAGAAATCTATGATAGATGGGTGTGGATTTAATTGCTGAAATTCCATTTTTTTTTAGCAATTTAAGCATAGTTAGTTGAACATTGAGTATAGATTTCTTGAATTGAAGGTCTGGGTTGGATATTTAATTGATTTAATTTCTGAAATTTGATATCTTAACTTGATTTTGGCACAGTTAATTGAGTAAGGAGTAAGAAGCATAAGAAATGAAAATATAGGATAGATGGGTGTGGATTTAATTGCTAAAATTTTATATTTTTGAGCAGTGTAAGCATAGTTAGTTGAATGTTAACTATAGATTTCTGGAATTGAAGATCTCAGTTGGATATTTAATTGGTTTGATTTTTCTCTGCTTTATTTTGGCATAGTTAATTAAGGAGTAAGAAGCATAAGGATATATGGGTAGGGATTTAATTGCTGAAATTTCACATTTTTGTTCAATTTAAGCATATTTAGTTGAATGTTGAGTATGGATTCCTGGGATTGACCTCATTACTCTTTTGATAATTATATATCGCCTTTCAAGTTTTTGTGCTACTTTTCTTGTCTCCTTTTCCTATTTTTTCTTTTAGGAAACTATGTGAATGAACTTCTTGTATTATCATTATTTATTATAGCTACTTCAATGCATCACATTATACACAAATGGTTTAGAAAAATACAAGTAGGATTTGTTATCACCACCTCTTTGACTTAATAAAGAAACCCTTCTTGTCAGAGGACCTGCCATCAAAGAGAAATCTTATAAAGGGAATTAGTGAAAAATTTATAAATTTATGAAATTTGGAATTAGGCACAATTGCATTCTCCAAGCTTTTGAAGGTAAAAAAACACTAGTTTTGAAGTACTAACTTGGTAAATTAGCATCTCAAATAAGAAAATGTATATTTCCTTCAATTGACAAACTACTTGGCATAGTGGGAGATTGGTCAACTTAGAAGAAGCAAATTTTAAGTTTACTAGTGAACAAGTCACTATGATTAAGAATTTTGAAGATTAAGATTGAAGAATGGAAGGAGACTAGAGTCCTTGGTTTTTATTTTCTAGAACTCACAAACTCAAGCATATGTAGAGAGTAATTGTTCAATCTTCTAAAAACTTAAAGTGATGGAGCTCAAGACATGTGAGGCACTCACTTTGGCCCTATTGATGCCTTTTCCATGAAAACATTTCTTGGTAGAAATACATTTCTAAGGATCATTTGTCCCCCCTATATCTACCTGGAAAATTGAATGATTTTCTAGGCATGGTAGACCGGAAATTCATTTAATTGCAAAATCTTCTTGCTGGAAATTCTTACCTAGAAAATTGAATGATTTTTGCATGGTAGACCGGAAATTCATTTAATTGCAAAATCTTCCTGCTTTTCAAAATTCACTTTGGCCCTATTAGTCACTTTTGCACGAAAAAATACTTCCTAGTAGAAATACATTTCTAAGGATCATTAGTTCCCCTATATTTGCCTGGAAATTCTAGCCTGGAAAATTCAATGAATGCCTAGTTGCAACTCTTTGATTTGTCGCCTCTTCTCATTTCCTCTTATCACATATTCTTGCTACCTAAAAAGATCTTCTAAGAGAGATGGATGAGAGCAGAAATCCTTCCACATAAAATCTTACTTTTTCTCCATTTCGTTCATTTCTCTAGTAATCTTCTCAATGATCTCAACCCTATCAAGAGTAGAGACTTGATAGCTTCTGAATCACTTTCTCATCGTCAAGGTTCCAATTACCTTTGATGATCTCAGTTTTAGGATCTTCAACTACAAATTCAGGATTGGAAGTGAGTTCCAATATGAGATGTTGATGGAGGATTTGAACTTCTAAAACTCTTCTATTTCTTTCAGTGATTTTGAGTTGTAGATGGAGTATATGAACATCTAAGTAGTTCTTAATGTTTCTTCCATTGATCTTTAGTTCCTAGTTAGTTAGAAATTGAAAATTTTAGATTGGTGCAAGCAATTCGAAGGGCTAAAAGGAGTCTATTGGATCTTAATTATGGCTAGTTGAATTTGTTAAAATTGGGGTAAAAGGTAGAACCCGGATCAAATTGGCTGAATGAACTGATTTTAATTTGAATAGGCCCTTAGCTTGGTTAATAATGACTAATGGAGGAAGTGTGAGGCTGACCCCCTCCTTCCCCTTCTCTCTTTAGAAAAAGGGTAAGATCGCTAGATAAGTCAAAATTTATCGGATATGTATGGTAATATACGAGACTAATTATTAATTTCTATTTATTTCCCTAAATATAGTTATTGTTGTCTCTTGGGGAAAGATTTGAGAAACTTTTGTAATTTGGAATTACACTAGTTTGGGGCCAAAAAGACTTTGATAATCCTTTTGTTATTTGTTTGAGTAGCCAATTATAACATTTTTTTACCAAGAGTTCTTGGGTGGTGATTACCACTAGGGAACATTGAAAATAAAAAAAGTATCTTTATATGTTTCTTATTTGTTTCCTTTGTGTTACTTCATATTATCCCTATATTTATCATTAATTTTTATAATTCTTTTTATCGTTTCACATTTTTATCAATTTTCTCACATTTCTCTCATTTCTCTCTTTCCAATTAACCATGTGAAGGACCATGCATTATCATTGCTCTTACAATTATGTGAGTGCATCACATTATATCAAAACGGTATTCATTTTTTGAGTTATTAAAAACCCTTTAGGTTGCAACCTTTCTCCATTTGAACCTCTTTTTTCCTTCAAAATGTTGTTAGAGGTTAGATTTAACTATAATATGGAATAAAATAATGCTAGCATCCACTAGTTAAAAATCCCATAATTGTTGCAATGTTTAAGGTTGTGGCTTACTAGTCAGCCATTGTTTGACCTTTTCTAGGTTGGTAGTTATAACATGCCTCAACCATTCCTTGAGCATTGGCTTAAAACAGATGAGCCCCATGAATTGGCCAATCACGACTCGACTCGTTAAATTTGATGTGGCATCTATGTGGACGATGGAAGTGGAAATCTTTCATTCCCATTCCTTGATTTTAGAGTTTTGGTCTCCAATGGTTCTTCCTGCCAATGGCTCGTTTTAAAATCCCTATTCTACTACAACCTTTGGTATATCACTCTAGTGTGTATTGTGTATTGTGTTGCTCCTCTTCCAACCCTTTGAATTCAAGAATCAAGACTTTGTAATGAATTTTGGTAGCTTTTTGCTCTATAAGCTCCAAAAAAGAATTAAATATTCGACTTGCCCAGGTCCAAATGAGTCAGTCTTTAATGGATTTACTTGGCCAAGCTTGAATACAAAAAAAAAAAAGTGAAAAAGAAACTGTGATAGCTAAGTCAAACATGGCCATCAAGACAAGTATAGACTAAAGAGTATTAAAAGATAAAGAAGTTTTATATATAAAATATATAAAATAATGATGTAGAGTTTTTGTTACCAAAATGTATTATAAGAGTACTTAACTGATATTATGAATTTTAAAAAGTACAATCCCACATTTTACAAATTGATAAATATAGACAAGGGTCAAAATATGTTGGATAGCCAAATGGGTACTCGTTAAGACCTTAAAATATGAAGTCGTTTAATGAGCCTCCCTCTTGAGTGAATAACTGATCATGACTAAAAGACTATGACAATGATAAAACCGTTAGCATGAAAAGTCTCCTTAAGTTAATTTTGATTATAAACAACTATAAAACATTAATTTTGATATATTCAAATGAACATATGGACAACAAAAGCAGTAGCAAATATTGTGTAGAAGATGCTATCTTGATAGAAAGATATTATTGGGATAAAAAATTCAAAAATAATTCAGCTACTCAATTTGGCCAACACATATCACAATAACTTGTGAGTGATTTATCGTTGACTTTAGTAGCTCAAACTATAGATTTACAATAATTTTCATGATTTTTAAGATTGATTTGTCTGACTTTTTCAAAATGATGAAGTTTCATTTTTAGGTTAAATGACACTCAAACATTCAATTTTTTATTGTTTTAATTGAGGCAATTTAATTTATTTAATGCCTTGCAGGGTTTGAGAAAGCTAGTATAGTCAATTTTAGAACTCCCCAATCATAACGTTGCTTCAAGAATTTTAAAAGTGTCCTAGAATAGAGATACTTTGAAAAAGTTAAGTTCCTAAGCTTGCAAACAAAATGATAGTCTATGCCCATATGTTTATTACGAGAGTAAAAAATAGGGTTGTGAGCCAAGTAAGTAGCACTTAAATTGTCACATAGAAAAGATGGAGGTCGAGTTGAGTATATGTGCAAATCTTTTAGAAGATACTAAAGTCAAGTGATTTTAGCACATGTGGAAGCCATGGCTCTGTATTTGGCTTCAGTAGTGGAGCAAGATACTTTGGGTCCTAAGTAAACTGCATAAACAGTGGTAGATCACCTTGTTAGTGGGTAACCACCCCAATCTGCATCAGAAAAGGGCAAGGATATCTAGTGATAAGGGTTTTGAAATGACTAAGCAACAGTCTATGGTACCTTTAAGATATCGAAGAAATCTTATAACTAGTGAAAGTGAAAAGTAGTGGGGGAGTGCATATATTGGTCTACAAGATTGATGGAGTAAGATATATCAAGTCATGTTAATGTTAAGTATTGAAGGGCTCCTATAAGACTTCTATAAAGAGTAGGGTTAGAATAAGGGGAACTTTGAAAATCAAGTTTTGTGTTGATGGCAAGAGTTGTCATAGGTGTATAGGATTCATTCCCTACTTGAGTTAATATATTTCTTAGGTATTGATTTTGATAAAGAAAAAAATTGGTAGGAATTATATGTACTTGAATGCCTAAGAAAATATCTAGAGGGCCTAAACTTTTTTCAAAGAAAGTATCACGTAATGTTGTTTCAAAAGTTTGAAGAAGTGAGGGCTTATTCCCAATGAGAATAATGACATCCACATAGAGAAGCAGGTATATATGGTTAGATGAAGAATGATAACAAAATAGTGAAGAATCGGCTTTACTGATTTGAAAACCAAAGTGAAGTAGGAAGTTGCTAAATTTAGCATACTAGGTACGAGGGGCTTGTTTGAGGCCAGAGAGTTTTTTTTTTGGCCTACGTACATGGTTTGGAATGGTGGAACTTTCAAAACCTAGTGGTTATCTCATAACTTCCTAATTGAGAGAGCCATGAAGAAATACATTATTAACATCGAATTGAAGCAAAATCTAGTTATAGTAAAGGGTTAGGGTGAATACTAAAATTGTTTGAGAAAACAAAGATTGAATGTTTGATCATAGTCAATCCATGAAGTTGACGATGTCCTTGAGCAACAAGACGAGTTTTGTATTTTTGGACGGATCCATCAATATTGAACTTGGTTCTAAAACCTCATTGAAACCCTATGATATGCATATTAGAATTCTTAGGGACAAGTTCCGAAGTATTGTTTCGTTGAAGAGCATTGTACTCATCTTGCATAGCATCATGCCATTGAGGAAGTGTAAAAGTTACCTCATAGGACATAGGCTCAGATATATGTATGACCATATGAGATTGAAGTGTTAAGGAGCTACCTTACTCTTTGCTCTAGTCATCATGGGATGGGTATTAATGCGAGAAGGATGAGTAGGTGGAAAAATTCCAATTTGACCATTATCTAAGGAAGATTGTGAGGAAGTAGAGGACAAAGTTGGAGGTGTTGTGGTAGAGTCAGAGGATAAGTTGGAGGTGTTATGGTAAAGTCAAAGGATACGTTGGAGGATATTGAACATAAATATCATCAGAGGAGAGGAGGTAATGTGGTCAGTGGTTTTTGTAATTTGTCAAAAAATTTGTATACTAAGAGTAACTGGAGGCACAATTTTAATTTTTTCTGATGATGATTAAGGGAAACATGACTCATAAAAAACAACATGCCTACTGATAAAGACTTTGTTTATAGATGGACAAAAACATTGATAACCTTTATAACAATCAAGAAATCCAAGAAAAACACGTGGTTCAAAGTTGGTTTATTATAAAGTCGTAAACAAGGAAAACATAAATATCCAAAAACATAAATATGATTTTTAAGTAGGAGAGGCATTAAGCAGTAAAGAGTATGGAGCTTTACCTTGTAAGGGAGAAGTAGGAAGTTGATTAATCAAAATATATTGCAGAAAAGCTTCAACCCAAAAACTCGTTGGAACATACTTTCATATAACGACGCTAATCGAGTTTCAACTGTCTATGTTTTCTTTCAATTATTCCATTTTTTCTCTAGAATATAAGGACAAGATAAGTGATGAAAATTTCATATTGAATCAAATAATCTTAAAAAGAGAGTTTATGTACTAACCTCCTCCATTTGAATGAAATACCTTGATCTTACAAGAAAATTGATTTTCCATCATATTTCAAAATTTAACAAAAGTTCCAAAAGCTTCATTCTTAGCCTTTAGAGGATACATCCACACAAATCTAATGTAATCATCAATAAAATAATATAATATTTGAATCCAAATTTAGAAATTAATGGTGAAGGTCCCCTCAAATCAGAATGAACTACTTGAAGTGGCTTAGTAGCTTTATGTTTAATACGATCAAAAGGCAATTGAGTTTATTTTGCCATTCGACAACTAACACAAGTGTTTTAAAAGGAACTTAAATTTGTGAGTAGGTTTTGTTTAACTAAGGATGAAATCAAACTTGAAGATGAATGACCTAGTGGCCTTGAAGATTTCGACTCTCTTTATGTTACTTGTAACTCAATACACGTTTTTTACAATGCCAATCTCCCCAAAAGATTGCTGCTAGATTCTAACTCTAGCTAGGCATTTCAATCTAAATTATATAGGTTCTAGATGAACATTTCACAAAATCAAATAAAAGAAAGGTAAAAAAACACTCTTACTTAAAGAGACGGTTCTCCTTGAGAGATTCAAGTTTCTTTTTCCTTTGTAGCACGATGTGAAATGACGAATAAGCTTTGACTATGCAAATGTAAGGATCGATGAAAGAGAAGTGAGTTTTTTCAAGGCGTGGGACTCTCTTTTTCACTCTAAAACACTTTCAAATGAATTTTGTAAGATAGAGAATAATGGCTAGAGTATTTTTCAACAAATGCTCATTAACTTCTCTATACACGGTAGCTTCCCCAACTCAAACTAGCCATTATTTGCCCGTTTACAAAAACCAGTACTTTGATGGATCGATCAATCGATCATAACGACTACTTTTTTGTTTGTTGGAAGATGGGCCTATGCCCACACGTCCAAGTGTGTGGAAGATAAACTCAAACCCACAAGACTAAGGAAGACCCACACATCTAAGAGGTAAAAGATGGGCTCAAGTCTACAGACCAAGGAGAAGGCCCACAAGCCCAGACAATGGTGGCATGATGGTAAATAAAGAGTCATCTCATAAAGATGACATTGATATAATTAGTTTAAGTTTTAAAGATATTATTATAATTTTGTAATCTTATTCATATATAAATTGAGTTTCACAGGGATGGTCAGGACACAAATCCGTAACTTCTTTCTTCCTCCTGTTTTCTCATAGGTCTTAAAAAATCAACATATTAGAGTATTGATTTTCATGCAAATCTATGGTTTTCAGGATGCAAAAATACCTATTATTTTTTCATTTGCTCGTATTGTTGCTTAGTTTTTCATCAAATTGTTGTTATTTTTTTCTCTTATGCTCGTACACCTTCTCCCGCAGATTACTCGGCGGCAGCCGGCTAGCGTCATTCCCCTACAGCCAGACCGGGTGGTCCAAGGAAGAACTCAGCCCCCTGCCCAAGGAACAACTCATATTGTTCCTGAATAGCCTAGTCGTGCCCTGTGATATTCCTCAACCTCTACTCCAAGTGCTACAAAGATTTCCACCTAAAAGAAGAACAAGCCTCCTCTACGAAGTTTGCCGTTGAAAACTCCCTCATTGGAGTGTTTCCTTCCCTGACGTCTCCGTCTGCTGACGGCGTACGCAACCCGGTGTTTCTGATCTACTCTCCCCATTGATTTCTGCAGCGGAATTACCCATTCGGAGGAATAGAGCAGTCAATATATGGAATAGCCCTTCTCTCTCCAAGGATGGAGAAATTCGTTTATCAAGAGGGCACTGCGGAGATGTTTGGGGGCGGAATGACAGCGCATCGCTCTTCTCTGGTGGAGGATTTATCGGCACGCAACTCAGACTACTGATTCATTCTAGCTTTCCTCTGGCCAAAAATCGGGAGAACCAGGCCTTGTTGACGCTAAGCAAATCAGCGAAGCCCATCAAACGAGCGATCTCTGGTGGTGATAGATATTCTAACGAGTTGGAAGCAAACAACAATCAATATCTTGTACGGGTCGGGTCGTCTTCACTGAATCTATCTCCGTTGCAGAGTCGGAGCCGTTGTTGTTGCCAAAGAAGACGACTCCGCTATTTAATCTAGGTAATCTTTGGGACGTCGTAACCTTCGTTGCTTGACTCCGTTTGCTGGCTATCTTCGGAAATAATACGGTATTAATTATGGGAAGTTCCAATTCCAATATGGAATGACATCAAGTTTATTTTTGGAATGTTACTCGATCCTAATCTCTGAGTTCAGCTGTTGTTTCCTTTTCGGAAAGTCTCTGGCTATCTCTTCGCTAGCCTTTCTCTGGAATTTTATCTTCAGTTGTTGATTAATCTCAAAATGCTGATTTCTTGTCTTCATCGCTGCTGTGTTTCCGTTTCTGGACGACGAATCAGCCTCCCGCTCTGTTCGGAAGCGAACGTCGTGGGGAAGACGAAGTTGAGATTATTTAATCCGCCAAGTTAGGTAGGTTGATTTAATCCAGCGTCTATCTGCCGAGATCGGATTCCGTCTGAGTCAACGCATTGAACCAGGCTGCCCGTCTCGCTGCGGTCCAGCCACACCAGACTCTGTCGAGTCAACTCGGTCCCGCCAACCTGACTTGGCTCTCTTGTTTATTCCTCCGGGTCCGGGTCCGGGTCCGAGTTCTACACCAATTTTTCCTGTGACTCGGCTAGATTGGTCTAATACATGACTTAGCTAGACTCGGTCGCTTGCCTCAATTTGACTCGGTCCCTTGTCTCTGGTTGGATTATTATCTTGGATTTTTTGGCTGCTTATTACGTGTATTCTTATTCAAAGTTGGACTCTCTAAGGATTATTTCATATGTCCTTTTTAAAGACTTTCATTATTTGGTACATATTATTTGGGCCCAGGCTCATTTCAAATGTTGCTATTATGTCTCTCTAATTGAGACAATATTATTGAAGGACTTTTCAATTGTTGACTAATGTCAGTAATCATTATTCTAATGAAGAAGAAAGTACATGGTGACCCTAAAATAATATCTTCTAGTGATTACCTTTTACCCCTTTATTTGGCAGTTTTACACCTACCATTCGAGAGTCCGTGCCTTGAGTTGGACATCGTGATGGAGGACACACTACCTACAAAGGATAGGAGTACCTAACATCTAGCATGAGTCAAGTCTATCATTCACCCAAGAGGTATTTTTTAGCTACCCTGAAAAGTGGGGAGACTATGTGCCCCATTGTAGGGCTATTTTTTCATCTGTGAAATTGAGCGAAAAAATATTTTTGACTATGACCATTTGACTGGAGTATGAAGTTTTGTCCTACTGCTAGGAATGATTTTACTTTCTTATATTATGCCAGTTGGGTATCTTGGTAAAGAACAAAGACACCACCAGTTTGAGAGGGAGAGTCGGAAGATAAGATGGATTGTCATTTTATATGGGAAGATCCTATACACTATTTGCAGCAAATTAGGCGTTTATAATGGGCTCAAATCCACAAAACCAAGGAAGGTTCATACATCTAAGAGAGGTAGAAGACGAGCTTGAGCCCATAGACAAAAGAGAAGGCCCATAGGCCCACATAGTGGTCGCATGATGGTAAATAAAGAGTCATTTCATAAAGATGACATTGATGTAATTAGTTTAAGTTTTAGTGGTATTATCGTAATATTGTAATTTTATTCATTTATAAATTGAGCTTTAGGGGAAGTGTTAGAACACAAGTCCATAACCTCTTTTTTCCTCCTATTTTCTCCCAATATGATGTCTCTTTTTTTACATGAGCTAAATCCATAGAATCATGAAAAATCAACATTGTCTAACAATGACTTATTGATTGATAGACTAATTGATCAGTGTGTTACCATTGGTCTGGAAACGTTAAGTTGATCGATCATTGACAAGGGGATGATCGATCAAACAGAATTCCCTCTAGTTATGCAATACAAGTATGATCAATCATGTTTTATATCCCTTATTGGAAATGTTTTATCTGATCGATCAATCAAGTGGGATGATGGATCATTCCATGTGAAATTTGTTTGCATTGGTAGAAATGATCTATCAATCCAAATGAGACGATCAATCATGCTTTATAACATAAAATGACCATATTCTGGATGATCGACTAATTGACTATAATTGATCGATCATCCTTTATATTACTTACCTATACAGTTCTAGATGACCAATCATTACTAGTGGTTGATCGATCATTCCGATGCCAATTCAACAATTTAGACCTTTAAAGCATGAGAATATTTTTTTTCTAAGTGTTCTAGCATGTTTTAAATTATGTTTATGATATTGCTAAACATGTCTAAATGCAAATTATGACTATTGGAAGACACCTTAAGTGGCATTAAGGTAATAACCTTACCCACAACAAGGAGGTGGCATAAAGAGTAATTAAGTGTTCTTCTCCTAAGGATAGCACAATGGTGTAATTATGTAGGACGACATATGTCTACTTATGTCTTATCATTTTCATAGCTTGTAACCCTAAAAGGCATTGTAATCATTATAACTTTCCTTCATAAACTATAAATAATGGCTCAAGGAAAGAGGTAGAACATAAAGTTTCCCCTTTTCTCTCAAATTCGTCCTTGGCAAAGTCATATCACCACTATAAGGCTGAAAAATAAACACGACCACCATGTTGGGATTTATTTATGCTGAAAGAAGACCCTATTAGCCGGTTTTTCTTAAAGGATGATATGATATAAAAACACATCTTCTTGATGTTGTTAACCCTATTAATGAAGCATTTTTGTCATTAACAAAATCTAATACATTCACCAAGGGAGATAAGAGAAGTATAATTTTACCAACGTTTTTGGAAATTCATCATCAAAGACCATTTGCTCGGCCTCTTAAACTTTGGTAGTTAGACTCTCAATCATTCAACATGAATAGAATATTTAAATTATGCTTCCATAATGAAAGATATCTTTTGATGATGAATACAAGAGTGCCACTAGAGAGTGGCTGCAAACTAAATCCATGAGCTTAAATGAACTGTCAAATCCATGTCTATGATGTTAGGAGAAGATTTCTCTGGCTGCTTTTCTGAATATATCCTGCACCTGAAAGAAAAAGAACAAAACAAGGAAAACAAAAATTCTAAGCACTTACAGCAATTTGCATAAACCCCATTGCAGACATATCTAAGCACTCACCTGCTTGGAAGAAAGCCCAATCTTCTCCAAATCAGATAACTGCAAGACCCAAATAAGTCTTAGTCAAGGTCGATCGCTAAGTTCATCCAATAGCATTTCTCTTACTAGTGAGAAATATGTTCTTACTGATTTTATTGGGTAAGGAGAACTCTCTCTCAGTTCTATAATATAATCTGCTCTTTTCTGCCCAATCCCCTGTTCGTTCACAAAAGAAACAATAAAGCATAGAGCACACATAAGAATGTCACAGTTTTCTGCCAATATAATTTCTTCCATGAGAGTAGCATATTACCTTTAGGCGTAACAAATCCTCTCTGCATCAGACATGACAGACATAATTATCAGTAAATTTGCACAAATGGAGTAAAAATAAATAAATAAATTTCCTGTTGGTAGTATTCACTAACGCAACTTACTTGCTGGCAGTGTTCAAGAATGAAAGATACTCTTGAAGAAGAGAACTCTGTAAACGGCCAAAAGAACATGAAATGAATAATTGTCAATATACGAGAAGTATTAACTGAAGGTGCTTTTGTTAAAAAGCTAGTGGACAAACCTTCAGGTCAGATGCGCATGATTTGAATCTATCGAGAGGGGTAGTAGTCGCAGTCACCAGAGAATCCTTATCACCAGTAAGAATTAATGGTGTTTTTGGAGTTCTCTGCTTGAACATTACTACACAGAACTGGTCATCTGATAGACATTCTCCTGGTGGTGTGTTTATGTTGGAATCAATGGGTGAAAACACTTTTCTTATAGAATTTTTTAGTGCCTTAATCCTTTCGCTAATTGATGGCAAACCCACAATTTCCTGTGTTGGTGTCTGGTTCTCCTTGTCCCAAACCATCTCTGCACAATAATTAGACAGATTAACAACCCAAAGTTTCCTACTGGATCTAAAGCTCTATGATTTATCGCAGTACCAGGTAGAAATGCTGCTGACGCTGACATGTTTACTTTTTCATCTGTCTCTTGATCAACCTGCAGAATCACAAAAATCTTCAAGGCTGGCGTAGGTGTTATCTTTCGCTGAAGAAATTTGAAAACTGCAGCCAAGACTTACATTGGGTTGGCTTAATTTCAAGGCCTTTCCTTGATTTTCACAACTTTCACTCGTGGAGATGCATGAAACACTATCATTTGTCAAAGCTGGGAGATCTTTAGAATCTTCATCTTCCGGAGGAAGTGATTCCTGTCGAGGAAAATTACAGCTGGCTCAGAATGAAAATTCGCTGTAAGAATATTTGAGCTTGATAGTCTTCTTGCCCTCAAGTACCTTATATGAATGAGAAATAGTTCCTGTAGTCACAACATTTAACGAGTAGCTTTCCTGTAAAGAGATCAAATAGAGGCAAAATCATGTTAAATAGAGTGGTGATTATGTATGCTATTAAGACAGATTTTCATGCTGGACTGACCTCTTCTGCTGAGGTAATTAAACGACTAGAAGTCAATTGTTTCCTGTAGAAGTGGAGGAAGTCTCAGAAATACTGTTTCGGAAGAGAATACAAAAGTTTTCCCAAGGAGACTGACCTCTCTCTGGTACAAGAGACCACATGCTTTGGGATTTTCTCTTTGACAGAAGAATTGTTCAAAATTGGCTTCTGTAGAGAGCTCTGAGGGGTATTTGCTCTGCCCAGATATGGAGAACACGATAACCCATTTTTCCGAATACTCTTTGTTTTCCCTTTAGATTCAAGCCATGCTCGTAGCTTCGCTTCCATGTCAACTTTCTCTTTTGGAGTCTCTTGTTTCTGGGCAGAGGAGACAAAATTAACAATCTGGCGAGACCGAGCAGCTAAGCTGACGGTGTGGACTGCTTCTTGGTATGATACAGGGTTCTACAAAGAAAATTTCGGAGAACATTAGTATCAAGAAATTACTTACAAAATGCGTTCTTTAACAATCAAGTTTATCCATCTCAAGATCTTACTAAACAAGCTATCATAAGTGAACGACTAGTTCCACCAAGAGAGTCCTGCAGTATCCGGGTTAATTTGCTGTCACGATATGGCACATAGGATTTGTTATTGTTGAGGGCATAAATCACATTAGACAAGGCAAACAAGGATTGGTTAATGGTGGCGCTTTCTTGCAGACGAACTCCTTCATTGCAAGTTCTTCTGTTGTCTTCATTACCTGACAGAGTTAAAAGGAGCAAGACGAGAATGAAAATTTCCACCTTCTGTATTAACTCTATATTTGAGTAGGTACGAAAAGATCAATAGCTAGGAGGGAAAGAAAACCTGCCAAATCTATGAGATTGAGCTTCCCTGTAATAATGCTCTCAGAGCCTTCTTCATGGCTGGAAACAGCTATCATAAGAACCCCATGGCTTCTGCTCGAGACATCATTGAGACCAGTATATGCCACCTTTCGCCTTTGTATACCAGAAGAGAATATCTCATAAAACTCGGACATTGACCGTACGGGAACCTGGATTTCACTCCGAATTCTAAAGGCTCTTCTCCTTTCGTAAAAAAAAGACAGAAACAAAAATCTAGACATTTCTTTACCTGAGAAAGGCCTTTTAGCTGGATGTATCCTTCCTTAGCATCAAACACGGAGATTTCCTTGCCTTTGGGTTCTAAGAGGTCATAGCACCGGTCCATGTAAATTTCGAAGTATGAGACCTCTGCCGAGCTTCCCATACTTTCGCACAGGGACAAAACGGTATTCATTGCGAGTGGCATTAACCCAGGCTGCTCATTTGTGCCCTGAATCATAGCATCAAAGTTTCCATTTTGTCTGAGACCTAATTCCTTCACACACACAAAACAAAAAAACAAAAAAGCAGTGCCAGACAAAAGTTTCAGCACTACCTGCATAGTGAAAGTTTTCCCACTTCCGGTAGCCCCATAAGCAAACACTGTAGCATTACAACCCTGAAAAACCCCTGGAATGACCGGGAAAACTTCTGCTTGAAAAATCTGATTGAGATTACTCTCTTGCCCGTAGAAGGAATCCAATTTGTAACACTCACTGCGACTGCAACCACAGCATTAGCCGTCAGAAAAATTTGAGACCACTTCAGCGAATGACCTGGTCAGAATCTAAACCCTTTTTTACCTGGTCTCTTGATCTTTGATATGAACAGCAACTTCATCATGGGGTCCACCTTCCGTAGCAACAAGACTGGTACATGGGGCTGGTAGCTCTTCCTTGCCTGCTCTCTCGGACGCAAGAAAGGGACGAATTCTTACCACTACCCGGACTTTAGTTGCTTGATCCGAACGCATGTGTTTGGAGGAAGCTGCGCAGTTAGCGGATTTTGGAGTTCTGAGTCCAACGGAGGTCGACATTGGATGGAATGACGAAATAAAGCGAGAATCTGGGAATTTGAATGGAGCAGAGAAGAACCAGGGTGATTCAAAAATCAGGGTCTTGTAGTTTTGAACGTTGGCAAGCGGTGAGTCGTAGTAAAAGCTCGCAATTTGAAATTTTGAACAAGAAAGGAGAACGTGGCAATGTGAGGTCAATCTGGTTATTATAAGAACAAAAAAAGTGAGGGTGTGGGGACACGAATCAGGTTGTTAGGTTGTTTATTCAATGGGACAGAATTCATTCCGAGTCCCCTCCAAATTTAGGGGTGGCATCGAGCCCAGCCGAGCCCCAACTTACCTATGTTCAAGCTAAACTTGATGTAAATATTTTGAATTCTAGCCCTAAAATTGTTATCGAGCTCGAGCTTGAGCCCAATAATTTTAATTGAGTTCGAGCCAAGCTCGAGCTTCCACATTTATTTAAAACTTTTCAAAAAATACATGTCTCGAGTTCGAGCTCCAATATACATTTAAAACATTTCAAAAAGTACATGTCAAATAAATTGTATATAAAATTATACATACATTTTACATAAAATTGGGCATGACCTCTACATAAAATTGGGCATGACCTCTACTTAAAATTGAGCATAAGGGTGGCATCAAATCGAAATGAGCTCGAACTTTCCAATGTTCGAGCCGAGTTTGATTTCAATATTTCAAACTTGAGCTCGAACTGACCCTAGCCTCGAGCCTAATAATTTTAACCGAGTTTGAGCTTCAACCTACATTTAATATTCTGCATAACATATATGTCAAATAAATTATATATAAAATTATGCATACATTTAAAAAAATGATAGGTAAGGTTAGAGATTGAATCTCGATAATGGATTACAACGCACCAATATTAATCTTTTTTACCCCAAATGTTGTCTAACTTATTTTGTAATTTCTGAATCTGGTTATAAGTTTACTATGACCTCCTTAGGGCCCCTGGTTGAAAATTTATATTTTAGGAAAAACATTTTGTATACATATTTTCAAAAAAAAATATTTAAATAAAATCCTATTACTATTAGTGACTTACTAGAAAATTACAAGAAATATTTTCAATTTTCTTAGGAAAGTTAAATGGACCTCTTATTACCTCTTCCAGGGAAATAAATAAAAATTAATAATCAATCTAATATATTACTATACTTATCGATAATTTTTTAATCAAATAAAATATCAAACACAAAATTGTTATGAAAATTGCCTAATGCTAAAAGTATAACAACATTAACTGTCAAATACTTATTCAAAAATTTTCTATACGGTTTTCTAGCCCATCTTAGTAGGAAAATCTTAGTTAAAAAATTATATGATTTTTTTAATAAGAATTTCTAATTAGAAAATGTTTCCAAAAAAATGAGGGACTAATAATCCCTAGAAATGTATTTCTACTAAAAATGTCTTTTCAACATTTCTTGAAAAACCACTAATAGTCCATAGAAATGTATTTTTACTAAAATGTATTTTCAATTTTTTCAAGAGTCATGAGGAAGGGACAACCAGAGTTCAAGAAAGAGTTTTTTTTCACTTGCTTATGATCTCGCACGAGCGAAAGTCTCACTTGAAAAATCACACAATGTCTTCGGGCAGGGGAGGGGGGAGTTATTACCCCCTTAACTTAGGTCTCTGGTTTTCCTCCGAGACGATTCGGAGGGAAGGGGTCTAATGGAGTCGGCGAGGACCTGTTGTCGGGGCTAACGGCTACGATGGAAGCGGCAATGAAAAAAATGGTAGCGACGAAAGCGACGATGGAAGTAGCGGCGAAGGCAGACGAGGGGAGGAAGAAATCGAATCGAGCAGCAGCGAAGGCGGCCAATGAGCAGTTGTCGACGGCGAAAGAGGCGGCCACAACAACCGACGGGAGGGGCTTGGCGATGACGAGGGGAGGAAGAATTTTCCCTCCCTCATTCACGTTCCCGCTCGCGGTCCCGACTCTTGAGCCCGTTAACGAACCAGATCGCGAGCTTTCGAACCAAGCCGGAATTGAGCCGAGCTAGAGTCGCTCACGAACCGGCTCGGTTTGATGCCACCCCTACCTCATTACTCTTCTCTTGTATTCCATTTAACAAAGACTCCAGGTACTGTTCTCTTCTATTCCATTTTTTTTCTTTCTTCTTCATAGAAGAGCCAACTTTTTTTTTCTCTCTTATACAAATAACAAACTCAATTTTCAATTTTAAGTTTGTTCCCTTCTTTTGGATTTGTTTTTTTAGGAAAAAAAATCATTTGGAGTTTCTTCTTTGGTTTCCTCATTACAAATCGACAATAGTATTATTAAGTCGAACTAGGTTCGTCAAAATGTATAATACAAACTGATTTGAAGTTTGAGAAAAAAATTATTGAGTAGGCTCATTCAACAGGTATATGTAATTCCATTATTGTAACTTTACCAATTATACAAAGTACATGCCCTCTCTAATTTTGACATCCATCTTTCTCTATGAACTAATGACAAGATTAGTGTTAATGTTAGCAATTTGAGGTAGTGTATGTGCAAAAGAAGTGATTTGAGGAAGAAAGGGAAGAAAGGAGAGAGAAGTGATTTGAGGAAGAAAGGAGTTAGAAAAAAGAGGAGAGAAAGAAGGAACTTTGGCTGCATTGGAGTTTGTGCTAGAAAAATATGAACTCCTCTTTTTTTCTTAGGGGTTTAAGTGAATAATTATATAAAGGATAGAAATGCCCTTAGCCACGAAAACTTATACACCCCTATTTTAAATAAAATTTGAAACATAAGAATATGAGAACATTATCTCGCTAACATATATAAGTTAAGATAAAATATAATATAAGAAATAACCAAAATACCCCTATAGTGGATTTTAACTCTCCCCCTCAAACTGGAAAGTAGATTTCACAGTTTGTCATATAAAAACACATGTCTTCCCGACAAGTTGTTCTGAAGATTTCGCATATGAGTTACCACTTTCTCTTGCACAACTACATCTTTGATAAAATAACAATCAACTTCTATATGTTTAGTCCTCGTGTGGAATATAAGAGTACTTGCAATGAAGATAACAACCCAAATGTGATACTTCATAACCATGGGTTCTAGTATATAGAAACCAAACTCAAGAAGAACATATTTAATCCACATAACTAACAATGTGAGTCATTGCTCTATAATCAACTTTTGGACTTGAACTAACCACAACTGTTTTTTCTTACTTTTCCAGCTTACCAAGTTGCATCCAACAAAGCAACAATAGTCTTATGCAGAACGACTATCCATCTTACACCCAACATAATCTGAATCAAAATATCCAACCACAATTTTAGCATTCTAACTATATAACAGACCTTTTCTAGGGTATTTTTCATATACTTTAAAATCCTTTGGGTAACTTATAGATGCACTTTTTGAGGATTTTCTATGAACTGACTCACAACCCCCACAACAAAGGATATATCATGCTTAGTAATTGTAGCCTAAATCAATTTATCTACCAAGCGTCTGTACTGAGTTTTGTCCTTAAGACTAGGACTATGTGTCATGTAGATTATGGTTAATTTCCATAGGAGTGCCTATAGTTTTAACACCCAAGAGACTATATTCATGCAACATATTTGATACATACTTTCTTTGAGGGAGAACTATAACTCGTTTACTGCAAGTAACTTCAACACAGAGGAAGTATTTTAGAGGTCCCAAATCTTTTGTTGAAAGTGTGTGGCCAAGTGCCTTTTAACTTCTACAATCTCTTCAAGATCATCCCCAAACAATACAATATCATCCACATAGACCACCAAGATAACCATACCACTCTTCCTCTTGAGTAGGAACATAGAATGGTTGCAATGGCTTCTGTAGAAACTAAATTGCATCACTATTATTCTAAACTTCTCAAACCAAGCTTGTGGACTTTGTTCAAGTCCATAATTAACCTTTTTTAAGTTACATATCTTCCTTGTCCCCACGCCCAAGCCAACATACCCATAAGGTTTCTCCATATATATTTCCTCATGTAAATTACCATACAAGAAGATATTTTTCACATTAAGTTGAGAGAGAGACCATCCTTTGTTAACTTCCACAGAGACCAATATACATACAGATGTAAGTTGGCCACAACTAAAAGTCTCGAAAACATCAACACCAAAGGTCTGCGTATACCCCTTTAACACCAGTCTTGCTTTGTGTCATTCCATAAAGGCGTCAACTTTAGATTTTATGGTATAAACCCAACAACACCAGACAATAGTTACTCCTATTGACGGATCACATAGATGTCATATTCTTGTAGACATTAAAGCACTCATCTCATCATCCATAGCCTTTTTTCACTCAAGAGAACACAAAACATTTTACACTGGACGAGGAATAGAAAAAGTAGACAAAGACATGGCAAAAAAATTGAAGGATGGGGACAAAGAATCAAAAGACACATATTTTGAAATGGGATGAGAAGTACAAGTTTGTTTACCTTTCCACAGACTGGTAGGTAAGTCCAAATCTAATGGAATGGGACCGGTAGGCAAAGATGAAGACGATTGGTCAAGATGAGAGGGCTCAGAAGTTGGAGCTGCTGAACCACGAGGGAATCTACCATAGACTTGAAGAGGTGGAGAAGAACATAATGTGTTGGCTGCATCCAAAACATCTATACGAACATGATTCTCCACAATGGAACTAGACGATGTAGGAAACTCAACAGATGATACAAAGGATGGAATATGTTCAAATAAGGTGACATCGGCTGCAACATATGTCTTCCATCAAATAGGGTCATAACATTTGTACCCCTTTTGTAGAAGATAATATCCCAAAAAGACATATTCGACAGATCAAGGTAAAAACTTATCAATTGAATTGCCTAATAAATGAACAAAAATATGCAGCCAAAGATACAAGTAACAACCTCAAATAATCTACAATGAGGTTTCAAATTTTGTATAGGAACAGAATTATGCAAAACAGATGAAGGCATGAGATTAATTAAGAAACAAGAGGTCAAAACAACATCTTCCAAAAAGGCTTACAAACATTCATATGCAAAATAGTAATGTCCTCGTAACCTCAAGTACTTGCTTATTTTTACGTTCTACTGCCCCATTTTGTTGAGGAGTGTAGGAGCAAGATCTTTGATGAATAATACCATGTGAGGTACAAAATGATGAAAACTTATGATTCATAGACTCCAAACTATTATTAGTACAAAAAACATGAACACATGCACCAAATTGATTATTTATTTCATTAAAAAAAACTTTGGAATACATCAAATGTTTTGGATTTATCCTGTAGGAGATACACCCAAGTTGCCCGAATAAAATCATTATGAATGAAAATAATACTTAAAACCAAGTGTGACTAGGAATCTTTCATGGACCTCATACATCAGAATCAACCAATTCAAACAATTTGGTGCTATGACTACAACTCACTAGGAAACTTGTTCTATGATGTTTTCCTAGTTGACAAGACTTGCAATCAAAGAAAATATTTGTTGGCAAAGAAGGAATTGACTGACGCAACTTAACTGGTGATGGATGTCACAAGCTGGATGCCACAAGTAGGAGTAAGAAGTAGTACGTGTGTCATAGCTCTAGGAATAGAAATACCATCTAGTAGGTTGAGCCCTCTCCCGTCTCATTCCAAGAATCGATCATTCGCTTCATCTGCCAATCCCAAATAACATAAGAAGTTGGAGAGAATGTTACAGAACAATTTAAAGACTTAATGATATGACTTACATACAATAGATTGATTGGAAATTTTGGGACAAAGATAACTAAATCTAAGGATATCTAAAGAGTGGTAGTATAGTATCCTCCCTTTGAATAAGAGAGGTGGACCCATCGGCTAAAGTAACTCAATGATGCAAAGGAGATGGACTAATAGACTGAAATAAGGAGGACATACTTGATATATGGGTAGAGGCTTCTAAATCGATGATTTAGGAAGAAGAGTGGGACACATTCAGTGCATTTACACCTATACTAGCCGTTGTGGTACTTGTTGAGGATGAAGGATGAGACTCAATGGTAGAAGAAGTAGTAAATATTGTAGTCAACTAGGCTGGTCGGTTTACTAATTGTTGAATCTCTTCATATGAACCAATATGAGAAGTGGCATCTCTGTCTATGTTTATAGAATTGGCCCAAGTTGGTTTACTAAATTTCTTACAACATTTATAAAAAGAATTGTTAGACCTACTACAATGAATGCATTTTCAATCCCTTCTATCATTTTGACCACATCCTCGAGTAAAAAAAGGAATGACCTCTACCTCAGTTACTATCACCATGAAATTGACCCTCGGGCTTACAAATAGATGATTGGAGGTTAAGGGCAGCAACATGTGATAGGCTTGCATCTTTTTCATTTTTATTCAGTATTGCACTTTTAGCCTGAAGGACTATTAAAGGCATGCTCCAGGGTAGTCACGTCCTCATTGGCAATAAATTGAGCTCGAATGGTGTCATATTTAGAACCCAAATCCTTTAGAAATGTGGTAACTTGAATCTAATTCTCTTTCTTTCAAATGTCCTCAACATTTGTAATAAAGGGGTGAAAGGTGATGATTTCTTGTAACACTCCGATCAATTTAGTGAAATAATTTGTCACTGATCTATCTCCTCACTTCATGTTGAAGTACTTAACATGTAGTTCATAGATCCGAGATAAATTACTTTCTTGAGACAAAATAGATTCCAAGGTAATCCACATTGCCTTTTCTATACAACAATTTAAAATCTGGTCACTCAATCGTGACTCCATAGTGTTCACCAACCAAGTCATAACTTGATTGTCCTTTGGTTCCCAATCTTCAACAACGGGCATAGGGGGATAATTTCGAATATATTTGGCCATCCTTCTAGCCTTTAGAAACTTCCTAACAGACCTTGACCAATTCACATAATTAGAGTCATTCAATCGAATAGTAGTAATCTGAATAGGTTAAAAGTGTTTTTATTTGAGCTCTTAGTTGTCCTTTGGACAACAACTTGTGTGTTGGATCCAATCAACCAATTTCTCAAAACAAACCAAACTTTAACCCAATAATGCATCGAGACATAGAAGGGATCACTTTCCCCAATTTAATTTTCCTACATAGACAAGTGGACCACATAACCAAAACAATTAGGGCAAAATTTCATGCACTATAACCCGTTAAGGATTTAAGTGAATAATTACATAAAGGATAAAAATGCCCTTAGATACAAAAATTTACATAACTCCTAGAAAACACCTCTATTTTGAATAAAATTTGAAACATAAGAATATGAAAACATTATCTATCTAACAGACATAAGCTATGAAAACTATAAGATAAAAATAACCAAAATACCCCTAAAATGGTATTTTAACAATATTATCTTAATGTTAGTCTATTGAGTCTATCTTAATGTTTTTGTTTGTTTGCTTTTTTTGTTATGTTTATATTGTTAGATGACACATGTTTGTTAATTTGAGTAGGCCAATATTTTTTAGAATCATTTCTATTTTTTATAGGTATCGTGTATTTCTAGGAGGAAACCTAATCAGTTGGAAGAGTAAAAAGCAAAATGCGGTTGCTCGGTCTAATGCATAAGTTGAATAAAGAACAATGTACTACACCATCAGTGAGCTGATGTGGATGAGACCTACTATCCATGAGTTGGGGCTCTATCAAAAGGATCCTATGATTATGTAGCAATCTTCATTGCAAGTAATTCGGTGTTTCATGAGAGAACAAAACATATAGAGGTAGATTGTTATTTCATCCAAGATGTAGTGATGAAGAAGGAGGTGACAACCCCTTATGTTCAGTTTGGTGATGAACTCGACGATTTATTTACTAAGGAGTTGGAAAACGTGAATTTCTAAACTTCTGTGACAAGCTAAGACTTTTTGACATGTACGCTTGTTGGAAGATGAGTGCCATTGATGTAATTAATTTTTTTTTTTTGTCTCTTCTTCACTCTTACTACGGTGAAGGGTATAATTGTAATATTGGTACCTTTATCATTTACAAATAGAGCTTTAAGGGGAGGGTTTGGACTAAGTCCATTACCCTATTCTTCCTCCTCTTTTCTCTAAAATTTTCTCTCTTCCTCTACTCCTCGTAAACCCTTCTCTCCATAACTCTTCTTCTTCTTCTCACCCCTTAATCCTCTTCTATTGTGATTATACATCATGGAATCCTAAGTTTCAATATGGTATTAGAGTGGGCAAAGCTATGAGATGTAAAAGGAGAAGAAGATGGAGAGGAAAGGGAGAGAGAATAAGAAGAAGGAAAAGAAAAAGTAAAAAGAGGAGTTGCTCATTTTTCCTCAAGTCTTTCTTCCCAGTTCTTATTTTTCATTAGACGTTTTAAATCTCTTACAATAATTTTAATATAGAAAATTATATTCCTTTATAAAGATATTTGAGTCTAGTTTCCAAAACAAAAAGAATCATTGAAATCATATTTTAGAGAAATAGACAATTGGAGTAGCAAAGGTCAAGTAGAAGAAAAGTTTCATGCAACAACAAAAAGCTTCAAATTTCGAGCCATTTTATACCATCAAGAACGAAACTTTATATGGAGAATTATATATTAAAAAAAATATCTATAACTCTATTTTCTTACTTATTCAACTAATTCTTAGTCTGAGTTTTTTAAGTGGAGATATCGATTTTGGAAGAGTCAATGGTCATGCTGGCCAAAGAAAAAAGAGCACTCAATTGGGCCAGATTACATAGTCTAAAATTTATCAGTTTATTTATTTCAAAAGAGGTATATTTTATGAAGAGAAGTTATACTTGGATGAAATTTATTTAAGTCAAATTTTAAAAGGAGAAAATTTTATGTCAATCTAATCAATATTTATGGAAATGTTCGCATTGGAAGAATCAAAGGTCATACTGGTACCCTATTGCATTCGAAGATCCGAATTTAAGCCGAATTTTTTGCTTCATTTTTTGAATTTTTGTTATTGATCAAAAATATCAGGAGAATATCTCATTAACTACCCTTGGAAAGTTTTTGTTTGTTAACTAATAATATTTGGAAAGAATCTTTAGACGATCATCTTATTTTTAGAAACTTTCTTTGATTTATTTGTCAAAGAGAAGAAGTGTTCCTATTCTGAATTATGGCAACTTTAAAAAAAAAGTAGTTACTTGATTTAATGCTGCAAATTACAAAAGTGTCTATGTAAAAGAGATTATGATCTAGGATCAGATTCAAAACATGTGTTTCTTCTCTGGCTATGAGAAATCCTTGCAGCATATTAACAACATGCTAGAGCAGCACTCATTGTACTTATCCCCTTATGAAGTGAACAACCTTGCTTAGCGTATCACTCGGTGAAATCCTTTCAAGCTATAATTGGTCTTGCCTGAACCTCTGCCTTTGGTTTTTTATCTTGCCTACCAAAATCGGTTTCATTTTGTAATTACATCTCTAAGTGTGGACTACATTCAAAAATAGGACACTTTTTCTTATGTCACTGGCTACTAATTAGTTGGTTTAATATAGCTAGCTCTTAGTTTGGTGTCTAAATTAATCAGTGATGCAGTGGGCATGGAAGCAACATCCATTACTATTTTATTCACTCTTCTCTGTTTTTTAGAAGACCTCGAAGCTGCTCTCAAAACCAGCAACACTCAGTTTAGTTATTCTTTTTTAGAATATTAACAACACTTAGTTCAACTTATTACTCGGTTCTAGCTTATTATTTGGTGCACATCTTTCTTATTCAAGAATGAACTTGCTGCAAATTATCTCATGTGTCCTTATTACTCTTAAATTTTTACTATTTACTGAGTATTCGTTGCTATATAACAACATATTTGGTATATGTTATTTGGGCATTGGCTCATTACCACAACTGCTATTGTCTCTTTGATTGATACATTATTATTGAAGAAGAATTCCTCGATTGCTTGCCTTGGGTTCATTATTTGCTGACTGTTGTCGACATTGGTATATATGATGAAAATTTTGAATTACTTCAGAAAATAAAGCACATGATGACCCCAACTTCTTCATCTTATCTTCCTTTTGATTTCCCATTACCCTTTTATTATTTGGCAGCCTTTCATCTACCATCCTTTATTTGACTCTAGTTTACCTCCTTTGGGCAACCCTTTTTGGTGTGTTGCTATAGTTGGTCCTTCTTATATCTAGGTTTTTTTAAGTCCATTAAGACTTTTTATTAATACCCTTGGGTTTTTTATCGTCGTCTTGTAAATGACAGACATTACGCACTCTAGTGATTATTATCACTATATTTATTCGAAATCATTTGAAGTTGGTTTTGACTTATGTTTTATCACCCATTTCTACCCTTTGAGAGTTTGTGCCTGATTTCATACTTATCTTTGGGACACCATTATGGAGGAGATTCTTACTGCATCTATGTTATTTATTTCAAGCTGGGATCACTGTCATTACCTCCCACCTTGAGGGGAGTGTTGGAAGATATGAATATGTTGGAGTGTCATTGATGTAATTAGTTTATCTTTTTTGTCTCTTCTTCGCTCTTATTAGGGTGAAGGGTATAATTGTAATGTTGGTACTTTAATCATTTATAAATAGAGTTTAAGGGGGAGGGTTTGGACCAAGTCTATTCGTCACTCTTCCTATTATCTTCCTAAAACCTTATCTCCACTACTCTTCTTCTTCTTCTCACCCTTTAATCCTCTTTTACTGTGATTATACATCATGAAATCCTAAGTTTCAATAACGCTCCAACTGGAGGGAGAATATTGAAAAAAAGTGCAAGGGTGGTCTTTTCACTTTATCTTTATTTGTGTCTTGATGTAATCTTGTTTTGTATGTCAAACTATATTCATAGTCCAAGTTTGATGTAAAGAGGGGATGTGGAAAGGGAAATAAGAAAAAAATTAAGGTTTTACTTAAAGTAAGGGTATAATTATAAATTGTATTATCCAACATTATAAATAGAGGTTGGGGGATATGCATGTTCCCCGGTACAACTCTCTCTTGAAGTTTTCTCTTCTCCACCTTCTCTCCCTCTCATTCTCTCTCTTCAACCCTCCCCCCTTAATTTTTTCATATTTTTAATAAGTTAATGGTTTGATTTACTCATAGAACAGTAAGTTTTTGTTGCTTACAGTAGTTTAATATACTATTAGGCTCTTATTTTCTTAGTAGTAGTGAAACTTATCTGCCAGGTGATATAGAGCCATAGAGGTAGTATATCTTTGACCTTTGATTAGAATTCACATATATTTCTTTACTTCATAATAGAACAATCTACATTTCTTATTTTGTTTGGTCTATACAATTGATCTCTATTTATTAATTTTGCCCGAATCTGGTAAAGATTCGAGGGAAAGATGGATTCATTTTTTGGGATAATAGAGGCCAGTCTTCTCTCTTATTTTGTAAAGAAAATAAAAACTCATGTGATAGAAGTCATGGGAAAGCTAAAAGTCATGGAAAAGCAAGGTGATCTTTTTTCTGGTAAGAGGAAAAAGCTACTAAAACTGCTCCTTTATTTCCATAACCCATTCCATGCACATCTGTCTTGCTACCTGATGAGAGTCTCTCTCGAGTTCTTAAGAGTGAGAAAAGGAGCTACACAACATTATAAAAAAAAAAAAACTAAAAACCAAAAGGCAAGCATACAATGCCAGTTATTTATTAGAACAAAGACAAAATATGCAAGGGAGGCTTCTGAGTATTTTAAGTGAGGTAGTTGAGGAACTCGGCCGCTGTAGCTATGGCACCTCCTGTAATAGCATCCACTACTACCTTGTCTCTGTTCTTGTTCGTAGCTGCAGATATCAGAGCTCCAGTTATAGCACCTCCAATCATTGCATTTTTCTGCAACCAGACACCCATCAGAAGATTAATGGTAAGTGTACTAAACAAACGCTTTCTTTATCAAGTAAAAAGCCGTATCTATCGGAATCTATAAATTCAATTTGATAGCCTGCTATAAGCTCCCGTCTGATCAAACAGGAAGCAGGATTGTGCTAACAAACTGGATGTGATTCTGATTGATGAAATCAGGCTTCTTGAGTTTTTAAACTTGTTCTAATAATAAGCAACTAGTCAACAAATGTGTAAAGATCTAGAATGCCTCAGTACAGGGATAAAAAACTTTACCCAGTCACTAGTTCCACGGATCCTTTCCATCCCATACTCCATGCCCACATAAACTCCAGCTACAGTTCCTGCATGTGTTATGACAGAGGAGATGCTCAAAAACGCAGAATAAGTTGATTTTTTGTGAGAAAGATTGAACTTTATTGAGGCCAAATCCAACGAAATATGAACAAGCTAAGAAGGGAAGCCATTTTACAATGAGAGGCTCACCCCCTATTTAGCTAATGAATCAGCATTAAAATTTGCAGAGCAAAGAGTATTATTCTAAAACATAATTTAGAGCTAAATTTGGATTTAATGGAAGATGCTCAAAAAGCAGAATAAGGTAGAAGCCGGAGATCCTAGTGCAGCATTTCATTTTTTCTAATGAATCCCTCAAACATACAGACCCAGTGGAAATTTCTTACCCCAATAAGCGCCTTCCTTGCACATATTCTTTAACTGCAAATGGTGCAAAAACAACCAGGAGAATTAGAAGGCTACTTTTTCCTGTTTGTCAGTTCCCCAAATAGTTAAATTCATTCAAAATATCTTGTCACAATAAGTTAGTTTGTAACTGAGACCAAGCATGTTGTATGATTTTTCTTATCTTGTGCTACAGCATGACCAGAAGACTTTTTTTTTTTTTTTTTTTTTTTCTGAAATGGGGCAAAGCTTATTTAAAAATATCACAGGAAGACATATCATTAACTGGATGTCAAATATTATTATTCATGAAATATTAGTGAAAGACTGACAAGGCAGAATCAAGTAGAAGCTATAGGCAAGAGGAAGTCAGCTGGCTGGCAGCTTGATGTACTCTTAAGGCAGTGAAAATTTTAAAGCAAGCTCCATATGCATCACTGGTGCTTCTTCTTTTTTTTTTTATAAAAAAGGTAATTACAGTTCACTTGCAAAGTTAAATTTCTTGCTGCCACCACAGATTCAGAACATTGATACTCGAAGAACAACAAATAGTAGTAAAGAAGTTGAAAAAATATTACTTATTAAAATGAAACACAATCTGGAACTGTCAACCACATGTACATGACAAATAATGGAACAATAGTGAAAGAACCCTAATTGGCAACATGATAGCTAATTGAATCCGGCTTTGCCAGGTATGATTATTCAATGATGCTTGAAGGGTGTACCAAGATTATGCTCCTTACAAGATGAGAAAATAATGTGAACATATTAAAACAAGTAGGTAAACAAATGCTGGGATTTCTTTTAATACATGAATTTGGTCTGTACTGGTACACAAAATAAGTTCGTACTTACCGTTTGTTCAAGTTTGTGCTTCGATAGACTCCCTGCAGCAGAAAATAAATTGGTAAACTAATATAAAAGGAAAGATGCTCAATTCAAGGTCATATAATTGCAAGCAGCATGATTCACAGATTACGTAAGCTTACAGTAAGACAGAAAGAGAAGGATTAGATAAATTTCAGATACATCACTAAAATGAAAATCCTTTAGAGGAGCACGAAGCATTCTTCTGAAAAGTCTTCTTCCAAGTTGCTTGACTGCATTTTACATGTAACTGTGAATGTTGTGAAACCCAGATTGTGTTTCATATGATTGTGTATCCAACAATTTCATATATGAGACAAAACTGCAGATGTATACTAATGCTCTCTTACATAAGTAGATGCTATTCTATATTAGAACAAAAATAAGGAAGGTGAGAGTAGATAGTATGGACCAAGCAACCAGTGCAGATAACAGACGATCAACCAAAATTAAACAAATGTCACCATAAAAAAAAAAAAAAAAAAGCACGAGATACAAGGATCAAACGTAAAACGGCAGTTTATTAAAAAAAAGGACATTCCAGAACCTCTGCTGATCGAGTGATACGTCTCCTCAGCAGCTACTTTGGAAGCTCCAACCTGGGAGTACAATAAAAGAATTTTACAAAATAAAAAGAAGAAGAAGAAGAAGAAGAAGAAGAAGAAAACGAGGAAGGGTTCGATATATTGGAGAAAAGAAGCAAGATCCTCAGAAATTGTCTAAAAAAGAGGGATCAAATGAAGACAGGGAATTTACAGCTCCGATCTTTAAAAAACCATCAACAGTTCGATTGAGGAAAGCATTCCCCATATCGACAAAGACGTCGACCTTTGGAGAAGTGAGAGGGCCCGAAAATCTGGCGCTCGGCATCGTGATTCCCTCTGGAAAGCTCGACAAGGCACCCTGCTCTTCTGTCTGCTTCCACCTCGTTCTAGGAGATGAAGTGATGAACTCTCGTTTGTCTCACTCGACCATACGGAAACATTTCTTTACCGGATGTACCAATCTACCCATATAAAGAAAACATTTCACATTTCTTTATACGCTATATAAAGAAACGTTATAGGAAGCACATCTTGTCCTAGCTTTTCAGTTACTGTAGAGTTCTCAAAAAAAACAAAAAAAAAAATCCAGGCTCGGATTGAGAGTTTCCACTCCTGGTCTTCAACCGAATTATTTAACTCACCGAGTCTCAAATGGAATCGATTGCAGTGGCCAGTAGTTGATGTGCTATCTGGTTACTTGGGAAAGTTCAATACTCGCGTTGAATGCGAGCATGAAGCGTCCTTGTTACAGGAATAATTATAAGTTTCCATTTAAGATGAAGCACGTAGAGATAGCATGCTTAAATTTGAAGGTTGTCCACCCTTTGGCAATCAAATGGTCTTAACGTCACTCGATCCAAATTTGTTTATTAGATAGATGCACCTCGGTAGCGGTACAAAACGTGAATAGTACTATTCACCTTGCAATGGTTATTAATGAGCAACCGACTTCCTTGTCCAGTTGCTAGCATGCTCATAAAATATAAAATTACAACTTCTATAATAACAACTAGGGAAGTTCTGCTCAATCATGGGGGTAAATGATGCACAAAGAACAGTATAAAACTCAAATATTAGGTCATGAAAACAAGCCTAATAACTCTTTCCAGTCACAGATCAAGAGAGAAGGACAGAAACCAAGGAAATTGAATTCAAAAGAAAACCCAAGATAAGTAGAAAAGCTTCCCAGTGTTCAGCCACCAGTTCCAGCTCACTCTCAAGTATATATCAATGGGTGCAAAGCCACGCCAGTTTGTGCATTGGATAGAACAATTTGATTTATAAATAACACAAATTCAATTACCAAATTAGAGAGACTGATGCTACAAAACAAGATGCCTTGTGACCTCAAATCAAGCTAGACTAAGAAGTGGATGGATACGCTCATCCCAAGATTGCCAAAGCAAAACCTCCGTTAAGAGTGTTAAATCTTCCCCTTTACCTATGGAGGTGCATTTCAGTCACATTTGATGTTCTTCTCTCATCAGTATCAACCCTCTTCTTCATCCTACAGACAGTATCCTCTTTTTTTGAAAGGTGATCTCTACAACAACCGGCTAAGAGACTTAATAAGCAGCTTCATATTGCGCCTTGTGGCTTCATCACCAGTGAAGCCTGAGATATCTGAACTTATACTCTGAAATGAAAACAGAATACAAAAGAAAAAAAAAATTATATATAGATATCGTTTTGGTAGAAGAGTTACATGCCTAATGCAGTAGTACAGTATAAAACATAACTACTATAAATTACCTCAATGTTCTTCAGAGTGACTATAAGGGTGAAAATGGATTGCCGAATGAGCTCTGTGTTCTCAGGGGTCAGAATAGATGCATGAACCCTTCTGGAGGATGTAGAGAAAATCAAACAAAGAAAGGAAACGTAAGATCACAACCAATAAAAAAAAAAAAAAGTAAATTTTGGATCTGATGATGAAAATGATATTGATGGTGGAACCAAATCAGCAAAATTTATAGGTAGAAACACCACAGGACCCAGAACTCCCAACATCCACACCTATATCCAATAAGTTACATCCAACAGGTGAACTATTTTACCTCACGTCTTCAGATGCTTCTGTTACACTTTTGGTTAAAGACTCAACCCCTTTGACTAAACCACTATCACGAACCTGAGCAAGTAAAGGTTGAATATCTTCAGTCATTGCTTCAATCTGTGATGTCACAACATCAAAAGACACATTCTACATGAGCACATGCCTGCAAAATGATGAGCAAGCAGGGAATAAACAACAATCAAACTCCACAAAGCATTACCACAGCCAATATACTGAAAAGTCTCTTCCAAATGAAAATAACATGAAAACAATGCAAAATAATTGTGCACCTTTGCCAGAAGTGGCTTCACTTCTTGTATAACTGATGCAACTTTTTCAACCATCGTGTAGCTTTTGGAGACGCCAATTTCTTCCATCTCCCTTCCAAGACGAGTGAATATTCCAACCAAAGCATCCAAACTTACTCCTGTCTGACCTGCAATCTTCTGTTTGTCACATACAATGACACCTTCATTTATGCAGTCAGTATCAAGGGGACCAACAGAAGGTACAGGAAGCGGATCTTTTGGTGTAATGTCAATCATAGTCTCCATAAGAAGGCCAGACTGGTTCACCTCAATCAAAGAATTCCGAGGAATAACTACTTTATCATCTTCAATCTGCAATAAGGCAGCATACACTAAATCAGCATATGTTATTGTTGAGTTTAGTCTGGTTCCATTCCAAAATGACTTGCTACTTAAAAGAGTCCTATTACTAAACCGCATAACCCATTAACTTTTCTTCTCATTCTCAATGTGAGACTTTTTCTCACTCAACAGTTATGTCCAACAAAATGGCAAAGTAAGACCTTGTTGGAAGATATGATGTAATTAGTTACAGTTATGCCCAACAAAATGGCAAGGTAAGACTTATGTTGGAAGATATGATGTAATTAGTTTATGTTTCTTGTCTTTTCTTCACTCTTACTAGGGTGAAAGGGCAATTGTAATTGTAAAATTGTATTGTTATCATCTATAAATGTAGCTTAAGGGGGAGGGTTTGGAATAAGTCCAAAACCCCATTCTTCCTCCTCTTTTCTCCCCAACGTGTGTTCTCTCCTTTACCCAAGATGTAATCCATGGAGTCCTGAAAATCAACATTTATCAGCGCAGTGATTGATTTTCAGGACTCTTGGCTATGATTTTTTAGAATTTCAGGACTCCTTTCTCTCAAGCAGCTGCTGGCGTTGCACACGACCGGTTTAACCCATACCCACACTGCAACGCCTCCATTAAGATTCTTATCATAAACTTGCCTTTGCTGATCATCTTCAGCCACTGAGAAGACCATTATTTTTCTGGAATCAGAACTATTAGGGGGCATCCTCTGGTGCAGTATTGATCTCGTCAGCTTTTCTGGCTCACACCAAATGCCATGTAAGTATCTGAGAGCTTTTGGAGGTCGTCAATGGAAACAAACCTGCCCACGATTTATCACTACAGAACTTGCCGTGTGGTTTTGATTGCGGTTATCTTATAATTATTCCGTCTGATGGTGCTTCTGTGACGAGTGTTGATGGTATAACTATCAACTCCCTACTTGATACTTTCTACATTTCGACTTGAATTTCTCTGCTGGCGTTTCCGGCTGCCTCTCTGTGTTGAGATTAGTGACCTCGTTTTTTAAGTGAAGTGGATCACCAGGAAGGATTGTGATCAATATTTGTAGTTCTTCAGTTTCCTTTCGCGTGTCTCGGTTGGTGATATGAATTAGGAGGCGGAATTGTTCGAGACAACTCGGCCTGATGGTATTTTTTAGTGATTATGCACTCTGTTACTACTAAGCTCTCAGTCTTCTCACGCAGCTCTGTCTTGCAACTTTGACTTTTGATTCACAGCACGATTCACAACAAACTCTATTATTGTTGGCATCTCTCCCTTCCAGAATTGGTCTTTTCTTCCCTCAATCACAGACTCTCCTATGTATCTTTGTATTTGTCTCGCCATCCCGAGCTAGGATTCTGTTGTTTGGACGTTTTTGCACATCATTGATTTGGTATTATTCTGCTGGACCTCGCTGATTGATCTCTGGACAATCCGTCATTCCTCTGGGCTTGAACTTGACTCTGATCGGATTCATTAGTAATCTTGGTGCTGTAATCTCGACCCCATTCCTTGCTGCTGCAAACTCGGAGGTGTAATTAGACAACTTGTAGCGTCGTCATTCCTTGCTCTATTTGCTCTGCTTGATCCAGCTTGTCCATTCTCTACTCAATCAAGGAACGCTACTATTTTTAACGTTCTCTGCCAGATCATATTTCGCTACAAGTTGGTAAGTTACTACTATTACTAGTCATCTGGTATTCTCGTCAATCTGGAATTCGACTGGAAAGTCGCCGTCCAAAGTTGTCGTCAATCTCGTCCAGCCTGATTACAAAAATTATAAGCTGGATCGTTGCTCTCAATCGGTGAGAAATTATCTTTTCGGAACAGAATTTCAATAAGACGTTCCAATTGATACAAAGTTATGAATGGAGAGGTATGTTGAATAACAAGTTCTCTTAATTCATTATTTTGAGTCAAAGTGCAGATATCTCGTATAAGACGATCTTTATCTATACTTTGCTGATTTTTTGCGGAAGCTATTATACAAATGACTTCCTGTAATTCTTTTCTAATTGGTTTGTTATTAACCATTTTAGTTTTCATCTCTCAGATAGGTGCTAATATCCTAGAGTGATCTATTTCTTGATCTACAAAACTTTGTAGGTCTGTAAGGAGTTTTACTGTAGATTGAGTATATCCTATTTTTAGTTACCTCAAGATGGGCATTTATTTCTCTCTTGAGTGTTTGTAATTGTTCATTAACATCGCTTTCTATTCCTAGGCATAGGAAAGCAACATATTATGCAGTGTATTTCTCACAGCAACTTTTCATAAAGAAACTGTAAAGTATATCACCAACTAAATCCATTATATTGTTTAATATTAGATTATTTTTGTCATGCCATCCATGTGGATAGCTTATTATTGGACAAAAGTTGGTTTGTCCAGTTTTTAACACTGTGTCGTATAAATGACCATT